>NC_081146.1:15022130-15395992 GCF_958295425.1 Solea solea
TTGAGCTGGAAAGAATAAGGAAATGAGCATTAAGTCAGACGTTCCTGTCCTCTCCTTTTCTTTCTGGGGAAATTATAAATAGAAACCTTCATAGAGATTAACGAAGCCTCTTAATTTATTAATGTTGTTAATTAATTAAGGCAGAAATTCACACTGGAGCATGACAAGTGACAGTGAATTTTTAACTTGAAAAAAGAATCGACATCCCTGTGATGGACCTGATTAGTGTGTCTCCCTATTGATCTATGTATTCTCTTTGCTCATCACTTTAACTCAGTGCTGCCCGTAAATTACGTTCAATCCCATGTGCCTTCAAGTGACCGGTTGAAGCACTTTAGTATTGCACTAAATATGCTGAGGGTAGAAGGAGGATTATTGCAATAAAGGCTTTTATTTCAGTGTTGCCCCGCACAAATAATGACCTCGTTATGGTGATCTCTTGGTTGCTGTCGTTATACAATTACAGTGGCAGCTGTTGTTTTACTCGATGCCAAGCATTATGGGCCTTGACATCTACAGTTCATGTACTTGTTTACTCTTAGTATACTATTTCAAGGGTGCTTGAGCAGACAATAAGGAACTCACTGGGTTGAATCTTGAAAGTTGTCCTTTCTCTTTGAGGATGTCATGTAATTGTAGTTAGTGGTGGACAATATATCATTTCCACATTGTGATCTCAAGAACATGATCAGTCGTCCCACTGAAGGATGTGCAATGTCAAGTGAGGTAACTCAAACATAAACATGTCACGCTACAATTTGTTTTCATTTTTTTCATCCCATGTAACAAAAGGAAAACCTGACTGGTTTGTGTGTTCCGTGACTAATTTAAAAGAAAGACTGATACTATTTACGCGTATCAAAAATATAAAAATACTGTTCCTGCATTTTCTATCACTGCATGATATTTTTACATGCAAAAGCAGAGCAGTGTCAATATGATTATTTTAAAATTCATTACTGGTTGTAGTATGACATTTGATCTGTTCTCATTACATTTGTCCCCCGCTTTTATTTCCGTAGCCAAATCAGTCTTTGTCATAAATGGTAATGTTTGGATGCAGATGGTTGGTTAAATGGGTGTAGACAAAAAATGTCATGCACAGAGAACCCACCAGAGGCAGAGCAGCTGTGGGTTTTCACACACTATTTCAGAGTGTGTGTTAAATACAGGTGGTAGTGAAAATAAATCAAAAAGCAACAGGAAGTCAGACTCTCAGGATAGTGTTTTATTACATGACCGTTTTGGTGCAAACATTGACCTTCCAGCGTGGCAGATAGTCTTCTGAGATTTACTTGCCAAATGAAAAACTGACCCATATTTGATACTTGGTGGGTATTAATTTCAGACTGTGGGACAGGGACTTTAAAAAAGGAGGAAACCTGAAAAGACAGAATTTACAGTTAAACATAACATTGGGCGGTGGTAGCAGTGGATCACTTCTAGTGAGACTTGTAAGACTAATTCTCTGCCCTGTTGATAAGGGCTTTTAAAATAAAACATTCCTATTGTAATTGCTTCAGTAACAGAGGCTAAAGAGTGAATTATGCTACCTGACCTTATACTCCGTTCCCACTGGTCAAAAGCCTAATTTTTTTTCACTAATGGGAATGTGTTAAATAACCATTCACTCCTGCGTCAAATGACTGCAGTGAATGCAGGTTTTAGTTTGGTTTGACTCCAAGCAGCTTAAGTGACTCATTTCTTCTTCATCTGTTCCATTTTTGCCAGTAGCACTACAATGTGCATTCATCTTCCTGGTGATTGCCATTGTCAAATTTGACTGAAAACTTTTATTTAGTTTTATGTCACTTTCCATCATAATGCCAGGGCAGTCATTCTCAGAGTTTCTTCGCCGGCGGTGGTGTATATAAAGGCTCCAGTTGTATGTTATTACAGTAAGGATTTTCTTCTTTGGTATATCCCACTCTAACACATGTCCAGTGTGTGGATGGGATACTTGGTCGAGAGTCAGCAGTATGCGTTCGGGTTTATTTTGTTCAACACATAAGAAGCACAAATGTATCACAAGGAACAAAGATCCTACTCTCCGGGTAGCAGCCAATTTACTTTTGAATGACTTTTTGTCAGTTGGGTTGTTTAGTTTTCTTTGGAACAGTCGGCTTCCTATCTACTGTCTCCATCATTTGGACAAAGTCCTCATCTTCAACAGTTGTGATTGGTAATCCTGTGCGTCCAATCTATTTTGCTTTCGGCACTTCCTTGGTCTGCTGTTTCTTCGAGTCAATTTGTACTTTGAAGCACTTACAAGGGAGGCTGAAATAGTCTGCTAGGATGCAGCTTTGGTTGCACTTACCCCAGGCCTCTCCTTGACATCAGAGACTTCTGAATCTGTGAGATTGAAGGGGGGTTCTGCTTTTGCTCATTCATGTATGAATAAGAGCACAAAATCAGAAAAAAACCTTACTCTGGTTTATGGCGGGTTCTTTAAGTCCTTGTATACATAGAACAACTTGTGTCACCATATCAATTGGTTATGTCTATATTGTCTCCTCTTACATGGAGAAGGTGGCACAAACGTATGTGGCACTGACACATTAGATGCCATGTTGTGAACAGGATTTGCAACCTCACTAAGTGTAGTGGTTTGCTGTAGTGAGAGGGTTACTGTTATATTATGAATAAATGAGGCATTTATTTGTATCATTGCTCATGTACTTTAAAATACTATCCAAATAATGGAAACCTTGAAAGTAGTACTTTTGTTAACTCAAAGTATAGGTTGGGCATTTCTTTATCTGCTCCAGCATTTGTCTCATTAATACAGGATTATTGTTTCTTCAGTACACATGTGAAATATTTATAGCTCTTTGAATTTAAATGGTGGTTTACAGTATATGTAACCCAGTTTTATTTTTGAATCCACAACTCTCATTTGAAAATGACTTGCAAATGCATAATGCAAATTTGACACTAAATTTAAAACTAAAGATGAGCAGCACACTGTAATAGGACACTAACTTTTGGACTACTCACTATACTTTTTTTTTGGATTACATTTTCCTCTGCAATTCAATAAATAAAAAAAACATTTTAACTTTCATTACGCAGAAAAGAAAAATCAAGAATTAAGTCATTGATATGATGTTCTGACCTTTATTACTTACTAAGGTCAGTGTCTGCGGCCCATTTAATGAGTTAGGACATCCATCCATCCACTTTCTATCATTGTATCATCCACATGAGGGTCGCGGGGGTCTTTAACCAGTCCCAGCTGACACAGGGCGAAAGGCAGAGTACACCCTAGACAGTTTGCCAGTCCATCACAGGACCAACATAGAGAGATGAACAACCATTCACTCTCACATTTACACCTATGATCAATCTATAATCCCTTATTTTGCATGTTTTTGGACTGTGGTAGGAAGCTAGAGTACCTGGAGAGAACCCACATGTACACAGGGAGAACATCCAAACTCCACACAGAGAGGCCATTGGTCGAAACAGGATCCTAACCTGGTTTCTTCTTTTCCCTGTGTAGAGTTGGAACATGTCGTTGCAAAGCATTTCCATTAATCATTTCTGTCTTTGTTTCAATGAGACGTTAAGCTAAGATATTAAGCTTTATTACATAATGGGTCTTTGTTTTGCTCAGTTTCTCCCAAAGAAATAAACAAAACCAAAAATGCAATCTAAAGGTGAACATTACACTACAGTTGTTAGATCTGTCTGTTTTTGTTTATCTTTTGCATGAGACACTAAGAGGTTAAGAACAGTGTAGCAACACAGAGCGATGGGCAGAGACAAACAAAGATAATAACAGTAAACCAGAACGACAGAAATGTAACCGCAAATAAGAGCAACATCAAGCAATGAGACACAGAATGGAAGAGCGAGCTATTGTGACAGAAAGAACTAGTGCAACACAGAGGGACAGATCAAGGTAGAGAGACGGTGAGTTAGGAAAAAATACATCAATGCTCTCTCTCTCTCCATCTCTCTCACGCACACTCTCTCTCTATGGTACGCTGCTACCATGATAGACTAATCAGATGGCAGGAATGCCTGACAGGTACCATCAGGGCTGATGTAGTGTGTTCAGGTGGAGGGAAAGGCTGCATCTGTCCAGGCAATCACTGGCACTCTTTTCTCAGGTGCTCACAGTCCTGCTGCTGCTATTGGTGCTGCTTTGATCCATAAACATGGGACACCATAGCTGCCCAGACTCCAGGCGTGTCTAGACCCTCTTTGATAATTTCTGTTAACCTGGTGGAGCCCAACACAGATGCCGAACACCTGGTTTATATGACTCACACATGCTGCACAGAAGATTGTTTTAATGGCAGAGCTGCACAGAAGATGGGAGACATCTGTGAAGCTTTGTTTTTGTTTGATTGCTTTTTCTACTTTGGGAAGAAGCCAGCGATATGAATTGTTTGGTTACTAGTGGAACCAAATTGTGATAAGACGCCTGGATTTGTCTTCTGCATTTAGAGTTACATAGCTGAGGACTAATGATGCCGTATTGTGTGTATTCAATCACCCACAATGTATTAATGACAGTGAAAATAAATGGGTTATTAAATTATTCAGAGCCATTGCAGAAACGCTGGACCAAATCCATACAACAGTTCAAAATGCCCTGGAAAATAGATGGCAAACATCTAACTGGTCAGTAAAAGACAGCATCTGTTGATGACTGAGATATTCAGTTCTCTGAAGAAATTCCCCCAAAACAGTCACCATCTGCAGGGCAGGGTGAGGATTTGTAATCCACCATTTTAGAAATAATTTGAGGTCAACAATGCCACTTTATAGATACTCACTGCCATTAAACACTGCTGCCAAACTGTAATTTACTCCTAGCAGTAAGAAGAGGAAGGACAGATTGGGATAAGAGATGAGCCATAACATTTTGGAAACAAAGTTTTCTGCTCTGATAAGTCCATGATTCACCTCTGTCAAAGTGATTGATACAAACTCTGTGAAGCTTGGTGGAGGTGGTGTCATCTTTGAAGCTTGTGTGGCCGCCTCTGGAATAAACTCACTCTCTTTATCTGTCTTCATTTAAGATGTCGCACATGATTGAGCTTGCTTGCAGTGACTGCTAATGTTTATTTACTTACTTTTTTCCATCTCATCTAAAAATCAAGTGGTCTGATGGACAGTGTTTATACATCTATATGTAAATATCAGAAACAGCCAGATATTAAATAGCTATTTAGTTTTGAGAGGTTTGAAACACTTTTTGATCTTGGTTGCAAACTTAAGACCAAATTATAGTGCTAGTCCATTTTTTATTTAACTTTTCTCTTGATGTGCACCTTTACTATGATGCCTTTAACTGCTGTTTTTACTTACTTTTTGAGTTCAAAATATGTTATATGGAGTCCAGCCTATATGTAAATGGAATGTACTTGTGTTTTATTTAATGTCCAAGGCACAAGCGTCTTCTTTGTGATAAGATATCCAGGCCCCATGGTGTTTGTTAATGACATTTTACAGCCATCACCTGATGCTCTTATTACCAAAGCAGCGGTGGCAGTGAATGTTTTAGTTAGTGACATACTGATTCCACATACACTCAGGTGATTATTTTTCTTTATTTATAAAACAGCACATTCAGCACATCGCAATCATTGTTTCTTAGGCAGCCACCCATTGTTGTGCCAATGGCTGAAGATGATGACCTGTGTAATTAAGAAATACGTCTCAAACTGCACAATTTTGACCAGCTCCGTTGCTGACACCACCTCTTAATCCCTCTCACATATAGCCCCAAAAAGATGTATTTCCTTCATGTACACCAAGCCCATGACATCCTTATTTCTTGCTTCTGGTGTCATGATGACAAGAGTTTAATCTTAGAAAGGATTACATCCTCTGAGGCTTGAGACATGGTTTTGAGTTTCAGTTTGACACGTTTTTTCCTGCAGCTTATTATTCACTTACCTCACTTGTGGTCATGTGAAACATCTTTCACTTTATTTCACATATTTGCATGATTGTGGGTGTTGTTGGTGTAGTTTTTCCCTCTGCATGTCTTTGTGTTATGTTGCCATAGCAGCACATCTTTATCCTCCGTACACTCTAACCATCACTGCTGCACAGAGTTGGCTCAACTTTAGACAGGCTTTTAAGCATCATGGTCGAACTGCTTTACACCCATCCCAGTGGGCGCCATTGATGTTTGAGCGAGTACAGTGTACTCTAAAACCACTTGATCATTGTGTTCCACTCTGCCCCCCAGATTCTCCGGGGATCAATCCCTCCCCAGTCTCCCAAATTGACACCAAACTCTGAATTACTGAAGATGAATACTTCCCACATGGACATGGCACTATGTTTCAGTCCCTCAAAACCCTGTTCTCTCGTCTGAACAGAAGCAAAGAACCAAAGTCAGAACAAACCGGTTTGTCCACATGTGATGTTGTGAACTGTGACTGGTGCTATGTGGTGAGACAAATCCTTGCTGGTTCCACATCAAAATACATTTGTCAGTTCTTGTGCAGAGGCCATAGACTGTTTTATAAAAATGGAAGTAGTCTGCTGGTTTGAAAAGTGAAGCTCAGGAAGTAGGATGGGAGTAGCAGGGGGGCAACTTTGCTGTTTGCAAAAAGAACTCCATTTGAGTAAAAGTCTATGGGGAAATTGGGCCTACTTTTAATTTTATTTATAACATCAGTAAACATCTTCCTTAGGAGTTAATGGTCTAAATCGCAATGTTTCCATTTAGAAGTAACTAGACATGGCACATGTGGACAAATGGACACCAGTGTGATTGACAGGTGGTATTGTCCAATGGGTGCTTGGCTGCTGGTGAAATATTTGTTATGGCTTCACAATGGAAGTTGGTTTCACAACAGGAAGACCACATCAATTGAAATTTTTTAGCACGCACCCACCTGTTTTTCCATGTTTTCACATTCTGCTCTATCTGTACTCTTCAAAGGGCTCTGCAAATATTTTAATTTTTAATATTTAGATTGTGGCCAGTTAGAATATTGCCAAAGCAAATATCAATGTCACAGACTGGTCAGAAACATCAATAATTAAAATGATTTAAAAAAAAAAAGTGGCAAAAGCTTTTGCATGTTTACTATGCTGCCTTGACTGTTTTTGTTAAAGCATACCAACAAGTCAAGATGAGTTTATTTAGTTGTTGCCAAAAAATTTAAAAGGTTTTCCCAGAATACCGTTTGTAACAGCAGTATTATATTTACAATACAAAGGCTTGATGCAAAAGCTTGTTCTTGTTTTCATTAAGCGTCATGGCACGCTAATTCAGTACAAAGCTCTTTTTTTTTTGATGAAGCTTATAACAAGTTTACATTTCAATTTCTGTTTAATTGGACGCTTTTATGTGGCAGTTGACTTTTAGCTACATCTTGGCATGCTTTGTTGTACCTGTGACAAAGGCTAATACTGCAAGGACCACTGCAGTTCACAGAGCTGTAATTGGAAACTCTATTGAAGCTGTAAATACAGCACCCTCTTCTTTGCTGTCGGAGTGGGAATTTCTGCTCTTTCACATTTGCCCTCCAACAGACGTTATTCAACTGGCTCACTGTCAAGTAGGGGTTCAGTCACACCAAGAGCCACAAAACCAGCAATAGAAAATGGAAAAAAAAAACGAGATGGCAACAGAAAAGGAGACATTTTGTTTAATGCACAAGTTCTGTTCATGCTGCACTGCCTGGCTTACAGCAGTGCAAGGTCGATAGAACATCAGCAACTGCCGCTGAGGAACGGTCAGCAACACATCTTGTTTACGACGTCGTGAAAATAAATGGATTTGTTTGGATCTGCACCTAATTTGAAATGCAGTAATGAAGCAGTCTGTTACAATGCCGCTGCCAGCACTCAAACACCATCCAACAATAGAGAGGGTCCATGCTTGGATTTTGATTGTATATTACACACTATATTATTGGTGGACAAATTACATCACGATTCTCTGAGTAGTTTTGTTTTATTAAGCACAAAATGCTACAGTGCACAAACTCACTGGAGTATGAGGTTGTAGATGAATTCACGATCAGCGTTTTTGTGCATCCTCGTGGAATCTGCTTCTCCTGATGGCCCGTCTGCTTTAAATACTGAAATGACTGATGTTTGACCGACCCAGGTTTTAACTGCATTCTGTGTGAAATTATAATTTGGGAAAAATACAACATTGGGAACAATTTCATCCATTGCTGGAAGAGAGATGGTCTTAAACTTGAACCTGAAGCTGAAAAGGCAAATCTTTTATCTCCGTTAACCCAGTAATCTTTTTTTAATATGTTTTACAACACTGTCCTTCATATACAGTATTATTTGATTGTTTTAAAAATCTTTAATATCCTCCCAGCAACAGCGTTTGTTTAAATGTTACTGGATATAAATGATGTTATGAATTGAATCATACATTTACAATGAAATTGTCTCTCGTCTGCAGGTTAACAGGATTCACTATCCCCCCGCCTGTTACCAGTTCTGGTTCCATATTTTCACTGAGGCTTACCAGTGACTTTGCTGTAAGCGCTCATGGATTTAAAGTAACTTATGAAGGTAAGAAATCCCCCTTTTCTGGTCTGTTTTTTACTGTCATTATTATTGTTATTATTATTGTTGTTGTTGTTGTTGTTTTTTATTATTTATTTATTTATTTTTATTTTTTTAATAAGAAAGAAATATAGTATTTAACCTGTTGGTATAATCCATCAGCCATAAGAGAGGGATGTGTGTTCACCCTTCTTCCACCTGATGGCCTACAGCAATGTTGAATTATGGAAACATTTGGTTACCTCCATTTAGCAAATCAGTCTCATATTTTACAAATCAACATCCCTCCCCTCCCAAAATCCTGGACCTTTCCCTGCGACTCCAGAGGTGCATCTGAAATTGCGTGGCAGATGGCAAGGGCAATTAGTTGAACTAATGGATGAAGTGAGTTATCTGTGGAGAAAGCAGAGCCGGGTGCAGCGGGGTACTATCTAAATATGAACTATCCTTTTGTGACCATCTTACTTATCCTTGCTTTTTTCCCCCTCGTCTTCTTCTTCTTCACATGCACTCTATTGTTCATTCATCTCCATTTTCTTATTTCGTTGCTTCCTTCTTAATGAATAAGTGATCATTTAAGCATTCTCCCTCATTTTACTTCTCCCTCCTTTCTACCTGCTGCTTGTCTGCACCTCTTTCTCTCCTCTCCCATGTTGCCATTTTTTATTTTATTTTTTTTCCTGCTTTCTGTTCCTTTACCTTCACCTTTACCTTTTGCAGCACTAACAGGCTGACCCCACTCTCTAAGTTCACTCCTCCTCCCTTCCATTATGTTCTTTTCCATCTCACCTTTACACCCCTCATCTCTCCACCTGACCCAGACCTGGCCGGTCCAGGACCTCTCCCCCTTCCATCTGCCCATTTGTGTTGCTCTCTGTTTCTCTCCCTCTCTGCCTCGGTCTCTCTCTCTTTCCCAGTTTCCAGTGGCTTCTGCAGTTGAATTGAATCTTGTTATGCAGATTTGAATGTTAATCACTTTGTTTTCTTTCTTTTTTTTATCACACATGATGCATTTTGATATTTTGATAAGCCTTTACAGGTGTGTTCCCAGAAATGTATTTATGATTACTGTGTAGATATTCCACTGCACTGTATGGAATAATTGTTTAAAATGGGAATATAACAACCTACTTTGGATCACCGTCATTGGCATCATGATTGATGTCAGCAAGCATAGAGAAATGGAGTAACATTCTTAAAATCAATATTATAGTAGGACTACATTTTTGAGCCTGCCTTATTGACTCTTGTTTGCAGTGTATTTTTTCCACTCATTTGACGCTGTGGTAAAATAGGAGGTAAAAGGTGCTTGAAGATTGGTGGTGAAAGCTATAAATGTAAATTCAGTTTGTTTTTTCTTCTGTTACTGGTGTTCTGTGCGAGCATAATGTTGTAGAATTTAAATGCTCATTATTTTAAATATCACCATTAGTCTCCTTAGGTGCACTTGTTATCTCATTCAGATTGGCTTCACAACCTAATCCTGTCAATCCTGGCACTGCTCAGAGTCTATGCCGTGGTTCACTGAAGTCCTGTTCCTGTTGGTTTGTTGCTATTTAACCATTCACAAGTTCAGCCCCAGGAGGACTATTATGCTACCGCCTGCCTATCAGTTTGCTTGGGTTTGTTCCACATGCTCAGTCACTGCACGTTATATACCTTCTGTGTTAGTCATGGTAAAAAAAACAAATGTGGGAAACCGTAAGAGCAACAGAGATCCTGTTTTACAAAATCTTAGAATTAATCTCAGGCCTTACACTTCCTTTAATCTATCAGCACCTGACAATATCCAATACACACCTCATTAAGGCTTAGCAAAAATGTAACTAAGAAAAAAAAAATGAAGATTACATGCTATTATAACGTATAGTCAAATGAAAACAATTATGCAAATAAAAATGCAAATTATACACAAGATCCACACTTATAAGATTTAAATCTTTGTCTACAACATTCAGTGCTCCTTAACCCTAAGCTAAACCTAATTGTAATTCTTATCATGTTTTAACCCTCGGAAAACCCTTTCAGTGTCAGGACAGGCATTGATCAAGTGTAATACAACTGAACAATTAACAATATGCCGATCAATACTAACATAGGGATCCTTTATTTTTATTCTATTTAGTAGTATTTTTACAGTATAAAATCGTATTTTATTAATATTTACTATATTTACTATTTGTTCTGTTTCTGTTTTTTTTGTTTTTTTTCTACATTGCTGACTAAAATAAATATGGCAAATGCAATCATGATATGTCCTTACAGTTATAGCAAGGCATGCATGCACACATACACAAAAAAGAAAAAATCAATTATGATGCAGCCATAGGCGTTAATGCTAACTTCAAGTTTCCTGATGTTGCTTCAAGCAGGAGCATCTATCAATAACTCACTGTGCAGAGTGGAGCATTCTGAAACACTTAGTTCCTGTTTCTCTCAGATAGTCCAATCTTTTAGCAAGACATTTTATGAATTTTAACAACAGTCTCTCAAACGTTGGATGGATGAAAATTTGACATTTAAAATGAAGCAACGCATAACCTCTAATCCTCATCTCTTAGCACTTAGGAGCCTGGCCAGAATGTCCACTTGGCCTTTACTGTTTCTCATCACACTAATGTAAGACAATGTTAAAGTAATCCAAAGCTTTCAAAGAATGGCACTTAACTTTGAGCACTGCAACATTTCAGTGCAGTTACTGTTATGAAATGCAGTTTTAAAGTAAAGCCACCTCCCAACATTGCTCAGTAATCATATACAGCTTCTGCATTATTTTTGTTTGGAGGCCCTTGACTGACACATACAAAACAAACACATTCGGTGTTCTTATCCATAATACATCCTTTGCAAACCAATGCAGCTCACTGCCATCGCTGTACATCTTTCTTCCTTGTTATGCTGATATCCTTTGCTACATCTTGTGCATGAATATGTATGTGCTGAAAAACCTGTGATGCTTGTAAACTCTGAGATGACTGAGGCAGGACTACAATTAAGTGGATTTGAATCTGCATGCATATGAAGAGGTCACAGTGAAGGACACGGCCAGGTGCAATGTCATTTCTTGACACCCTGTCATTCTCTTGCCAATGTTGGAATGAAGTCCTCCAACTTTCTGTGATTTCTGGCATTGATTAGTACCTGCTCTGCTACTCTATCACAACACCTGCAAACCTAAGCTTGGCCTGAAGGGTTTGAGCTGAATTTATTATGGGACAGAGATATGGGGGATTTTCTCCAGCACAGTCAAACAATGGCCACTTGTGGCAAGGGACTGCGATATGCTACAGCTATACCCTATACATGTCTGCATACTGTTATCTGCTTGCCCTTTGTTGAAGGTTGTGTGTTTGCAACAAGCACATCACTGTGCCTATCTAAAATGTGACACAGTGCCATTTGAAACTTAACTTTCTTGGGAAAAGTCTTTGACAGACAGCTGACCCATAAAACATAATTTCACCTTTTCTCTCCAGATCTCTTCATTTGTCCCTCTGTGGTGATGCAGTGTGCCCACTGAGCTAGAAAAGCACTTGTATATGTGTGCTTATGTGCATGTTGAGCACATGGAAGTGTTGTTTATCAGATGCTTTGCATCTTGATCTAACATGGGATCAGTCAATACTTTTTTTTTCTTTGTTTGCTCCCCACTTGCATGAAAATACAACCCACTTGTCAGTCAGCAGCCAACTCGCTATAAAACACCACACTTGCAGTCTATGTGGGAAAAGTGTGCTGTTTGTGTGCTCACAAACACAGGCACTCCATCAAAACTCCCATCTTCTTCAAAGGGCCACCGAGTCATTAGATATACAGGCGAAATAAATAGCTCAGTCCCAGAGAAATCTTGCACCCAACTACCTCATTTACTAGTTCACATAACTTACTTGTTGCAACAGTGGTGAGAAATAATGCAAGACTGTCGGTCTGAATTATATAAATGTAAAAATGTACATGATGACCAAGATGCAACGATTCATGCAGAACTCTGCTGGTTGAAATCAGCGACACTGACATTCCAGGAATACGTACAGTGTAAATAATATATATATATATATATATATATATAATGTTAAGTACCATGATTTTTATTTTTTTTATTTTTACTCCAGCTATATTTGTCAGATACGGTGATTCTTTTTGAGATTAAGCATTCCCTTCTATTTGTGTTTCCATGTATTTTCTCACCCTGAAGTGAAGTTTGAACAGGATTTCATTAGGTTTAGTTTCTGCTCAGCCCCTGGTGTTTGGGCGCAGCTGTTTTCCCAAGGTTCGGTTATATCAACAATTTATTTAGGGTCCCCCAGACAGCAACACTTGTTAGCTCAGGGCTAACACTGTGTCTGAAACAATTGATTTCTTTAGGGGGTTCTTCAAACCCTCATAAAAGTAGAATTCCTGAGTCAATGGTAAATGCGGGCCGTTATTCAAAGCACGACTACTGTAGCTGTAATTGAGAGGACTTATTCAATGCATTGAATTAAATACATTTTAAATATTTCCTTCAAATATTTGCAGCCTTTGATACAAAAATCATATCATGCAAATTATTTTCTGATGATTGATTCAAGGTCTGTAGCTGTCTGAGATATTAGTTCTGACTTTCCATTCACCAAAGGGCAATGAGTCAGTGCTTGTATAATTACAGAGGGGATGCATCTGTAGATTTTTGTTTAATTACTGACCTGAGGTGAGTTTTGAAAAATATTTAATTGCAGAAGTGGGTGTTTTGTTTTGTTCTTTTTGTCAAGAACAAGGAAACTGTGCTTTTAGCAGTGAATACTGTGCATTATGGGAACCAATCTGAATGATTTAAAACAGAGTTAGATTCTTCTTTCTAAAAATCAGAAACACCAAGAACATTGTCATTCACTTACAACCTGTGAGCCGTGTTCTTGTAGATCAAACATTAGTGTTTGTCTTGACTGTACCATACCCTTCCAAGGAAAGCGTCCATCTTCTTCCACTTTATCCTCCACATGTGGATTGCCGCCGTGGGGTACACCCTGGACAGATCACCAGTCCATTACAGGGCCACATATAGAGACACATAACCATCCACGCTCAGACCTATGGTCAATTTAGAATGTCCGGAAAACCTTGTCTTCCTGGAAAATAATTAGTTTTTATTTGACTGTAAACATTCAGCCCGTCTGGCACATGCAATGCAATTTCTATTCAGGATGGAAAGTGCAACAATATTGGATGGATGGATGGATGGATGATGGATGGTTATAGAATGTCTCGGTTATGAGTGGGAATGTTTTGGTTAAATGTATTTGTTTTCTGAATTTCTACTTGTAGCTGCAGAGGCCTCTGAGGTTTAACAAAGGTTACATAGCGTTGCTTTAACACCAATTGTTATGACCAAAATAATGAAAGATTCTGCTCTGAAGCAGATTGTTTTTAATTCAAAGTATATATGAAAATATGCATGACTGATCCGTGATCAGTCGCAGGGAATTTTCTTTAATCCCATGGCAAGCCATTTAAGCTTCCCTGCATATTTGCAGAATGCACCTCGTAGGTAGGCCAAAATAAGCTAAATCAGCTGCAGTACATTCACTACACATGTACTTGAAATGTCCTGTACAGTGTGTGATACATTGATTCTTCAGTTAATTTCTACTGACCCAATTTTCCTCTCCACATCATTGGCACAGTTCTTATTCAAGAAAACCTTTCCAGCACAGCCAGGCTCTTATTGATCGAGTGATTTATTGATAAACAAGTGTTAAATATGGTAAATGACACATTATTGGAGAGAGGGATTATTGTGGAAAAGAGTTTGTTAAACAGACCACATAACACCAGCACCTGAACATTTGGTTTGTTTGTTTTTACAAATGCAAATTATCTTTGATCGGCCGTGTGCTGAATTTGAATCTGACGCTGTCGAGAGTTGTTGTGGTGAGGTTGTAGATACTTAGATCGCCTCTGATGTGCTTTGTCACATTTTGTTTAACCACAAAAATCTGGTTTTCTTTTTTGTCAAACAAATACATTTCAATTCATAGGATCTCTGTAATTCCCAAGGAGACAAAGTTAGTGTTTGTTGCCGATTATCATGCTGCGTCAAGAAGGGGTGCATATACAGTATTTATTGCAGCATGAAAAAGCTGCATTTGATATCAGTAAGCATGACCTCAAACTAACTTCAAAACATCTGTGTGTGTGTGTGTGTGTGTGTGTGTAATAGGAATACAACTATTGAACTTTCACTGCCTTATTCTCAGGGTTTTGCAAACCAGTTTTTATTGGATTTAAGGTTAAGATACACTGCCCATTTGGTACATAACATTTCTTCATAGCACCTTGACCTGTTTTAACTATTAAACTGGAGCGTGCAAACAAATGTATTTATTGCTTTTGTGTGGTACATGAAACATGCATTTCTGTGCTCCAGCCAGCTGCTCTACTCTGATCACCAAAAGCTGATTAACTAAAAATAACCATTACATTACATGTCATTTAGCAGACGCTTTTATCCAAAGCGACTTACAAGGCGACTTACTGGGATAACCAGTAGATTAATTGATTAAAAAGTCTTTGATGCAACATTAACACAGTGGTTACTCATGTCATTGTTGTCTGTAAAAGACTTCATTAAAATCCAACACTCTTTAACATGTATTGCAGTGACAAAACTCTCATGTTACTTCTGAGTGTTTCTTTTCTTTCTTTGGTTTAAAATGACAAAGGCTGCTGAAGTACAACATATCAGTTGTCACTCATATTTATTCTGTCAGTAACTTTATAAATTTAACGTGGCAGTTGGTTCTCAGTCGGCTGATGGAGGATCCTCCACTCGGTAACATTAGTGAGAGAAAAATCAAATGAACAGAGTTTCTTTTACTTTTAAGAAATCAAAATGAGTTGACACACTTTCTTTCTTGTGCATTGTGTAACATCTTTGGGGACAGCGTTCTCACTTTCATTTCAAGCTGATAGATTTAGATCCACAGTCAGACCAAGCCTTTTTATCCTTTTTCATTCCTGTAGTCTATTGGCACACACTCTCAGAAATGTAAACTGTCAGTTGGGGCTATAAGGTTTTTATTGCCTTCATTCGAGACCATGCATATGAGAGGTTTGATGAGCGATTGCAGTGTAAATTGGATAAGTAATTACATTTAAAAATGGTTCCTGGATATTGTGACTTCACAGATGTGACTATCAGTGAAATTATGTTCATACATTTCGTAATTTGACAAATGCTTTTATCCAAAGCACCATCCAGATGGACTGGTGGTTAGAGTGGTTGCTTCGGGAGTGGGAGGTCGACAGTTAACCCAGCTGTGTCACACCTAAATGGTACTTTCTTTCCTCTCTGCTAACTACTCAGCCTAAAAGGAGGTGTAGGTGGAGGTACTCTGTGATGGACTAGGATATATAAATACTCCTAGTTATTTTGTTCTACTGAAAGAGGAATTAAGCACCTATGGGAGGCTCCTTCGTGGAGCATATGACCTAGTTATACAACTGACTACCTACCTTTTGTACAGTGTTGTGCAACTGAGGGTCAACACCTTGATGTATTTTCTTGATTTGAGTATCAAGAGCTAAATCTGTTCAATAAGTGTAGGGCATCAGGTAAGGAAGTCAGACAAATGAGTACTAGTTAGGCATAGGGTGTTAGAGGTTTTTGTAGAGGAGGTGCTGTCAAGAGATCACAGTTCAAGAGGTTCTAAATTTTAAAAAGGGTGGGTAGCTCTTGCTCTGTTGGTGTTTGGTGGCTGGTTCCACTATCAGTGAACAACAGATGAGCCTTGTGTTTAAGGAGGGCAGTGCTAGACAACGTTTTCTAGAGGAACTATCAAAAAGGAGTATAAGCCTGTTAAACTGAGTTCAGGAAGATGGGTGCTGAACCAGAAGTTGCTCTGTAGGTAATATTTGTGACAGATTTAACTCTGGTTTGACACCATTGTTAGTGAAGGTCAGCGAGCAATAGAGAATTGCACTTGTCAACCGTGTGACAGTGGTCTGTTCCAAGATCAGGGTCAAGGTCTCAAATGTATTCCACGCTATGTTTTTCTGAGTCAGTTTATGAAAGTAGAATAGTTAGCCACTGATGGTCGTTTTAACTACATTAAGAAAGTAAAAGTATGTTTAGTATTCTTATCATGATGACAACTCGGGTGTGATACTTACAAATCTCCTATACAGCGTTTAATGTGTTTTAAAATGCTGTATGTTCAGAATAAAAGTGTCTGTAGTTCTATTTTGTTTTTAACGGAGGGTGTATTAAAATAATTTTCTTGAAATAAATGTTTTTTTTATTATTCATTTATTAAATTGCTTTACATTCTAGTTTCGAGTAATTGGTACATAGACTAAAGTATGCAGCTGTTTGTCTAGTATAATCCTGTCAGCAGATTGAACAGATTTGACAGCCATCTTGGTTGTTGACTAAAATACTTCACTGGCTCTCCCATTGGGCACACTTTTCATTCATCATATCAAATGCACCTTATTAGGTCAGTGGCTCATGCTGTGTTTGTTTAAAATATACTGCAGTGCATAGGAGCAGGACATATTTCTTTTTTATGCATGTGATGTAAGACGTCTTATTGGCTCTTTACTTACAAAGTTATTGACTGGCTGCACATTGCTACCTTAGTTGTCAACTCTAGTGTTACATAAACTTCTCAGAGCGTCGTCTCCACTGCATCCGTGCTGTTCTTAATGTGTATGTGAAGAGGGCATTCAATATCATTTTTTTCCAGTTCATTTGGCTCAGGCACTGTGCCTAAATCATGTGAAGCTTTTATAGAAACTCTGTGTGATTGCATGGCATGTGTTAATATTTCTTCTATTTTTAATTCATTGTGTTTCTATTTTTGTGTTGTTTATTGCACGTGTTCATTTGGCAGTTACAGCGCACACACAATTTATTGGTGCAAAGTTCTCCTGAGGCAAAAAAAGAACCAGTAATGTGTTATTGCCCTGCACTATGGCTTGAAATAAAAACTTTGCTGATACATTTTGTGCAGACTGGACATATGCAGGGGAATTTTGACAGAGACAGAGTTACGACGGTCTAATAGATGAGAGAAATGTACTGGAAGATTGTGTTCGACTGAAAGTGTACAGGACCAAATAACGCTTGAGGCTTTTATTTATTTTTTTTAATTTATCAAAATTCCTTTTCAGTAGTTTGCCAATGAATAAAATGTCCGTAAAGTGCTTTCTTGTGGAATACAGCATCAATATGTCATCTTCAAAAATGTGTCTGCCTGGGGATGTAAAATATTGATGCAGTTTTGTTCTATTATTTTTCATTGTTACTGTTCTGTCATATACACTCTTTAGCTCCTTGTGCCATGATAAACAGTAAATGATAGATACACAAAAGGTACAATAATAGGAAAGTAGAGAACAGAAGGGGGAAATAAGGTAATGGAATAGACATTAAGTTTGAAAAATGATCATGTCATTATAGTAATATACATGCCAGCTGCAGATTCTAACTTTCTTGTATCTCAGAGGCGATTTGGTGAAAAAAACAAAACATTTCCAAATACTATTGAAAAAACACCATGCACTGTAAGAGAGCCACATGAACTGAGGTCATCTGGCATTGAGCTGACATTCGTGAACATTTTTGTATTAATGATTTTCTCATCAATGAAGTGGCCACTCTGTACAGGAACTGTACAGGAATATTATTGTATTCTGCCGAAGGGTTGTAACAGTGCTGGCCAACACAATATCCAAAGTTGAAAAATGTTGCATAAAATGAATGGTTTCAGGTAACTGGGTTTCTGACACATTTGACAAATATAGACATTAAAATGTTGGTGGAAGATCATTTTTACTGTTTATGTTGCTGTGAAACACACAAGAGCTTTGTTCTCAAGAGAAACCGCCACCTTTGCTTGTGAGAGGAATGTGTCTTCTCATGCAGATGATGGCTGCTCTAATCTGATAATGTGGGCACCCACATGAAAAGCAAGATGGTTCTGCAACATTGCTGCTTACACACCCAGTGTGGCCAAGGCTGAAAGAAACCAGTGTGGCGCTTCAGTACTACTTACATTTTGTTATCATCTTATTATAATTTTAGGTTAATAAAATGGCTTAGGTTTAAGCCATAATAAGGTATTTGAGTAGCAATTGGGTGAAATATATACTCATTCTGACATTTGGTAGCTATTAATGGCGTATGTAGACTCTAGTAAAGTCCAGATTAGGAAGAGTCATATGTAACAGAAATCTTTTGGGCTGCCGAAATGATGAAAATTAAACTTAATGGCTTTGATTTTATGACTAAAGATAAAATTAAGGAACACTGTTATTATAAGCAACAGAATTATTCTTAACAGCTCTGTCTCTTCTTTCTTTCCATTTCCAGAGCTGAGAAGCAGCTCATGTGGAAATCCTGGGGTTCCTCCCAAAGGCATACTGAATGGAACTCAATTCAACGTGGGTGACAAGATGCGCTACCGGTGTGTCACCGGTTATGTCCTAGATGGACACTCACTCCTCACCTGTGTCACTAATGCAGCTGGTGTGTCAGTGTGGGACTTTCCTGTGCCAATCTGCAGAGGTGAGGACATTTTATCACTGAAAAGAGTTGTTCATCATTTTAACTGCAAGTCCTGCTTTATTAAGCCAACCTTTTCCCTCCCAGCTGTGCAATGAGATTCAATGCTAACATGGAGAACATGATGTACATATTTAAAGATTCCCCCAAGAACTTTATAATGAGATGGTGGTTTTGTTTCATACTTTCTTTCGATGGATTTCTTCTTATTTTATTTTAAATTATAAATATTTTGTTGGCATGGTGAGAGAGACGTATAGTAATGAGGTGTATTCATTAGATAAGCTTTATTTTGTAAAGGAAAGGAAATATTTTAATTATGTTAAAGAAGCTGATTTAGAGCCTCAGGGGCTCCATGGGTTAATTCAATATTTATTCCTGTCAAGAAGGTAGCTTATTACTGTATTGCTGTAAGTGCGAGTCATACATTCCCTGGATTCTGCTGTGGTGCGACTCCTTTGAAATGTGTGCAGATATTTCTTATCTGCAATGAAAGTGGGGTGAGTTTGTTGATCTGCGAGACAGCAGGGCAGCTGTTGCTTTTAGCCTTGTACTGTAGATTCAAGATTCAAGATTCAAAGTGTTTATTGTCATATGCACAGTAAAGAAACACGTTTCCCTGTACAATGAAATTCTTACTTTGCTGTCCACTCAAAAACACCAGCATAAAGTAAGAAAGAGATGCTTTTGTAAAAAAAAAAGTATAAATATACATAAGAAAAATATAAATATTACAAAGAAACTAAAATAACATATATGCATAAAATAAGTGTAAACATAAGAACTGTACATAAAGTGAACACTGGTTGTGCAATTTAACAGATTTAAAGTGACATGTTTCAGGTTTTAAAGTGACGGTAACAGATTACTGTACTGTAAGGTCTCAGCCACCTTTCTTTTGACTTCATGGGTAAACCAGGTTTCATGAGCTATGAGAACAAAGGCACACCAAGTATTTTCCTTCTTAAAGAAATTTAGAGTAAAAAAAGAGAACCATCCTAACAAAATAGATGATACATACATACAGGCACAGAAGGGAAAGAGACCATTATAACAGAGTTTTAAAATGAAAATACTTAATTGTTCAGTCACAATAAACCTTGAGCAGCTGCAGTAACTGTCACTTTTTATCCTGCCTAGCAGATTATAAATACTGTGACTGGGAAGTGTCTACCACACTAAAAGTAAAACCAAATTCAATTGATATGTACAACTTTTGCCACAGGTAACCTTTCATTCATTTTCACTAGTTATTTATCTATTTTAGTCATCTGTGTTGTATTGTGGCATCTACAGAATAGTGCTGCACAGCACTATTCTGTACATTGTTTGCCTCATTGTTTGCCTCATTTAGCATGCACTTGGCATTGATTTCAGACTAAAACATTCCAAAGAATGCAAACTGAAAAAAACATGTGGATGCTCACTGTATGTATGTTTAGGTATAGCCATGATCATTTCACTAGCAATCAAATATTCCAGTTTCCACATTTCCTTTTTGACACTTAAAGAACACATATCTTTATGTTTCATTTTCCACTCATGCTGTTGCCTGAGAGTTAAATCCTGAAAGATGCTGTGCATGTGTAATTTGTCTTAAGCTCCTTTGCTCATCCATCTGGAACTCATGAGTGGAGAACATGTTCTAACATAAAGATGATTGATGAGCACTTTATTCATGCCATACTGTTTATCCCATGCTGTGATTATATTAGATCAGTTGTCACAATGACACAAAACAGAAATTGGCAATTCTGCTTGTGAATGTAATTTATTACACATGGTGATGATATCCACAGTACATATCAATTTAGTGCATAATTTACAGTGTCCATATTGACGACTCAGTGA
The DNA here is from genome assembly GCF_958295425.1 of Solea solea. Taxonomy (NCBI): domain Eukaryota; kingdom Metazoa; phylum Chordata; class Actinopteri; order Pleuronectiformes; family Soleidae; genus Solea; species Solea solea. The sequence continues at coordinate 15,043,036 of NC_081146.1, forward strand.
GATCATTTGGCATAGTAGATAAAGTCTTGTTAGTTAATCCAGTCTTCCTTAAATATCCACTCAGGCTATTGTAAAGTAAGGTTAATCCAGCTGTAAACACCGGGATAATTTAAGGTTTGGTTAGTTACTTTAAAACAGTGCTAGAAGCTTGTCCAAATCTCCCTGTGGACATTTTAACAACTTTTTGCCTCTTAATTACTTTTACTCAAGAGAACCATTTAGTTGAGGAGGTTTATGTATTAATTGCAGTTTGGCTGAATATCAAACCTGTGATGCGTGTTTTCCCAGTGGACAACACCTTTTTTCCTTGCGTTTGCTGCATCAGCCTCCCTTTACCCCAAACCACCTCTTAGTAAGTGCTGCTGTTATTTTTAGAGACAGCCACCACTTCATACAGTATACCGCAAGGACAAATAAACTAACATGAGGCAAAAGCTCTTAAAGAGACGGATTGAAAGCCACTTCCAAATACAAATAATTTCCACCCACGCTACCAGAATAGGCCATTGCCATATTCTGGTATACTAGAATGGCATAAATACATTATAATGATTTAATGAATCAAAAATAAAGTTTCAGACGATGAGAATATTCAAAGTGCGCTTGTGGAGATGATTTTTAATCATTTATATCTTATAGTTTTGATACAAATGAGAGGCTGTGTTAATTGGAGTGAAAGTGGACTCCCTCCCATTTTTATATACCCTCCTATATAATCCTATGCAGTCTTAAAGCCAACAGAGCATATACGTATATGCTCATGCCTCCTCATTTCACAATGCAAAGCACAGCAAAAAGAATATGGCTGAGCATATGTTTATGTAACCGCTTGCTTTAAGGAAACAAAAAGGCTGCACATGGAGGGTTCCTTTGCATTTAAGGGTTGTGTTAGCCTTTGTTTCCAGAGGCCAGAATCAAAACTCTTTTTTTTCAGTCCTGGGTTGTGCTTGAGCCTCTCTCTCACTTGTCTAAATCCAACCCAGCTCCTGTATGTGGGCAGCTGGTCCTTTGATCTCATTTCCACAGGGAACCTGCCCTTTCTGTTCATCACCAATTGTTTTACACCAAACGCACAGCAACACAAATTCTCTGCCCAATCCACTGTCCAACCCCGACCGTCTCTCAGCACCTCAGTCTCTCAGCCAGTCAACCATTTTTTTGTTAGCATGGCTCTCTTTTTTTTGTCTTTTACCCAGTTATTTTCTCTGTGCAGTAAGTTCATGTTCATGTGCATGAATGACAGAAAGAAAACGGGACTGAACAGGAAAAGGGAATAGTGCAGGAAGACGACCCAAATTTTACCAATATTAAACTTCATTACTACACAGTGGACTGACTCAGCTTTCATTTTTATCAGTGTCACTGCTGTGTTGACTCTGTTGGTCCAGCTTTGATGTCGGTATGGATAAACAGGTTTAATTTGGATTTTTTTTTTCCACACTTTGCATCACTACAAAGCAACCTCACTTTATGTCTCTGTTATTGGTGGAAAAAAAGCTGTTTATTTGGCTTGAAGTGGCTGTCTGAGCAATATGGATCCTGTGATGATTTTGTAGTATTGCTATAGCAACTGTGAATCTAATGTAATGCCAGGTGTTATCCCAGGTGATTATTCTGATTTATTGTTTCTTTGAATGCTGACGATAAAACTTGACGGGTTGAAGAACATTTTAAATCTGCAAGTGAAACTATACTCGCATAATGAACACGACCAAATCCACTTCAAAAGAAAAGCAGTGGGATGGAGAATGATGTATTTTAATTGTGACTTGCTCCAGCTCCTCACATGGCCCCCTCAATTCCTTCTGTGTACATTGTCTTTGGATATTCATTCATACAGGCAATGAGGGAGTAAACAGGGACAATGTGCTAACAGGAGAATATGAACTACTCATACACTGTCATTCATGTTGCCAGCCATTGTCCGATAGAATGAGAAAATTAGGCCAGATAAGAAGCTTGCATTTTAAGCCTTTTCATCTGGTTATGTAACTGTAAACCCAGAACTTAACCTTTCTGTGAGTTTTCACCAAGCTACTGTTATGATTTTGAAAGCAGGCAAAATGTTGCCTGCTTTCATAAACATTTGCTTTTATGAAGTTTGCTAATTAGTGCTGTGGTTCCATATCACCTAGTAAATTATCACCTGAAACCTGCGTTTATGGAGACGTGGTTATGAATCTCAGAAAGATCCATAAGGCTGAGCAAATCAGGGACATAGCGACTGCTTTTGCATTAACACGGGGATCATTACAAAGGAAAAAAACCTGCTGTACTAAAGAAATTTATACATGAGTTCCTTGCTTCTATCCTTGGGGTTGATTTTTTTCTACATAGAAAGACAAGTGTTGTATCTGATCAAAGTCAAGGGAGAGAGATTAATCCCTCAAGTAGCATTAGATTGCTGATGCTGGGGATGTAAATGAGCTCAGCTAAGCAGTCGTAATCCTCACCACAATCTTTTTTTTTATACAGCCACCATTTTTAAAAGCGACAGATACTGCTTCGTCTTTAAAGCCAGAGCACGAGCTAATGGTTTGTTGAGGAACACATTGCTCAGCATTCAGTTGAGTCTTTTATGCAGCTAAATCTTGTTGGCAAAATGTACCTCAAAGGCTGCCATGCATCGCGGTGACAAACAGTGTAAATATATAAAACTGGTAAGGCATTATCTAGTTGAAGCCATTTAAAATTCTGAGGTTGCTGCAAAGCATTTCTAAGCCTCAGACAGCCTGTGCATGATTTACAGTACCATGCATGGATGCTTCTCAAAGAAACGGCGAAGAAATCTGTCTCACAAAAGCGAAAGTCTCGCAAGCTTTGAATTTAATTCCTTTTACAGTTTAATTGGCTTCAGGTGACGATACATTAATAAGTTATTAAATGTGGCTCTGCAGATCTACAGTATCTAATGTCTGCAAAGTGCCTGGGGTGAAGTATTTAGCACAGGCACATGCACTGTTATCGTATAAAAAAAGGCCGCTTTGTGATCGATGCAATGAGACCAGATCCGCAGCAACTCATTTTCATTATAACACAAGCATGACTGAAAACCTACCCAGCTTGTTGGAAATGTTTATTGGTCAACAGCGATCATGTCTGTTATCTTGGAAGCCACCTAAAGACGAGTTTACCCCCTGTGACACCACGGCTTGTGTTATCTCCATCTATTTAATTAAGTTCAGTTCAGTTCAAAAATGCATAATTCATTCCCAGAAGGGCTAACAAACAGCTCATCCACATGCAAATCTAACATTTCTGTAATGCGAATACACAAAGAAGTGCAAACAAATCTAAAAGCAGATGTCACATAAGGCTAAAGTGCGCGTGCACTCAGCATGGCCACATTGTTGCATTGATCAATGCACAGTAGCAGTGGAGAATAATTAGTGTGTTTTAGAGTTTATGAAGTTATTATTTAGTCAAGTCCAATAAAAAAAGTGCTTTATATTATCTTTTCTCTTGATTTGCTCTCCATTTGTGGCCTTTCCTGTTGCGAGTTTTTGTCTTTTGACTTTAGTCCTATACTTGCACTTCTTCTCATTACCCAATGCCTCTCAACTCCATTTCCATGCTCCCTTTGCCTTGATAAGGGTCACATTATGCTGCCTGCCTGTCATGAAGTTGAAAAGTAATACTGTTCCTTTGCAGCACTTTATTATCAGTTAAATTTCAGCCAGTAGCCAATTACTCTATGAATTTGCGCGGCACTCTTTGGAATGTTGCTTTAAATGCATTGATAAGAAACACGGTTTCTTGTTTTTTTTTTTTTTTTAAATGGTGGAGAGTATAATTCAAACCAGAAGCAAATCAAGACTCTAAATGGCCTTGCTTTCATCAATTGCCAGCCTATACTTGGTGTAGTCCACAAAGAAGAGACTGCCCTTGATGTGATTTATGTGCAGTATGTGTAAAAAAATAGTACTCCCCTTATCCATACGAGGCATGTATGTATGTCTGTCGGCATAACTAACTCATTAAACACAAAATGATAAACTTTCAATAAATAAAAGTTACCCGAAGGCGTTAGTGATGTTCACAACAGCTACTTATTTAAATGTTTAAAATAACTAAAACTTGAACCTGTTTTACATTTTGCCAAATCGTATATTTAGATTGATTGATAGATTTAGATTATTTAAACTTCAAGCACACAGTCCATTTTATTTGAAACAACTGTTGCAAGAAGTCAGTGAATATGAGTATACACTATTGTTTAACAATAAAAGTAAAAACTCTAGACACTAGAAACTCTCACGACAACAGGCGAACAAATGGACTTTGATCAGTTGCTTGGCCTATACTAATGTGTCAATGCACAAAGATCAAGCTAACTAGGAGCCTTTGCACTCCCATCTTCTTCTTTATTTTATCTCCTTTTGAATTTCATACATCTGCTTTCTTGTTCCTTGACCAATCGTGCAATGCAGCGTACAGTAATGTTCCAAGCCTGGCAGCTTTGACAGCTCTGAGTGGAGCTCTGAGCCATCAAAGGTTTCAGCTGGCACTGCCGAGTGTCACATATTAGTCTTAAATGATGTGAAAACTGTGAAAGCCCTGCCATCATTACAATTCTTAAGGGAGACAAAAAAAATGAATGCAAGGATTGAAGGGAGGCGAATAATGGTATAAAAGATCTGAGAGGGCTTGGAAGAGAGGAATGGAGAGAGAGATGGAGAGATATTGGAAACGGTGGGGGAGAGTAGGGAAAAGGGACGTGCAGTGAAAGAGAGCAAGCCACTGTTACGGTGGAGTGCATTAACATTCAGCTGATGTGCCGTGCTCCCCACACTGAAAAAATATACAATTTCACAGCATTATAAGCCCTGTTTGTCACCATTTGTTCGTTTCCTGGTTTCCCTGAAATATGAGGGAGCTCCGAGGACATAATGATGAATTTCTAACTCTGGGATGGAGGGAGGACACGATAGGGGCTCAACAGAGAATGTAAACAACAAAACTATAATTGGTGCACAAAAAAATTGGTTAGTATTTCTGCTGTTTGGCACTCCCACAAATGAGTCGTGATTCTCTCTATTGTCATGAAATCACATTTTATTCTTGAATTTCTTTATGTTCCATTATTATATTAAAATTAGCTGACTTATTAGGTGGGTTTAAATGGGTTTATCAAAGTCTGTAACTCATGAATATGTGAAAAAAAAAAAAAAACATTTACCTCACCAACTCTAGCTTTAACTTCCACATTGGTGTCTCTGCTTTGCATTTATCTGAAAGGACAAGTACAGATTGTTTATGTCTGCAGACACTTTTTTTCTCCATCTTGAACTTTAAATAATAGCTCTGATATAACCCTGCGACCATGTGTCTTTTCTGCCCACACCCTCCCCACCTGGCTTTCCTCTGTGTGACTGACAGCGGAGGACACATGTGGTGGCACCCTGAGAGGCTCCAGCGGGCTCATCTCCAGCTTCGATTTCCCCAGTAGTGACTCTCTTGGTGCGGGTGGAGGTGGAGGTGCTGGAGGCCTGGGCAGCAGTGGGGAATGTAAGTGGACCATCCTGGCTGATCCGGGGGACACCATCTCCCTGGTGTTCACTGAATTTCAGATGGAGGAGAAGTCGGATTATCTGGAAGTAGAAGGATCTGAACCACCAACGATCTGGTGAGTTGGGCTGTGGGGAGTCATGTGGGTATAGTTTTGTATTTCATCAGACTAACATTACATTATTTGACAGATAATTTGTTCAACTGGAGGTGGGAATATGTGTTTGTTGACTCAGTGTTCACAGAAAGTGGTTTGTGTGAGGAAGATTTGTTTGTGTATACAGGTTTGGTTTTGAAGTTTGTTTTTTTTACCCATGTGACTGATGGGGACAGGTACTATATTTTCCAAGAAAATGATTTGTGGTGCGACTGTAGTGAAACTGGCCTAATATTTTCTCTTAGTGTTGCCAAATTGAATGCAGGCCAAAAACAATTTAGAAATACAGAGACGTTTGGACATATGAAGTCAGTTTTGTCATTCAGACGAGTAATGTAAAAAAAAAGATTTGTTTTTTTGTTTAGCCTTGTATCATATAATGTTTCAGTCTTTCAATATGGGCCCACAGCTGCAGTTCCAAATCCAAACCAACTTCTCAAGCTTGGCATAAAAACACTGCTCATTATTTTGATTGTTGTGCATGCAACAGAGAGCTGCAGGCTTGGAAATGAGAAACTGGAAAACAGTAACTAGCAATTGTGAAAAAGTCATAATGTAATTTGTAAATTAATTTGTATAATTAATTACAATCATGCAGTTAAACTCCAACAAGATTACATATGGTTCAGTGGTATAACCTTCCTTGGTGATTAACTAATGGATGCTATGAATATTGGTCTATGTATAATCACAACATAAACAAAAGGTAAGTGATGGTTATAGTGATAAACACAGTTTTTTTCTTTTTCTAGAGTTACTGATTGCAAGGGAGTTGTCAGCTCTGAGTTGATTTCAAATGGGTTTGAATGCTTGCTAAGACAAGGCTGTTTTGCCCCTTGGGCTTTGGCTTAGTTCATTGACTAACACCGACGCTTGCCTAATAGGATATTGAAACATGAAAAGGAAAAAAGGTTCAGCATGATCATGAAATATTTTGAAAGATTCAGCTACAGTAAGCGGAAGAAAGCCAGCTCATGGCATGCAAATGCCCTTTTAATTAATGCCCATGGACATTTATGTGCAGATAATATTTAGATATTCCTTGATTTGGACTGAATTAAGTCAGTTCAGAAAGGAGGCACATGGTTCCCTGATGCATAATTCAAATTAAAGTGAACATGAATTACACATCTTTGACATAGTTTGGTTTAAAAAGCAGCCTTCAGTCACTTTGGTTTATAGCTTTCTCTGTAGACTTAATTTAGAAGTCACCCCCCGACTGAAACAAGGAAATATGAAATGGGTTTGACCCCTAGTCTTGAATTTTAAGGTTATCTATCTCCTCCGTGTCCAATGAGAATATGAGCATCCTCCAGGTTTATGTGATCCTGTCAGGCATTAATTATAATTGGTTGAAAGAAGCTCTAATCAATCACTGAGCTATGAGCTTTGTTGTCCCTGAGAGTTGTCATGTGGAGTCAGAGGCAGAGCGAGGCAGGCACTGTCAGTGAGACACAAGAGAGTCAACTGGAGCAGTGCTCTTGAGTGTGCTGATGACTGTTAAGCATTGTATGTTGACGTTGCTAATACAATGGGACAGGAGGATGATATGGGAGGACATTTTTGTTTTGACAGATCATCAGATAACCTTCTGTAAACATAACACAGGCAAAGTCAGCCCCTCCTCCACTGCTCACCATCAGTCCAATAATAACACCTTTCTAACACCTGGGCCACACTGGTTGCATGCATGTTCTTGAACTATAGGTGGGCATGGAAACTGATTAAATTGGTCACACTTCATCAGACCCCGACACAGCAGCTTGCAATAGCTTGAGTGGTGGCTCGTATGATTCAAAGCTCAAACTCAGCATTATTCATACCTCCAGGGTTAGTTTGTCAGAGCATACAGTTATTAGCTTTGAACTACTTAGACTGACCGCTACCAGAAATTTCTCTTTCATAGAAAAGAGTCCACCTCCATGTCACTCTTAAACTGCAGTCTTTCCTTCAGTGCTCATCAAACCAAAAAGCCATCTCATTCAAAAAAACATTTTTGTATGGATTTTGTCTACTCAGAGTACAGCCTCACTGTATTTGCATTTCTGATGCGTTATGTCTGACATCATCTCAGCTTTTGATACCTGCTCAACTGTAACCTGATTGTCCATTGCTGTTATTAGCTGGAGGATTTTAGCAAATTGACCAAATGTTTTTTTTTGGGCATTGACTATTAGAATGAATTGTTCCCATTACCAAATGTCTGGCTCACATTATGCGAATATTATCCTTTCTTATTTTCAAGTTGCATTCTTATGAATTATACATGAAATGCATGAATTAGTGAAATCATATAAATCTTGTGAGTTAAAAGCATTGCAAAATACACATTATATGCCGTTATCTCCATTTACAGCAGGACATTTCATAACTGTCAATTAAGTGCCTCCAAAAACTCAAGTGTCTCAATTACAAAGTTATTTGAATTTAGGAATGCCATCGGTTGATATTCACTTTGGGGTGGTATTTGGTTGGCTAACAAATGCCTGATATCCATCAATGGTCCACAGCATGCAGCAATAGAAGCCTTATATCCCAGACACTCTGTAATAGCAATGACACTACATCACTTTGCTGGAGCAAGTCCACTTTCCTTTCTTCCAATTTGTCCTCCGAAGAGTTGAGGAAAATCTGAAAGTACATTGTGAAACCACATTGCCAATCCCTATCATTGCCATAGTCGGTCACTTTCACCTAGGTAGTGACAGTAGTAGCCTTCTGTAATTGGTGCCTCACTGTGTGTAAACACATTACTCTGTATGAGCCGTCATTTGTCAGTAGTCAGGGGCCTGTGCACTGAATAAATATAGCCCAGATGATCAGCAAATCAAGACCATTTTGTTTGGGCTGTGAACAAATAATCCCATTTTGCTTATGTTTTACTATTGGATGCTTTTGCTAATACAGGTTCTGCCAAAATTAAAAAAAAAAATGTTTTAAAGCAATTCTCATCTTTGTTCTAAAGATAGGGAGGGCTTAGCTGTCCCTGGTATGAATATTTATATATGCGGTGTATATTAAAATTACATTTCCCCTAACCTTGTTTGCTGCCAGGCTAGTATACTTGTGATATTACATGCTCATGTGTTTAAAAAGAATAATTTAAGTGAGATTTTTCCCCTGTCCAGTGTCTAAAGGGACAAAAAAAAGCAGGAGTTCACCAAGCGATGCCTTGATTTGAAGTATCTTAGTTTTTTTGTTATGTGTGTGATGAGCAGTCACTGTGCATCTCTTGAATACCAGAAATGCCAAGATGAAGTTAATGCGTGGCTCCAAATGTCAGAAGATGTCAGGGAGTGTTCTCTTAAGCCCTTAAATCCAAGCGGGACCTAGTGAGCTTGAGTGCAGTGGGCCATAATTTCTTTCAGAGAGATGGTTTCAACTTCGCCAGGTAAACAAACAGACACCAAACAAACACGATTCAAAGAGAGCAATTCTCCCATGCCCATAAAATTCATTGCGCTTGCTCTTGTTTTATGAGTGTCTATGGCTGTGTACAAGGCCATTGGACAGCTAAACTTTCAAGCATCCTAACATATAGTGTCAGCTGCATTCAGAGACAAGCAAATTGTCAATTTACCCTTGAGTTATAGAAGTGCTTAATGATGATTGACAGTGTGAAACCTCAAAGTCAGACACGTATAGACACCTCCTCTTAGCTTTTTTTTTTCCAAGCAAATAGATATAGAAATAGCCAATTTAACTAATCCTCCCTTAACCTGTAATTTTACAGGCAGTTATCAAGTATGAGACGTAAATGACAAAGAGATTTGATCACTGACAAAATAGTTAACCTCAGTGCTTGATAATAAGAAATAGAATCCACAAGACATTACAGTACATAACAATTGATTCCTAATATAATTAATAATGAGATAAAACCTCCATACAGACTAGAAAGACTCACTGATTGGTTAAAGGAGGATGAACATTAGGGATAAAATCTTTTTTGAGAGCATTGTTGTATTTCACAATAGAACGCTTTCAACATGGTTTGCATGAGGCCTTCTGAACTCCTTACCAAAGGCCTTCAGTGTCCAAATTCCAACGTTTGGAATTATGACTCGTATTGCTCTTTGACCCCATTATCATCAAACCAGCTGAGGGTTCAGACTTGAGGAAATGATGTTTTGAAGACTCAACGTGGAGATACTGTTAGTTTTCCGTTAAGCTGTGCTCTACTGTACTTCCAACCTTCCTATCATACATCTGTGGATGCACTTGTGTTTGAAATCAGGCAAATGTAGAAGTTGTTATAAGTTTGGAATCATAACTGCCTGATTTTTGCAGTTTACTTTCAGTTTCCTGAAAGTAAATGATACAATTTCTGATACTTGATAGTCCTAAAAATCAAGCACCACTGGGTATGAAAATGTTGTGCTGACACATTGTTGGAGCATTTATTCTTTTATCAATTGAAGATTTCTATCAGATCTTAGCAAATGAGTTCATTGATTCCATCACTGTCATGCGGGGGAAGTTTTTACACATCAATCACTGTGAAAATGGAGAAAAAAAAAATCAGTTTCCTTTGACAAAAGTCAATATTGAGGTCTTGCTCAACCAAGGAAAACAATTGTTTGTTATTCAACTGACCTTTTAATATGATTGTACATTCTTGTTCACAAAGGGCAAAAACTACAAGCAGTGGATTATATGTCACTCATAATTTCAAATGTGGACGAACAGGGTAAATCCAAAAATTATTTTTTATATAGCCCAGTGTTGACTAACATTGAGTCCATATGTTGTTAATATGCTAAGAGAAAATATGTTACTTCACTAAGCATTCTGGAAATATTCCTGCTTGGTCCACTATGAACAATCCCTTTTCTTTTCAACTGACTAAATGGTTGCAGCATTCACAGCAGGTTGAAATTACCATATGTATTAGATTCAATTCCATCTTTCTTAAAATGTATTATTGATCTTCCCGGGCAAACAAATGAAAACGTGTGGGAAGAATGCATTCTTAACTGAAGGATGGTAAATTGACAGTTGACCCAACTTATTTTACCATTGCAATTATTGTAACAGACTACTGGATATACAGTTTTCAGAAGCCAGTCTGTTGGCAGACAGGCACTAAGTTGTATATCCCCTGAACAGCCTCTGAGGAGGGAGTAATTTGATAAGGGATAAAGGGCACATAAAATATTCTTACAAATACTCCCTCTTGTCAGATTTGATAGAATATGTGTGGGAGTAAAAGGCAAAATCACCAGGCCTTATCTTTTTTGGCAAATTTGAATTGATCGCTCATTATCTTCGGTGCACCTAAGTATAACCAGCCTCTCTGTAAAAATAAGTAGAGGCACCAGAGATTTCAGCTTATCACTCTGGCCTTGATGCCAGTTTGGCCAAACCACCCTCACATTGGGACTTATGTTGATATTTCTGATGAGATTGTCATGCTCACTTCAACCCCTCATCCCTTATTGACCTTATTTTACACGGAGAACATGTGAACTCTTTAACATTTCATAAATTTATTGCAATGCAATTGTTTTGAGAGGTGTTCCCAAACCAATGATATGAAGCATTTAAATTTTGGCTCAAACCAAGAATATAAAATGTCACACTCATGCCAAAAAGTAATGTCTTTCAAGTCATATTGCATATTCATGATGGTATAAATATCTTTGGTCACACCCCTGTGCCACACTCGACTCCTAAGTGGTGTGTGTGCAGCTCATGCGAGCCTCACATCTCACGCTCACCTCACGCATGGGTCACACTGCTCACCGAGAGATTCGTGCTCTTGCCTGTTTTCCACAATATGCTGGGCAGCAAAATGCACAGTCAAATTGATCTTTCACCACAGTTTAAATATGTCACAAATATCTATCTATTATTATTGTTAGTATAATTATTACTATTGTTATTGTTGTTGTTATTATTATTATTATTATTATTATTATAATTATAATTATTATAATTGTTATATTTTACTTGTTATATGCCCCTTGAGAACTACTTGACTCGCCTCGGCACGGAACAGTTAGTGATAGTACCTGGTACTTTTTTTGTTGCCTTGCTTTGGCGAGGTTCCAGACTTAAAAATCCTAATACCATGCGTTAATCGCCAATATTTAGCAATGAAATGTCTAAAACCTCAAAATTTAACAGAGGAGTCTGGTGTATTTAGTGACAGCACTGCTGAAAGTAGCAGGACTGAAAAATACCAAAAAGTCCTATTTAGTTTAGTTCAGTACATAGACCCTCATAGTTATGGCCATGTTCAAGGGCAAAGCCTTTGTAAAGCAGGAAGAGCTGTAGCAGTCACAGATATGCAGCAGACATGCACCCTGTCAGATGCTTGTGAGATGCAGTAAATCAGCAACGTTGTGTGTGCATCCAGGCCCTTGTCTTAGTATTAAGAGATGAGCAGAATTTGACAGTGAAAATATATAATGTTAGGAATCCATCTTATCCTCCTTCCATCCATCCTTCTCAGCTTTTGTCACTCAGTATGCACTGGAGGCGATGCATTGGAAAACAGTAGACAACAGTCACTTTTTCTTATCAGCCTTTATATTTGTTTCCATGACAGTTACAATGACAAGTACCAGTGATGTGGATCAATATTTTGCAAAGCAGCCCTGAATTATTTAGAGCAACTGTTCAGCTTTTGTTGAAATTGTTTTACAAACTGGACATACAAGGACAACTTGAGAAAATGCCGTTATGAACTGTAGTAATGTATGTAGTGTGAAAAGGCATTCATCCTTTTCTGTGAGCATGTTTATGGAAATTTCGGGGCACAGAGTGAGAGGATGTATTTCTACTGTGGATACCAGGCATCCAAACCAAGTCACAATTCATTTTATATCATATTTTACTTATCAGGGAGATCTTTGTGTGCAGGCTGTTATTATGAAAATTATAATTAAGCTAGTTCCACCGGTAGATCCTTTCAAGTCTGTCTTCTGTAAGCTGTCATTAAAGATTTATTTACTGTTGACAGCACATCATGTTTCACTTGCTCCATCATATTTTACACTGACAACTGTATATTCACCTTCGCTGGTCTTAAATTCCAGGCAGCACAGGAGCATCACTCCTGTGCTGCCTGGAGCCTCCGAGCACCTTCCTGATGGCTGTAGCTTTATTGTCACTATCCATTTTCTTTCGGACTTCGAGCAGAAATCTTGTTATAATTTGCAGCTTCTACTGCAGGAAATATGTAGACAGTTTGCTCCAAATTGTTCAGCTAGTTGAAGGCTGCTCTTTTTCATTTTGCCCTTATGCCCGTGTCATTAGCATTTTATCAATTACACAATGAGAGAAAAGGTCAACTTTTGTGTGAAAATCAATTACCTTTTAATTCCCCTTTTAGTAACAACCAATTACTCTCCTCAAGATGGATGATTGGGGGGAAAAATACCAGCATTCACAAACTGCAATTATTTTTCCATCTGTCAGTCTGTCCATCCATCATCCTTCCATTGATCGTCTATAATACTTATCCTTTGAGGTTTGCATGGGGAACTGGAGCCCGTCCCAGCTCACAGTGGGCACACACTGGACACGTCACATTCAGTTTGCCAATCAGTTAAAAATCCAAATTGCAAAAGCTTATAATCTGTTAAATAGATGCATATCCCTCATTAATTAAAATGAGGAGAAATCAAAGTCAAGCAGACTTGAAAATACCTCTTTACTATATATTGACCATCAAATTAAAAGTCACCCTTTTGTCGTTGTGCTCCACTTCAATTTGCCAATTCAATTTCTTTCATTTCAGCTTCTGTCTCTCTGCCGAGAAATGCAAAATATTGGTGTAGAAATGACATAGGAAAACGGATCCTAAACAACACTACACACACCTTGACACACAATAACACAGTCGTGCTCATTTGTTGTCACACTTCAACAACATAATGCTTTATTCTCTGGGCCAATCTGGAACACAAGGCTCACTACATCATGCTTGTTTTCAGCCTGTCCCAAGCCTCTGTTTAATAGCTACAATGGCATTGTGTGTTACTGACTGTGGTTTGACAGGTCGCAGTGCAGAGATTGCAAGGCAGTAGAAAAAGCCATAGCTGGTTAGCCAGACAAATGAGGAGGCCTCTGGCAGCTTTGGATCTGAATGATTATAGAGCATCTCTGATGCTATGGCCACATGCTGAATAAAGATTTTGATCTAAAACACTGACGCAGAACGATGAGACTAATGTGGTCTTGCAACACACAAAGTCACCAGAACATTTCTCTATTTGTTAATATTGATAACACCCACCCCCGAGTCATTTACATGTGTGGCAGTACAAGGACAGAAATGAACAAAGAACTCTGGAGTTTAAGTAAAATTAAAACGCATAATGTCTTTTCTTTTGTTTGTGATTCTTTACACTCAGGCTAACTGGAGTGAGTATTCCAGCACCCATCATCAGCAACAAGAACTGGCTACGGCTGCATTTTGTGACAGAAAGCAACCATCGTCACAAAGGCTTCAGGGCTCAGTATCAAGGTAAGACATGGTTACCTCATTTACACACCGTAATGGAGGGTAAAGAAAATCACAGGGGAAAAAAACAAATTGTAATTGCAAAACATTTTTGATCTTTGTTAACTGAATATTAAATAGTAGAGTCTCCCCTCTGTAGAGGGCACTGAGGCTTATTCAGCTTCAAACCATTGACTTCAAAGGACTGCTAATCAAATATTTGAGAGATAAATACTGTATATACTCTACTTCATTCTCCGATAAGAAAAAAAAGTCAGCTCTGGCAGCTTGATAATCCAATGCCCTGACATTGTTCTCATACAAAAAACTTCAGGGTATGTAAGTTAGGTTATGTGCTTCATTTTCTACTATAATGCAGAAGCCTAAGGCCTGGTTCCAAACAAGTAAAGAAAAAAGGCTTGAAACTTCAACATAAATAGCTCTATAAAAACTGCACTTAAGTGCATATGTGGCAAATGCTGTGTGGTAAATGAAAACAAAAAATCTATTGCATGAAAAATCACATCTCTCATCTATTGCAGTGCAATTGTGGCAAAGTGGCTGAGCTTTCATATGCGTTCAATATTGATGCGCGGGGTGTACAGTATAGTTTTCAATGGAAAACAAGCACCAAAGTTTCTTTCCGAGTATATTAAAGTCCTTATCTTGCTAAATAAGGGATCAAGCCAAGGTCTTCTCATTCATTGTTTTTGCTTGATAGTGTACATCATTCATGGCTTTGGGATATTCTTTTAAATAATGACAACTGCTTGCATTTCATCCTTTTGTATGCAATCTGTCAGCTACTGTGTTTAATAAGATGTTCTTAAGGTGATAGTTCAGGTTTCTTGTTGACTGCCAGCAGGGAAATAATTAAAACTCATTGGCTGCCAGACATTTTCAGAGCAGTGGCCGAATTGATGTCTATAGCAGTCAATGGCAGCCAATGAGTTAAGATTTTAGACATCTAATAAAAATTATCGCCAGCTTAAGACTATAATATTTCCTACATATTCACCATGTTATCTTGCAATGACAACTACTGGTCTACTGCTGCTTTGTTTTCGTGAACATTTTCTTAAGACATCATAAACATGCACGGACTGTGTCATTGCTTCGTACAAACACATTTCAATTTTATTCTGAGTAACATCACATTTGCTCAAACCAATCAATTTCTTATTCACTGTTTAATAAATCTGGGTTATATGAACAGACGAACATGAACAACTAATTTTGTCTTTATGGAATTGCCAAAGCAACACGTACTGGGTCGGCGCCATCCAAATGATTTCTGTTGTGAAAGAATTCAAACAGTAGCAATTACATGTTGATGTATTTCATAGGACTAAGTATTATCCAGAGAAAGACAGTTCTACTGTTTAGCTGTTGCTTCTTTTATCTAATGAACTCTTTCCGTTGCTCTTGACCAGTGAAAAGCTCTGGAGAGCTTAAATCCAGAGGGGTGAAATTATTACCAGGCAAGGACAACACTAACAAACTGTCTCTGAGTAAGTCTCTTTATTTTTTTTATGCAACTGTTTTATTGTTTGGATTTTTTTGTTTATGTAGGACTCTCTGCGTCCTTGTGTCCTTCTTGTTTGCCTTCTTTGCTGCATATTTTTGGCAATGGAATGAAGCTACAGCACTAGATTTTGCAGAAGTGTAACCTCTTTTTCTTCCGGATATCCCAGTCTCCCTGCAGTGGTGGATTTGATGTCCTGACAGAGCTGAACTCAACTAGATCGAGCCAAATTATTTATATTGCAGCAAAATGCTAAATTTGATAAGTTTCAGATGCCCAGACCTCCCTCCATCCTGTTGTATTATTTAAGCAATGCATCAGACTGACTTATATCCATTCACTGTGTGATTTATTCACACAGGAGTCGTCAAGGTTGAGTGACCACTCACACAAATGATTTGTATACACTCAGATCAAAGTGAATGCATTTTAATTGCTTGCGGAGCTCTGTCATTAACATAAATCTGAAGCACAATTCCCTTTAACTCTACAGTGTGCTAAACATTTCAGCGATAACAGGTTGTAATCTTTATTACCTTATGTGTCATTGATTCAGCATTGCATGGGGACATGAATAATGCAAAGGGCTGTAATCTTTTCTCCTAGACAATACTGTATATCATTTAAAAGACTGGGGAAATGCTTCATTTGCCCTGTGGATTCATTGCATATAATTGAACCCATAACTGCATTATAACCCACAACAATTAACTTCCAAGCTGATGGACTTCCTGAAAGAAGTCAAACATGGAAACACATGCTGGTAGACCATCTTGCTTTAAAACGGAAGTGTGTGTGTGTATGAGAGGGAGGGAGAATTGCTGCCTTACTGTAACTTACAGAAAACCTTGAGGATAATTATGATACTAAATATTTCATGAATTCATTTCTAGTGCATGAGGTCTTTGATTTACAGATCAGACATAAAGAGTTGGTCGAATTCCAAGCCACCGCTTTAAGTTCTTACAATAATAAAGGCTGTGAAAGTGTGTCAGCAAAGCTTTTTGTTGCTCCTGCAGTTGATAGTTGAAAGTTACTTTATCTGCTTTGACCCTGTGGTGCCCAGATGGATATCCTTTTTTTAAAATTTTCTTTAGGCCATGAAAAAAAAGCTTTGCTTTCTACCTTGTCACTAATTAATGAGATGAAAAAATATGTATGTTTGCTGATTGGTGGTGCTGAATAGTGTGTGCCTTTTTTTTTTTTTTTTAACATGAAACTTGGAAAATTAAAGTGTCTCTCTCACAGCATTCTTGGCCCATGTCTTTCTCACTCAGTGAATGAAGGCGGAATCAAACAGGTGTCTAATTACTGTCCAGACCCAGGGGAGCCGGAGAATGGCAAACGTATTGGCTCTGACTTCAGGTGATTTTGTGTTTCTGCAGCTGAACTAAAGGAGCATGGATTTTTGAAATGGAGTATAGGAAAATGTGTGAAATGTGGAAAATGTATCAATCTCTCATATACCAAATGTTAAATGTATTTTCAGCAGTTGGGGAGAAATGTCTATGAGCAGTGCAGTCTATTTTAAAGGTCCACTGTGTGCCATTTAGGAGGGTTTATTATCAGAAATTGAATATGATACCTATAAGTATGTTTGTATAAGTGTATAATTTAAAATGGACAAACTAGCCATGGCATACTTTTCACATTTTGTCAACTGACATCCTTTCTGGTAGAAATGTCAATATTTGTAATACAGTGGACTATTTAATAACTTAATAACTCACTCTTCAGAGTATTGGCAGCTCACACACACACACACACACACACCATATTCTTAGTCTTTCAGAGGAGGACAGATATACATTTTCAGACAAATTTCATTGATAATTAACTCTAAATATATTATTTTACGTATAACTGTGCACATAGTTTACCATGTAGATTTACAATCACTATGTGGAAAATGGAGGCCATTAATAAATACATTTTTTAAAAGTTTATTTCCTAATCATATAATTTATTGATGCACAGTGCAGCATAACCCTGTAGTGAGGGATATAAAACATTTATTTGATCAGGAGTCACTTTTGAGTCACTGAATGCTTTTTCAGGCATTAACTGTGTTTGTTATCATCTCAGCATCGGAGCAACTGCTCAATTTACCTGTGATGAAGACCATGTGCTGCAGGGCTCTAAAACGATTACCTGCCAGCGTGTAGCCGAAGTCTTCGCAGCTTGGAGCGACCACAGACCCGTCTGCAAGGGTAAGCGAGGCTCCTGAAGAGCTAATAACATAGTTTGAATAAGCCAGTGCCTCTGGACACAAGCGCTATGCAGATAGAGGAAAGTTCATTTCTGTTAATTATGTATGAAAGCCTCTGCTGCAGTGCTGTACTTTGTCATCCCAAAAGGCTCTGCCTGTTTTTCTATGTTTCATAATACCTGGAGCACCTTTTAGATTTTGATTAATGGAAATGTAGCTAATAGACCTCTTCGCTACTTGTGCAAACAGTACATTACCTTGCTGTCATGCTACGGTACAGGGCATATTACAGGGCTTTCCGAGCTTTCCATCAACATTTATTTAAAATTTAACAATCCTTGTTCTGACTTGGGGGCATTGTAGGTCATTTACATCATGCACACTGAATAGCAATGTATAATTTACACATTTCTTAATGTTCAGTGATATTTTAAAGCTGTCCTGCATTTCTTGACTGTATCTCCATGTCTGTTTTTATACTGTTTCAGTGAAAACGTGTGGCTCAAATCTACAGGGACCATCAGGGACATTTACATCCCCAAACTTTCCTATCCAGTATGAAAGTAACTCCCAGTGTGTGTGGATCATCACAGCCAGTGATCCAAACAAGGTATTAGAACAGTTTTCTGTTTTTCTACATTTAGTATTATTTCCTCTTGGACCAAGTCTGAAATGAAAACTTACTGCTTATGTTTTCATATGGAAACCCATCACTAAAGGTGCTTTTCCATGACATGGTACCGGTACAGCATGGCTCAACTCTACATGGTTTGGTTGGTTTTCCATTACAATATAGGACCACCTCAACGTGGGCGGAGTCATCATAGCACGGCTGCATGAAACTTCTGTGACTTTGTTTTATACGTGATACACACAAACTAGTGACTTGTAAAGCAGTTATTTTTTAAAGTACTTGAATCATTCAGTAATTGTACATGATCGGAGCACATGACGGTAACAGGTAGTATTGCTAATGGAAAAACATGTTGAGTCGTACTGTGCCGTGCCATGCTTGTACCAGGTAGTGGAAATGTGCCATTAGTCATTTGGACCCTCGTGTTTTGCTGTTCTCCAATTCTGTATGTTTAAATTAATGAATTCAACGGGGATACAATCTACACAGTTAAATTTTAGTCACATTAGAGTGCTCAAGTTAAGTTTGTGTCACACCCATTCACATTTGCTCTGTAAATATGGTAATTATAAAGATGAATTAATGACTTTACTGGATTCTTTTATTAAATAAATCCCAGAGAGAGCATAAGGAATACATGCTCCCACTGCTCCTTTTTTCCAAGCAAGTGTAACAGTTCCTCATTAGTTTTATAACAAATGCAAATGAGCAATTCTTTTTGTTTGCTCTACTGGGTGAACCTGAACTGACCTTTTTATATTAGAAAAATCTCTTTGCCTGCAGTGTAGAATAACTGTCCTGTCATTCTCTTTCAGTACATGCATTTATGAAGGCATTTATTTTCCAAGGGCTTCTCAAGGTGGAAAAAGACTGCATAGAAAATGCCTGCATTTTGACTAAAGTTGATCAAATATGCACTACTTTTTGCAACTTCCTGTCTACAGTTTTTGACAGAGCAATCCGAATATTTTGCGATGGGTAGGTGATCACCCAAGTATGTTCCTATTAAAGTTTGGAAGAATCTACCCACTGATGACGTTACAATCAATTCCAAGAAATCCCCATCTCTTAGTCTTCTGGACTGGAATATAAACATTTCAGGTGCTGGTATGTAAAACCCAGGTGACAAAGTGTTTAAGCCTTGGTGGAAGTTGGCCCTCTCTGAGGGCTCTTGTTAGTATATTTAGCTGCAGAGAACACATTTCATTTCTCACTAGACAAACAGTGTGACCATGACTGTTGGTAAGTGAGTGATTCACTTCATTTATCTAGGGAAATAGAAATGGAGGAAAATAATGATTGAATGAGACCAGCTTCTCCCCAAAGTGAAGAGGTCAAAGCTGTTTTCCTGATGGTCATTACTGCTTCTCTGCATCAAATTTGGCTCTATTGCTTTTCTGTCCAATGAGTCATACACAGAGGTTTCAGCTAAGTGCTATCCTGCTAATAAACTATTACCAAGTACTGCTCAATCAGAACTCACTAGGACTGGCAAGTATCACAGCTATGTGCCACTGTGCACTATCCTAAGCAAACAACCCATGGGTTTGGCACTGAAACTTGGTCCATCAGTGTTATTGTGGTAATTATGCGTACATTGTAAATGAGCTGTTTCACATGGATTTTGTGCATGCATTGTCCTGTACGTGGTCAGAACAAAAGGATGATGAGGATGAGCACTCAGGCATCATAATGTTTGCCATCAGTAGAAGTGAATTTTTGTGTCTTCATTAATCCTTTCAATGGCACACGGTAGCGTAGTGGCTAGCACTGTTGCCTTACAGCAATAAGACCTCGGTTTGCGACCAAATCTGACCATGGACGCTTCTTTATGGAGTTTACATGTTTTCCCCGTGTGCGCATGGGCTTTCTCTGGGTACTCCGGTTTCGTCCCACAGTCTAAAAACACTGCATAGGTTAATTGGACACTCTAGATTGCCCGTAGGTGTGAAAGTGAATGGTTGCTCATCTCTGTATGTTGGCCTTGTGATGGACTGGCGATGTGTACTTTGCCTTTCACCCTATGTCAAGGGGGGATTGACTCCAGCACTCCCGTGAACCTCATGTGAATGAATGAATAATCCTTTCAGACGGAGTGTAGGCCGAGACCATGTGCCTTTATTGTGTAATGTCTCAGCAGTGAAAGCAGATACCAGACAGTTTGATTAGTGAGTATGTCAGTGTAGCTACTGCTTTGCACATTTGTTATGGGGTAAAATCTGTACCATTGACGGCTGACATAAATTTCTTGGATAATTGTGGACAAACAATAGATAATGTAGAGCCTTGAAATTGCCTTTTAATTATTGGTTCATAGTAGATTTGTGTATTTTGAAATGTGAGGATATGCCATTGTGTCTTTATTGCTTTCATTGGATTGTATAACGTTAAAATTAACTCGTCAAAGGCTTGTTAAAAAAAAAATCAGAACTCTGATGTGTTTGTGAATGTCAAGATTTCTGTGCACTCAACAACAGTGACCTGTTACAAAGTCTAAGCTGACTGCCCAATCAGCATGTTGCCAAACAAATCGTCCAGGCAGAAGACCACCTGTGCCTGATTGGCCAAATCCTTCCAGATGTCTGCTCATGTTAATATTTCATTCTCAGTCTCATCACATGAAAGGGAGAGCAGCTCTGAATTTCTTTCTCATTCTGGGCGACTTCTTACATGGTTGGGTCAGAACAGGGAACACGAACTGCATGCTGAGGTACTACAGGAGGTGTTGCAGGTTCTCTATCAGCATGACCTGCTCCCTGCTGTAGTGAAAGCAGTAGACACTCAGTGCTGCTCTTCATCTCAGGGAATGAGAGGAAGCGTAGAAGACCTTAAACCTGACAGAAGCAGTCCAGCATACCAAAGCAGGTCTCCAAGGTCTGCAGCTCTGTGGAAACACGAGAAAAATAATGACTCGTTATGGAAAGTGAAAAGAAAAAGTAAAACAAAGGGTCCGTTGTTTGATTTTTACTTTTTTGTTAATCCATTTTTGGTTAAGGTGTGTTAGCAAAAGATGTTCTGTCAAATATTAACATCAGTTTTCATGTGAAAGTAGGAGACGTGTAGCTATATGTGCATAAAATGTGGTGCATTTTAAATTAAGTTTAGTGTTGAGTATTTAAGTATGTACAACAGTGGAGTTAGAGTGAAGAACTCAAAGACTATAATCTTTTCATTACACATAATAATCATGTTAATCAGGTCAGGTAAGTGCTGCCTGCATTGATATTTGGATTTGCCAGAGGTGTCCTCTCCTGATTTTGCATGCACACAAAAGGTGATATACAAGTGCTGGCTGAGGGAACATAATTTCACAACCTCAAAATGTTAATGACCTTCATTGACACCTCTGATTGAGGGGTTTTGGCTTTATACATGAATAACATGAATAAAAGTGTCTCTTAAAAATAGCAACAGCAATTGTGAATGGTTGAGCTGTCAGTTTGGACGACTTTCAAACAGTAGAATGAAAACATTTTCTCCAGGGGCAGATAATGTGGCTTTTGTTGTTGTTTTTTAATGTGGATAAGAATGTCTACAGTTATATTTTTAAAAAGATGTGCACACATTCCGACACACTGAGAGAATCTTCCTATATATTGCTATTCTTCTCAGGATTGCCTCGCTGATACTTTGAAGATTGTAAAACTTGCTTTGTATTTCATCACAGGTTATTCAGATTAACTTTGAAGAGTTCGACCTTGAAATTGGGTATGATTCACTAACCATTGGAGATGGAGGGGAAGTAGGTGACTCTAAAACGATAATACAAGTGTAAGTACAATATAAAATTCTTCATTGCACCATAATGATATAGTCAAATGTTGCAGAGCTAGTTTGATTTTTTCTTTTCTTTTTTTATATGAAAAAAAAACCCTAAAAAGGCACCATTTCATTTCAGGCTTACTTTGTCGAAAAAGGATCATGATGCAGCTTACATAATTTGTTTTTCAGTTAATTTCAAAAGAGTTTAGTTTCAGTATGACCGTGTAATCAGAGGATGTTTGAAAAGTGTATTTGTTGGTGAGTTGTTTCTTTTGTTGTTGTTCTCGCTGCAGGCTGACAGGCAGCTTTGTCCCAGACCTGATTGTCAGCATGTCCCATCAGATGTGGCTGCATCTCCAGTCTGATGAGAGTGTTGGCTCGATCGGCTTCAAGATCAACTATAAAGGTACACAGACGTGTCCACTGATATCATCTCTGACTGTCTGTATTGATGTCCGTGTCTCCGTCCATTTTCTTGTCTGCCTTTCTGTCATCCCCTCTCTGTCTCTCACTCTCCTCTCTATCTCTGCTACCTCAGAAAGTCTTTGCCTGGACTTTTTTTTTCTTTTTATGTTGAATGAAATAGTGCCTCAAAGTTCTTGGCTTGTCACAAACCTTATGTGGACCCCTTTACTTTTCCTATTCCCATCCATCTTTCCCTCTCTCCTCCTCTCCTTTCACCCACAGAAATTGACAAAGAGAGTTGCGGTGACCCTGGCACACCTTTGTATGGCTACCAAGAGGGTAGCGGCTTCTTAAATGGAGACGTTCTGCGCTTTGAATGCCAGTTTGGATTTGAGCTCATTGGGGAGAGGACGATAACCTGCCAGAACAACAATCAGTGGTCGGCTAATATCCCCATCTGCATATGTGAGTCTAGTACTGACTTTTTTCATGGCGGCTAATGAAGCCATTACTTATGCACTTGGAAAGTTCACAATGACATTAAACTATTGGAGGATTAATTGCAGTGTTGTTAAATGACCATGCAGTGCATTGTGTGTAAACGGCTATACACATAATGTAAAATAGGAAATTGATTGTGTATGCTTGCCTTGTTTTCTTGTTGATTTGAAAAAAGAAGACAGTGCAGTACACACTGTTATAGTATACACATACACTGGAGAGCAGAAACCTGCATTATGCTGTAAATAATCTTTTCTTGAGGTGACCAAACCCTCTCCTGTGAGTGTTACTGTACCTTACCTGTATCCTTAACAAAACATCTAGTTCTCTGTTAGTTAACAGTGTCCATTGGGAGAGTGTACAGAAATCCTATATTGCTCTGCCTACATTTTTGTACACTATCTGCTATTCTCAACTCCCTTACATTTTCCTGTTTTACTGAACACTCGAGGGAGCAGTGCTGTCTCCTGATTGCTGAGCTTGTTATACAGTGCTGACATAGTTCTATACTGATCTTTGTACATGATCCTGTCACAGTGTGGATTGGCATGTGTTTTTTTGTCTGTGTTGTAAAACAACTTGCTTAACTTAGGACATTTGTTTTTGAAATCATTGCTAATATATTTTGCACTCTCCATCACACAGTTCCCTGTTTCTCCAACTTTACTGCTCCCATGGGGACCGTATTGTCTCCTGATTACCCAGAAGGCTATGGGAACAACCTCAACTGTGTGTGGCTAATTATATCCGAGACAGGCTCCCGAATCCACCTGGCTTTTAATGACTTTGACCTGGAGCCCCCGTATGACTTCCTCACTATCAAAGATGGAGACCAATCAGGAGCCACAATGCTGGGACGATTCTCAGGTGCTGAAGTTCCGTCCCACCTGACGTCCAATAGCAACGTACTGCAACTGGAGTTTCAGGCTGATCACTCAATGTCAGGACGGGGCTTCAATATCACTTACAGCAGTAAGTGATTCTTTGCTCATTTTAAGGGATATATTTTATAGCAAACCATTTCTAAGTAAATACTGTACATACCATGGTCAACAGAAAGAGGACCCAAACGCAGGTTGCAAAAAACAACAAAATGTCTTAAACCAACTAACAAAAAGGGAAAAAGAAAAACAAAATATACATTTCAAAATACAGGTAACAAAACTGGGAAATGCAAGGAAAAACTACAGCAACACACTGACCCCAAAAAAAAAAATAAAATAAGCAACACTGGGGAGTACAGAGACTAAATACACAAGGGATGTAGCAATAGCTGAGACTATTAAGACACCAGTGAAACACAGTAGGGCATGGCAGACAATCAAAGGAAACATGGGACAAGAAGCAAAACTCAAAAACGTACACACAAAGGAACAACTTCAAAATAAAATAAGTAACCGAAAACCCGACACAGAACTCAAATCCCAAGGTAAAGAATACAGCAAGAACAACAAGTCAAAAGACAACTGTCCAAACAAAGAGCACTGGGATAATACCAGGATTATGACAGCGCTTTTTCATTTGTGTGTTCAAAGAATCATTGTGTTATACACAGTTTGACCTCTCGAAACTCTGAAGCTGTGTGACCTCTCGACCTGTGTGACCTCTCGAATATATAAACAAAATTGAATTATGTAGCAATTGTCTATAGATATGTACCGAATATCCCACTAGTTATATACCATTTTTTTTAAGAAATAAAGGAATGTCAATGCTGTCATTCACAATTAATACTGATTTATTATTTTCTGAATGATATTTCCTTGTATTTCACGAGGGCCTAAAATGCATTAAAGCAGAGGTAGCCAACATATTTTTGGTTGTATTGAGTAGCAATTGTAGAGTAAGTAAAATCACTAGGTTGAGAGAGGGTGTTCCTATTGACTGTTCTAATAAGCAGCTACATTTACACTTCCCCTGCATGGAAAGGTCACAGTTACAGCGTTTTCAACAACTCAACACCGCAAATCAATTTAAAAAAAAAAAAAAAAAAAAGACTTTGACAATATGACATGTGTATGTGTGTATATATATGTCTCAGCGTAGCATTTCAGAGATGGAAAGACTGGTTCAGGTCATCAGCCAAATATGAGGGCATGTGTTTGTCTGCTCTTTTTGAGTGAACCTGCCTATTGCAGCTTCAACAAAAACATTTGGTTACAGGTTGGAAAGACAGAGGCTGTTGAGCAGACCTGTTATTTTTTTCCCCTCTCTCTCTCCCATGGACAGCCGCATCCATTTCCCTTATCTACCCACTCCTCACAGACCCCATGTTTGTCACTAGATCTTGTTCTCTTTCCTCTCATTACAAGCTTTTGGGCGTAATGAGTGCCCCGACCCCGGCATACCGTTGAATGCCAGGCGCTTTGGAGACAGTTTCCAGCTTGGAAGCTCCATCTCTGTGGTTTGTGAGGAGGGCTTCATCAAGACACAAGGGGCTGACACCATCACATGCCATCTTGAGGAAAGCAAAGTGATGTGGAGTGGTCTCATTCCCAAATGTGAAGGTACTAAAATTGAATAGCTAATAATTATGGGGTCACTGAACAGATGGGGACTATTGATCTAGAAAGAGAAAAAAATATATATTATTAGTGTGAATTATGTGTCTCTTTTTTATGTTGCTAGACATAAGATTACTGTGTGGTATCATCTTCAAAACAAGTTTCCTCCTTAATCCATTTTCCCTTCCCACTTTTTACCAAGATATTTCCACATCTTTGCTTCTCCAGCTCCTTGCGGGGGCCACTACTCGGGTCCATCTGGTGTCATCCTCTCCCCGGGGTGGCCAGGCTACTATAAAGACTCCTTGAGTTGTGAGTGGGTCATTGAAGCTGAACTGGGACGTTCCATCAAGATCAGCTTTGACAGGTTTGTTTGACAGTGCTGCAACAACTCAGCCGTGGAGACAAAGATACACACTCACACAGAGACCAAAAAGTAAGACAGCACATAATCCCTCATATACTTGTGGTGTATGCACGTGCTCCACACACCAGCAAATCTACATGCATACTGTACGCATGCGGCACAGAGGTGGTGCACTTAATCCTGTAAATATGCGAGTTAGAAGCAAAGTCAGAGGAGGTGGAATGCAGAAATATAGACTCTTGGAAGCCTTGAGCAATGCTACATTTTACTTACTGGCTCTTGCTCATTTCCTCAGTGCGCTACAATAAAATGAAAAAAGTTTATTTCGTAACATTAAAAAGCAAAACCATAAAAAGTTCATATTTTATGACCATCGCTTTCTCTGCGCCGACGCATTCCTTTGCAAAGAAACAAAAGAGCTACTGTACTTGCCCTATGTTTTTTTTTTTTTGTAAATTAAGCTAATTGTTTTTTGTCCATATCCCCTAAACTGGTCTTATATGGAAGATAATATGCATCCCTATCTATTTAAGTTCTTTGCAATAACAACAGAGAAGCCTGGTTTTTAATTTCTGTGTTGGCAATGGCTATGGCCAGAGACAGATCCATTATTGCATCCTCCCTATTCTCATGAATGGCAAGTATTAATATTGCCTTGAGGAAATTTGTTAACGTTTGGCACAAATATTCTCTTGAAATAAAAGAAACTTACAGCAACATACTTGTCAAAATAACCCCATGTCACAAAATGTCAAAAAGCTACACAGTAAACTTTCTGCTACTGGGTAATTGGATGAAATGCAAGAAAGGTTAATTTTAACTTCACTGACTCCATAAAAACTTTTTTGGTCTTATAAAACACAATAATCAAGGAACAGAACACAAATGTGTGAAAATGAACTCTGTGGTAATTCCAGTGTCTCGCTTAAATGCCTGAAAGTGTTTTTCTCTACGTTAATGGTGATATTAGAACTCTGTGCTGATGGCATTTGTTTGGTGATATAGAGAACCAGTGGTGACCACAGATCCATACCCTATAAGATTACCAAGAAACTCATTCATCTTACACTGTCGCATAATTGGAACCTGCTGTTTAGGCTTTATCTTCTCATTTATCTCCCTAAAATCAGGCCATTTGCTTTGCAGATAGAACAGGTTAAATTGCGTCTACTCTGCAACTCTGTCACTATCTCCCTTTTTTTTTTTCGCTTTTAAGGTTTCAAACCGAACTGAGCTATGACTTCCTGGAAGTGCATGATGGCCCGAACCTCCTTTCTCCTCTGATTGGCTCGTTTAATGGAACCCAGGTCCCTCAGTTCCTATTTAGTAGCGGTAACGTCCTGTATCTTCTATTCACCACCGATAACAGCCGCTCGAATAGTGGCTTCAAGATTTTCTATGAAGGTAAGTGTATCATACTTTTGGCTGCACACACTGATAAATATAAACTAGTCAAGTATGTAAATTATTTGAAACAAAATATGACAATGGCGTTGTTGACACTAGGATCAGAATTCTGTCTGCTTTTTGTTCCACATTTATAAAGTCTGCTGTACCAGAATGCTCTGAGGGTGTGTTTCAGGAGGTTTGCATTACAAAAGCAACAGTGGTTTCATGAGGACAATTAACAACCAAACTAAATGAGCTCTGGTTCTCAGATCAAATGAATTCATACAGCGTCGCTTCTGAGATAAAAAAATTGATTGGCCTGACTACAAAAATATTATTCAGAGCTTATATTAGACGGAGATCAAGTCCAACACTGCTTTAGATATTATTAGGTTATTGGTTTACTGATGTTAATTCTTCACTCAGTCCTTTCAGACAGAGCAAGAGTTTTAAATACCCACTGCGTGCATGTTTGCAAGTCCTGCTGTGTGAGAGATTAAGTAGTGATTCTTTATTGGTGAAATAAAAATCAGGACTTTGGCTGTCCAGATTATATGGTGTATATCAAATATACCTGTAGTTGTATACAAATGTCAAAAGTAAGTGGCAGAAATTGTGATAAGATTTGCTGTGTGATGCATTTTCATGAATGTTTGCACAAACAATATTAGGCCTACTCTTGTCACTCAGATGTGATTCTTTAGCGAGACCTTGACTTTATGTTGGTATTATTGACTGACAGCGAGACACAAATTACTTTTTTATGTATTTCTTTCCTATTTTCTCTTTTGTTAACAAGGCTATAGAAAAGCAATAACAGTAAGTCCATATTAGCTTTTTCTGCCGCATTTTTGGAACACAAGTTATTCCTGAGATGATTTGGGAAACCTCAGCCTAGTTCATTTGTAAAATTGGTCTTACAAAATAATTTTGTCAGGAATTCTGTTGTAAACACACTGAGGCACATAATAGATATTAGCTCATGTCGGTTGCAAAACTAATCTGTATAGATTTACATATACGATGTGAGTCAATATTTTCTACAATCACCCACTGGACACTGCTATTATTTTTAGTTAGTGTTATTCTTGTTTGATATTTTTTTGAGGTACTATAGAGTTTACATATATTTTTTTTTATACAGCATTTATAGTATGGTTTATACAAATGCCTAGTAATACAAAAGGTTTTAGCTCAACCAAATGTATCCTGTTGGACAATATAAGTTATTGAACCTTATCAGATATTTCAATATGTATTTGACTTAATAAATGTACAGTGGGTGACATAAATTTCACAATGTCTATTTGACGTTTTAAAATGCACTTCATGCTTGGCTTTCCATCAGTGATACCAGACAGACGCCCCACACATTGAAAAGAATATGCTGTGTTTTACTGGACATTTCTGGAAAAAAGACACTTTTCCTTTACTACAAAATGGTTTAGTCCTTGTTCTGTTTCTCTAAAGGAAACTATTGCCCTTTGTTTCCTCATCACCTTGAACATCAGATCTTTTATGGTCTCTCATTGCTTGACTTACTTACATTTAACCGAAAGGGGAGAGCATGAAGATAAAATCTTGTTCTCTTCACTGACAACTCTAACAAAGTTAATTAGAAAGAAACTGCTAAGCACCACAGCATTCAATGCAAGAGTGCATTTTATTTCAAAGTCTCAACTGTCTTTTGTCTAAAACAGGCTTTGCACTTGTCTGCGATGTATCACTCTTGTTAGCGTGCATATCCAAGTAAATGGAGTACTTTAGAGAACTTGCTGTCTTCATACTTGACCTGAGATGTTTTGATGCTTGTTATTAAAGGTTATGACACCACTTTTTTATGCTTCTGCTCCACCAGCAATCATAACTGTAGGCATTTTGGATTGTTCACATGTCTGTACTGTACTTTACATGCATATCTAGACATGCATGTGAACTTGCAACGTGACTGGTTGGTAAAGGGATATATTTATGTACCACACTGTAGCGATACTAAATGTGACTTTGAAAGTTAAGTGAATGCAATAATAATGTCATGTCTGTGTCATGTTAACTGAATGTTGTATGACTTCAGTGTACGTCTGTAGCTGGAGCAGTCAGATTTTATTTGCAAGAGCAAATCTTATAAATAGTTTACAAAACAAAGTTGAAAAATATGCACAGATAACTCTATGATACTTATTTTGGTTCATATTCAACAGACAATGCAAATATGAAGACAACAATTAAAAATAAACTGCACTTTTTTAAGTAGTAAACCAAAAGGGAGAAGGCTGAAGCTTATTAACACCTACCCCTCTTACCTTCAAAATAATTACAAAAAGCAACACAAGATAAATCATTCTGCACTTAATACATATACACACTGAAGAGGTTCAATGAACAGTTAAATCACAGTTATGTTTAATTGCCAGGGTGTCACATGTCGCTTTTTCATAATATTTTCAACATGTAACTATTTGATCTAAATTTTTCTAGTGGTTACATTGGACACCTACTCTTGTATGGATCCTGGTATCCCAGTGAATGGCATACGTTTAGGCCATGACCTGTCCATTGGCTCCACGGTGTCGTTCCAGTGTGACCCAGGATACAGGCTGAGTCACGAGGAACCACTGGTCTGCGAGAAAAACCACTTCTGGAGCCACCAGCTGCCCTCCTGTGATGGTACGTGTACAAACTACAAAGTGCTGAACATTCCAGCACAGGGATCATGGTCACATCCAATAAATGCACAACACTGCAGTTTTCTTTTACGTCAAGAATATGGTCTATTATGTTTTTAGATTCTTAAAACGGATGACACCAGATGATATGACATGTCCCCTTTGAACCTCAGAGCTAAATTATCTGAAAATCCAGACTTGCCTCAAACATCACCAAATGATGTGTGTAAGGTGCTGACCAAATACTTTCTATCCAACAAATCCCTGCTTTTGTGACAACTTACCTGTGGTGTTATGAATGATTTAATACGCATGCAAGACTCAACTTCAAAGCATAAAGATCAGGATGTTCCTTCCAGTTTAGATATCAGGAGGAGACCTTTAGAGATATGATGAAAGAGTGAATGTGATAAGATTTATTTATTATGACCAGTATTATATGCAGTATATATATTTTAACTTATAGATTTCAGAAAGTAAAACTTCATGGAAGTGATTCTTAAGCATTAGGTGTCTTCCGATATTAAGACGTTTCACGGAGTGCAGACACCGGTGGTGGTGGTGGTGGTGATGATTGGAGCATAATAAAGATGACCTGAGTTGAGGTGGTGCAGGGCCGCAGGTGGGTCATGCAATTATCACGCTGCTGCAATTAGAGTTGACTGCATGACACATGGCATTTTCCTATCAGACAGTGCGATCACAAGTGTGATTGGCTATAGGTGAGTGCCAGGTTGCTCGCTCACTCACTCACTCACCTTCTACCAGGGTCGCGGCGGGAGCTGGTGCCAATCCCAGCTGACATAGTGCGAAAGGCGGGGTACACCCTGGACAGGTTGCCAGTCCAGAGACAAACAACCATCCACACTCACACCCACGGCCAATTTAAAGTGTCCAATTTGCAGTGGGTACTGGGCTTGTTATTTAGAAGTCATGTGCAGAAAGACACGCTTCCCTTTTGAACTTTAGCAGAAGCTTCACCTCTTTCTCTCTCTGTAGTCTTTGTACATGCTTTTTGTGCCATTTAGAAGCACATAGAAAGGCACTTATGGTCACGGTGTACAACCTATATGCTCCTTTTTCACAGATCACTGTTGCGAGAATGTAATGAGTAAAATACATGCACGGTTTGGCAGGGAACACAGTAACTTGCATATGGTACAATGCCATTTCATCCAGCTTCATGCCATGATTGTCCTGAAAATGAATTTTATATCTTTTCCTGCCGAGGTGTGGTGCCCAGTGCCTTGGCTCCCTGCCCATGATACCTCTGAAATAGATCCTTTACCAAGTATACTCATCCACTTTGAATGATTTTATGTAATTTTGGCTCATTAATAAAATATTTTATATAATTCTGTCAGTGTGTGAGGATTCATGCCTTGTTGTGATGCACGCTAGAGGGCCCAAGAGTGGAAGGAGAGAAGTGAAGAAGATGGTGTATGTGTGCAGCTGTGGAGCCTCGGGCATCTCAGTGATCCACCAAAAACATCATCTGACATTCATTACTTTGAATATATGTTCATAAATATGAGTTTCTTTGTTAATATTTGTCAGCATTTGCTGTTTTTGTGGAAAACATCTGGACATTTGGCTGCAGTGCCACCCTTTGGGCATTTTAGGCCAAAGAACACAAATGCACACGCAAAACAAAAGATGAAGGAAAATTAGAAAACAGAGAGAAAAAAAAAACTTGTCAAATCCCATCAATGTTATTTTAAACTGCAGCGCCCTTTTATATGAATTGACCTTTCAGTTCAAAGACGATGACAACTTGAGAAAATTGTTGCTGGTTTGAACAATATCTAGATAGACTTGCTAAACTTCAGAAAGATCTTTCTGGCTGTGCATTAAATGTCCATATTCCTGAGATGACACTAGTCTTTATTTAAAAAGCAAACAAAAACATCGTCTAACCCCTTTATACTTACAGTGGTCTGGAAGTCGATCTTAATACAACCTGAACGTTTGGATGATGTGTTCAGAAGATTTTATGTAGAATGTAGAAATTGCTAAATAAATTTAGATGCTGTAATCTACTGAATAGGCATATCATTGAATTAAATCAATGATATGACTTTCAGTTTAAGATGCTATAGGAGAATAAAATCTGGATGGATAACTAAATAAAAAATATATTGTCTTTTTAGGCAGCATGCAAAGTTTGTAGAGAGGACGAGAGGGGAAATACATAGTGTTGGCAGAACTGCAGGTATTCATTGAAAAAAAAAAAGAAGCAGGATGGGGTGTGATGTGACTCAAATGCATTATTCATTTAAATTGCTCCTCTGTCTTCAGGTGAAGGATATGTTGGGTCATTCCCAATTTTAAATTTTTTTTCCAGCCGCAGTTATCATTCATTATCTTACCTTTCTGTTCAGCATCTTGCGGTGGGGATATTAGGGGACCTGGAGGGATCATCTTATCACCAGGATACCCGGAGCTGTACCCCAACTCTCTAAACTGTACATGGACTGTAGAAGTGAGCCATGGAAAAGGTAGGAACACTGCAGTACATTTAAGTTATACATGCTTCAACATAATCTTACATTCAGTGTATTCTAAAACATGTATCTTTTTTATCATGATATAATTTTATCAAATGATATATTTATCATTTTTTAATCATAATAATAATAATAATAATGTATACGTGTTGAGAGACTTCCTGTTGAGTTGAGGCCATCGTCCCAATTTACTTTTTTGTCTATTGGTAACTTGGTGGGTACTTGACCCACCAAGTTTCGTGAAATTTGGTGCAACTTAATCTAGGCGTGCCCTTTACATGTTTCGCCTTAGGGGGCGCTATAGAGCCCTGGTGCTATGCATGGGTCTGACCCCTATGCCAATATTGCATTTTTGCCAGACCTGACCTCCGTGCAAAGTTTCAAGAATTTTTACGCTTGGTGAGCCCCTCAAAAATAACCGCAATAACACAATAACTAATAATCTGAAGGATAACAATAGGTTACTTGCACAAATTTGAAATATTACAGTGCACACACACACACACACTTATCGACATGAGATGTGTCTCGACAGTCGGATACAGATATAATTTTTTCCTCGCAAACAGCCACAACATATGTGAATACAGCAAAGCCACAACAAAGTCACAGGAGACGCACCAAGATGCATGTCAATGCCAAGTGTCAACAGTCGTATGTAACGCTGTCCACCTGTGATCGGATCTCTCAGGACAGATTTACTCAGCTGATCGTGCAGCTGCAACAGACTCAAATAACATTGTGGGTTTTTTTTAATGCCAGGAAAGTCTGTGTGTTTGGCTATTCATCACATAACTGTCCAACGGGTCACTTGACAGGCTTCAAACTTGGCTGGTGACTTACTAATGGCACCAGTGTTTGCACATTGTTGTTTGATGTTGTTTGAACAAGAAACACCGAAATATGTTGTTAAAAAAAAAAAACGGGCACAGATTGAATGGGTACTGTGCTAATATAAATGGAGTGTGCAGAGGGTATATTTTACTTTTTTACTGCAAAAATGTAATTGCACTGATTTTTTTATCATGGTCCACTGAATGTGCTGGTAAGAGTTAAGTATTTTTTTTTTATTTCAAATTAATTCATCGGTTTTTATCTTTGAGATAATGTACACAAGGCAGCCTTATGCATTTCTCATTTAAAAAATGGCTTACAATATTGCATTTTATAAAATTTCGCCCACCTTATTAATTTAACAGCTTTGACATTTCAGTGTGCTGGTATTTCTTATTTAATAGTTAGTTGTGTTATCACAGCTCTCACGTCTGATCAGTCCACAGTTCTCCCAGACGTTCATATTCATTATCTTTTGAAAAGCACACCGAGCTTATCTCTGTGCCCTGACACTTGGATGTATTATCCCTGTATTTTACCACATTGTTTCTTGTTATCCTTTTCAAGACCCATTGAAATGCCATATGATGCTCCTTGTAAATGGTCATGACCCATATCTAGCATCTTTATTTCCTCTAAATAGTGGCTCACATCACTCTATAATCAGACCAAGTTGAATTGACACCAACATTTTTTTTAATTCAGACTCTTCTTCCTGTTCCTGTACAGTGGGTGGGTGGGGCGCACATGTGAACTCTTAGTAATTGTGATAAAATGGGATCAAAACTTTAGAATCTAATATAGTGTCATTGCACATGATAAGGACATTAGTGGTGGGTTTCTGTGAAAACTATTGCAATAAACGAGATTCCAAGTATTTGAAATGGGTTCCTTTTACATAAAGCATCTATGGCATGCAATAAAGTACAGGAGTACCCAGTAACATCCTTTACTTCTATCCACAGTACGACACTTTTAAAGACCTGAAACTCAATTTCACCCACAACTGGAAACATGATAGCAGCACCAGCAAATGATGAAAACTTAACTCTCTAACTGACTCATTATATTCTAAAAGGGCTAATATGGCATAGCAAATTAATCAGAATGAACAAATACATTTACTCTCTGTTTCAGTCTGTTTGGAGCTGGGATGGATACCAAATGTGGCTGTTTTAGTCGGTGTATTTTTAGTATGGCAGAGATAGGGTCTCAGGTGTTTGAAGCGACAATGCTACTTGTGCCCCTTAGCCAATATGGCTGTTTTACACCTGGGTCTCAGGTTCTCCTGGACCACTCGTCACAGCCTAAAAGGCTTTCTAATACACAGTTATGTGGATAACGTTGTGGAGAGGTTTAGAGGTTTAGATGATGAAGCCATTTAGTACATACAGTGTAGTGGCTGCAAAGCAAAGGTACATACACTCACTCCAATTATTTCTAGTACATTTGTGGCAAATTTGCTAAATAGGATATGGCTCAGAAACACAGGGTATTATGACTCACAGGGCAGGTCTGGGTAAAACCAAGCAGCGGAGTCTATAGGCATCCTTTCTCAGACCTTGAGGGAGAGCTGTAATCAGAGTTTCAGTTGATAAGCGCTCAAAATGAGATCCCAGAAGCACGTCTCCTTCGCTTTAAAAGTGGAAAGATATTGAAACTTACAAGGTTCCCTCTAAATAATCCCATTAAGCAAATCCGTTACCGATAACCTTGACATTTGGTTATTGTTTTTACCAACACACTTTATTCAACTTCTGTAAAATGCATCTTTTAATTAGGCTTCATGTGCTGACTTTAATCTACTCTCACTGGTCATGCTTCTTGTGTACACTGCATGGTGAAGATAAGATACATATATAAACTGTAAAACAAATATGCAGGATAAATAACTGCTGTAATTTGAAGTTTAATCTGTGCCTGATTGGAAGATATATTCATCTTAAGGAATAATATCTATGCGACGGTTTAACTCTGTAATTACCAACATTCCATTGCTGCTGTATTAAAATATAGCATTGTGCCCTCTTGGGAATGGCTCCTGCGTAATTTGCCTTTACTCTCCGTACCACAGTTTAATTGCTGTTTCATAGAGCACAATCAACCATTTGTTATTTATTTTAAGGCCAGATCTGGGGCTATATTTACGGAATGAGCCAAACAAAGTGAGGCAATTCGGCATAATTAGTTGAAAGTCAGCGTTGAAAACACATTTAAATGCCCCCCCCCCCCAAGTGTTTGTATTTGCATTAAACCCATATAACCATGGATATATAACTGATGTAATTTAATCCTCAGGTTCGTCGTCACTGCTGAAATTGTAAAATGTATTATATAACAAGGGTTATATACACACATTAATCGTAGTACTGTCTGAAATATTGTTTTGTTTTAATTTTAGAGAATTAAAATGTAAGTTTCACAAAGAGCCTTTTCATTTCACGTTTTCACTTCTATTAATTTCTCATTTTATATAGAATATGGATATTTTAATTTTCGGTTCAGATTAATTGTGGTATTCCCATTCCTGGTCCTGTTGTGGATTGAATAATTTATTATATAATGACGTTTATATAAGGTTTTAACCAGCTAAACCCAAAATAAATAGCTCATCTTAAATCAATTTATAGCTGTAATATTTATTTAATACTTACGTTTAGTTTCATGTTTGTTTTTTTATTTAATGTAATTATAATTATAAAATGTTAACACTGGCTCTCTTTTTTTTTTTTTTTTTACCCCCGAAGGTGTTCAATTCACTTTTCACTCCTTCCACCTCGAGGATCACCATGACTACCTTCTGATAACAGAAAATGGCAGCTTTGCTCAGCCATTGGCTCGACTCACAGGCTCAGAAAGGCCTGCACCAGTTAACGCTGGCCTCTATGGGAACTTCAGGGCCCAACTACGTTTCATTTCTGACTTCTCCATATCATTGCAGGGATTCAACATCTCCTTCTCAGGTATATACATATGAGTTCTCTGTATGTTGGTGTTGATACAGTCAGAATGGAACAAAAGTGCCCATGAATTATGTGGAGGAGGGAGAAAGAAAGCAGAAGACATGGCACTTAGATTTGATAAGTAGGGATAGACAGGAAAAGACACAGAGACAGTCAGAGAGACAGCTCACTTAGTGATGAGATCAAAAGTGGTAAGGTGAAACATGAGGAGTGATTTGTCAGCGAGAGTGGAAGCAGGCTTAAGGTAGACAATGCTCCAGGCTGTGCGGATCAGAGGAGGGTAATTAAGAGACAACGGGGTCATGCAGGTAGAGGGTGTCTGACCGTGATAGGAATGATCATCAAAGTGTGCCTAGTGGGTCAGTATCCTCAGGACTCAGACAGCGTTGAAGGTGGGGGGTTTACAGAAATAATGAAGCCCCCATTTAGAGACCAAGGTATAAAGAAAGAGGTGGAGATATGAGGCATAGGGAGGGAGATGAGACAGATGGTGATGCTGAGTGAGCAGGGTTGATGGAGAGAGATGGAGTGAGGGGGAAGACGAGAGAGAGAGATGGTGGAGTTGGGGGCGAAAAAGGCGAGAGCCTGCTTCATGAGCATCCTGGCTAAATGTTTGCCTGCTGTTCGCTGAAGTGAGGCATAACTTGTGCAGCGATGAATATTCATGAATTTTAGTTTGTGTGCGCGCGTGTCCTTGCATGCTCTGTAATTAGCATCTATAGATGTCCTGATTAGAATTCATTTTGTAACCTTTTATGACCTTTTGATGAAAATTTGCCAATGCTGTCAGGCCACATCCTCCACCAGTTTGCTGCTGTAACATGTTGTGCTCAAATCAATAGGCCTTTACACAATGGCTCCGCGTACTGACAGATGCAGAGCGTGAGAGAAAAGCTGCTTTTTTTTTTTTTAAGAGAACTCATCCTTCAGCCAGACATGCTGGTTTCAAACTTTTGGCATACATCCTAACCTGATGAGGTGTCCTTGAGCACGACGGTTAATCCCTGCAACTCCAATGTACTGTAGTTGTTTTTGTTTTTTTTTGGCTGGTTGTGTTTTCATAGTTTCTTTGAAAATAATGCAGAGGAACAGGCAGGCTTACATTTTCACATGGATATTGGTGACTAACAAATCATTAAAATAGAAAAGTAGTGATTCTCATGGACATGATTGCAGATTTTTATTGCGACTAATATTTTGGCTTCCGTGTTTCCAGAGTATGATCTTGAACCCTGTCGGGACCCTGGGAAACCTCAGTTTGGCTGGCACACAGGTTCCACGTTTGGAATCGGTGACTCGCTGTCGTTCTACTGCAACACAGGCTATCGTCTACAAGGGGCAAGGGAGATAGTGTGCTTGGGAGGTGGCCGCCGTATGTGGAGTGCCCCTCTGCCAAGGTGTGTGGGTACGTGGTCAGCTGCTTTTATTCTGTTTTTTCAATATGTACACATGTGAGCATTGCAGAATTGACTGTGTTTGCCTCTGTCAAGTTTGGCTTACTTGAAGCACTTACTTACTTCTAGCTCTTGTTTGTACCCAAATGTATAAATGCACTTATTGTAAGTCGCTTTGGATGAAAGCGTCTGCCAAATGACAATGTAATGTAATGTAAAAGTTTTAAAGCAACACAATAGAACTTCTGCTGAGCAAAAGCACCCTCTGCAGCTGCAAGTGGCTGTTAAAGCAGTTTAACTTCGAGCCCAAGCCGTTAAGTAGTTTCATGTATGGAAAATAAAAACTATCAAGCTGATAAGATTGGATCGAAACTTTATTAATCCCTTTGGGAAGTTCCCTCTGGGAAATTTAGGTTCTAGTGGTCCAATAACATCGGAACAGTTAGTGCTGTCGCTGTAATAAACACGACAAACTTCTTCCTTTATGTGGTCAGTATTAGATATGAATATTTATAATGATTTACTGGGACTGATGCTGACAGTTTGTCATTAGCATTTAGTCACACACACTGTTCACAATGTCAGGTCCAACATTTGAATTGTACCGTTTAGTCATTATGATAATGCATCTGTGGTATCATTTCTACAAACTGTTGTAAAGTATTGATTGTGTGTTGTCTTTGCGTTGCTCTTGCAGCTGAATGTGGGTCGACAGTTTCCAGCAATGAGGGACTTCTATTGTCACCAAATTACCCTCGGAACTACGACAACAGCCACGAATGTGTGTACAGCATTCAGGTTCAAACAGGCAAAGGCGTCAACATCACTGCCAGCACCTTTCAACTAGCACAGGGTGACATCATCAAGGTAAAGACGTCATGCAGTCGCTTCAGTTTGGGGTCAGAACATCAACAGCCAACAAATAATCAGAGGGCTTGCAGAGGCTCACATCAACTCAGAGCATGAAGTGCCATTTCTTTATTTAATGGTTGAGTAAATGAGGCAAAGCCTGGTGCTTTTCTATGATGTACGTCATGGGGGAAAAATGGGAAAAACACGAGGCTGCATTGTTTTGCCTTGGTAGTCAGAGCAAAGGTCAAACAACAGCAACAGCAGCAGTGTCTCTTTGGGGAGAAAGGATTCATTTGTTTGCTCAAGGGCATTTTCCCAGTTTTGGTAAGCACCACATTTGTGATGCAAACGACTATGTCGTCCTCACTTCACAGCTGGAATGCACCATTTTTGGGATGCAGATGTCTTGTCTAATGCCTCAATTACACAGCATTGTAGCCCACTAGTTTTTTTTAGTAATGGTGTTGTGTAGACACAGTCATTTTTGTGAACATCACAAATGTGGAAAGACATGCCTTTAAAGCTCGATTAACTTTAAGAATTTGGTAAACAAAGCCAAGAATGACCCTGTAGTACTTTTTTGAAAGTAAATAAAAGTGGTCTGTCAAAAGTTCAAACTTAAAAAGTAAATTATTTGAAAAATGATTTCCAAAGGAAGCAAGTATAAGGCATGAATTCACTTTTAATGTTTTTTTTTTTAGTATTTAAATATAGATGAACATGTAATAGTTGGTTAACAACTGCTATTCACACAGACAATTTGACAAAGTTAATAACTATTTGTCCAACTCTCCTCCTTATATTTTTTCAAGAATCCCACCACTGTCTTAATAATTCAGATGTTCCTGAGCTCAGTATCAAATCAGCGGGAGGATTTATGGTCACTCCAATTTCATTTGCACATCTCGTTTGATCATTGGTTTTGCAATAGAGGAGCCGTAAAATCCAGGTTACACAGTGTCCCCATTTCATCTGTTAACTGTTGCTGTCTTTCTTCAGTATAAATATTTAATTCTTAATATCATTGTACTTTATTTTGGTAGTACATCCTGGATAACCAGAAAAACACTGTGTCCCTCTCTGACCAGGTGTATGATGGAAAGGATGGTGCAGCGCCGCTCCTTGGCACGTACACGGGCACGGTGATGCAAGGTCTGTCCCTCACTAGCACTTCCAACTATCTGTGGCTCGAATTCTACTCTGACCAGGAGGTGACAGCAGTGGGGTTCCGGCTCATATACCACAGTGAGTCGCTTTTCATTTCCCTGGAGGAGGAGGGACTTAAAGCTTTTCCAAATGGGTGAATTTAGCTTCACCTCAGGGGCCAGACATTATAAGTATGAGAATTTAAAAGAAATTTTTAATTGACCCTCAACCCACTTCACTGTGTCTTTCACTGTCAGAGCGCACATTAAACACAGCATGCTGTTTCTGCTCCGTTCCTGCAGGACATTTTTTTCCCCTCCTCCCTCATGTGAACTCTTTTAATTATTTATTTTTTTGCTCTCCGCTTCCGTAATTAGCACATACAGTATGTCTGCTTAACTGTACCTTGTTAAAACAGGTGAGTTATTGTTGGTATTGTTTGAAATTGTGTGTGTGTGTGTGTGTGTGTGTGTGTGCGCGCATATGCATCGCAGTAAGTGTGTGCATTGAAGGAAGGTTGGGC
Source organism: Solea solea (assembly GCF_958295425.1). Taxonomy (NCBI): domain Eukaryota; kingdom Metazoa; phylum Chordata; class Actinopteri; order Pleuronectiformes; family Soleidae; genus Solea; species Solea solea. The sequence continues at coordinate 15,083,334 of NC_081146.1, forward strand.
CCGTTGCTATAAGTGGGCAAGTAATAGATGGGTTTTGTTTCTCATCCTAATTGGTTTGCTGACTGTGTATTGTTGCTAACTGTTTCTAATTTATTACTGTGAGAGAATGTTCTGGTGACACTGCATTTTGCAGTCCAATTTAAAGTGTTTTTTGTTTCACCTGCAATCTCTGAATTCCTCTTATCTACTTTAAGGTTTTCTAAGGAAAAATTAACAGAGCTACTAAGAATGGCCACAGGCCAGGTGCCGTTTTGACTTTAATTATATGAAAGCCAAAAAAAAGTTTCAGCTTACTTGCAGTTACTATAGGCCCTTTTCTTGAAATGATAGCCAAACGTGCCAGGAACAAATGGTTCACATAAAATAAATGACATTTCTAATTTTTTAATGGAATGTGCGGTTTGGCAATTATAATGAACTGTTAAAAGTTTTAGATCCCGACTTCATTTACAGCAACTAAATGAATTGCCAGCAGTATTGAAATGTAACCAAAATCAGTTCGGGAGAAAATATGGCTTGGTTATAAGCTGCTGTCTGAGTTACATAATTACCCATAATTATACATAGAAATATTGCAATTTAAATTAATTAAAACATTTTCCAGTTATGTGCATAAGGTAAATAGCACTGTGTAAGCTAACCCATTTTATTCACATCACAGTGCAACTTTTATTCCATCTTTTCAACCAGAAATAATATCCTTTCCAACTTAAAGAGGAATGAGCGCTGTCTAAACAGCAAGAGGGCAAAGTGACCGTGTTATATAGACAGTTTATTAAATCATAACAGGAAATCTGATCATTTTTTTACGACTCTTCTACCCAAAGTGCCGAGATAATTTTCCAAATATGAAGACCATCTCCTGGAGATTTACACTGGTCATGGCACTTGTTATACCACGGCAACATCTGGCATGGGCATGGACTTCGCTGTGAGAAGTCATATAAATCAGTACCGCTGGGTTTATGTGCAGCCACTGTTGCTGCATAGCAGAACACTTACATTTAGTACCTGAAAGAGAGAAATGCACATAAAGGCCATGGTCAAGTTCACACATGGTGAGCTAAAGAGTTAGTGCAACATTTTCTAGTTTGTGGCTTGTTTATTTTTATTTCTCTTGTAATACCCCAAAGTGTTACAAGCGGATGGGCTGTTTCTCAATTGTGGTAAATGTCCACACTCAATTGAACCTTTAATTGTGAATGTCTAATTGTGCTGTCTGTCCAAAAGGAATCTTTTACTGCCAAGTAATATAATGGCACTGTAACTAGGCTTTCATTTGAGCTCAACCGGAAATTAATTCTCAAAGCTCAATCAATACCGCTTTACAATACAGATGAATGAAAATATGGTGCTAGTTTTACAAACTGTCTGTTTCCTTTGGATGTGGTTGTTTGTGTTTTGTGTGTTCAGTCTTGTTTTTTCCACTCATTCTTCTGTATCCTTCTTTTTTCTAATCCTACTTTTCCAGGCTTTGAGCTGTCTCACTGTGATGATCCAGGGGTGCCGCAGTTTGGCTTCAAAGTCAGTGATCAGGGTCACTTTGCCGGAAGTGCCATCACATTCGGTTGTGATCAAGGTTACACCCTGCATGGCAGTGGTATACTAAAGTGCATGACTGGGGAGAGAAGAGCTTGGGACAATCACCTCCCGTCATGTATAGGTAAATCTTTCTGCCTGTGCTCCTCTGTACGCCGCCTTTGCCTCTATTCCACATTTTGTTCCCAGACATTCTTTGTCTGTTCATCCTCTGCTGTAGCTTAAAACGTTCATAAGGGCCAGTTACTCTGTTATCTTGCTTAGTAACATGTTAAGCCCAATGATTTATCCCTACAAGATTTCTACTTAATTGAACTGTGTTGAGCAAAATACACGGCTTTTCATTTTGTAAGAGAATATAAATGGCCCAGATGTTTTATTGCGAATCATTGATCTCTGTGTTCTTGGTGAAACACTATTATGAGCACTATTGTGAAGCAGCCTGGATTGCTATCGAGCCGTGTTGTTAAGGCTTGGTTTCCTTTGTAGACTATGCAGTTTAAATATGTAAACCCACATTATTCTCAAAGTAAAGGTGTCATTATTAATTATTATTATTATAGTACTTGAATTATTCATGGACATAATGAACGTTTATGTTCCGTACATGCTGAGAAACAGAAATGATAAAGCTATTTCCTGCATGGTGCTAGAGTCTGGAAGATGTTTTGAAGCAGTGTCTGTTTCTTGATGACTAGCTGTGATGGAATAAGGTACAAAAAAACATTTTCAAATTCCGGATGTGTGCACAATTGCACTTTAAATGCCACTGTTTCCCCAGGCCTTTTCAATTAAACACGTATTTGTCCCTTTTCTGTGAAAGGGCTTTGGTCTTGCATTGTGGCATGTTCAGTTTAAAAAAAAAAAAAAAGAATAAGATAAAAAACAAGAGGTCAGTTGATTGAGTGATGAATAGTGCTGGATCACTGAATGGTACATGTTAGTGAGCTATGTATCTATTAGCTGGATATGAAATGGGATGATTTTCAGCCATTTCTCCATCCTGGCTGATGTCAATGACACTTACATTTGCTCTGTGTTGATGATACTGATTGTAGTCTACAGCTGCGGCAATCTAATGCAATTTTCCTATTAATTAAGTGTCATTTGTTCTGTAATATAAATAGCAAGACGATAACTAGGGGAGAGACAGCATAGATCGGATAAGATATTTCCATCAGGCATTAATATTTGCAGCATCGGTCCTCCCTGCAGTCAGTCCAAGGCCAGTTTATATTCTCTGGACACAATCTTTTTTTTTTGTTTTAAGTTAATTAGTGGCACCATTAGGAGACAAACTCAAAAACAAAACAAGTTTTGCATCCTTGAGTTTCTCTGGTCAGGAAGGCAGTCTTTGCTGCAGTGAAAAATGTTATTTGTCAAAAAACCCAAAAACTGTTGATTTTCAGCAACTTGAAATGTTTAAACATTGACATTTTTGTACAAATTGTGTATGTGTGTATGCAGCGGAGTGTGGAGGCACTTTTAAGGGTGAGTCCACGGGGCGAATCCTCTCTCCTGGGTATCCCTTCCCCTATGACAACAACCTGAGGTGCACCTGGACAATTGAGGTCAACCCCGGCAACATTGTCAGGTAAGTTGCAAATGAATGGTCCTATAATACATGCATATTTATGCAGTAAGGATGAAAGTGTTTTCTGTTTTCTTTTTTTAACTCTGCCATTTATAATACTTTTTCTTTTTAGAAAAACATACAGTAATTCAGAATATTTTAATTAAGATGCATAATATTTACTATTAAGCATAATTTCTCATAAAATATGAGGAAACTGGGTACATATTTAATAATTGAACTGTTTTCATCAGCTTAAGAAACATATTAAGAATAATCACTTTTTTCAAAATCACTTAGTGGTGACGCCAAAGGGAATATGGGAATATGACATTATTGAGAAACTGCATTTAATACTGAAAGACTTCACAGAGAACTAAACTGATGTATGTTTATTTAACTGCATCCTAATTTAACTGAGGTTATCCTCATTTGGCCTGACTGCAAAAGACTTGAAGATGAAGACAACCCAAAAATGTTTTCACTCGAGTTGTAATCAGTCAAGATTCAAAATATGAAGACATCATCAAGAGAAACAGCCTGCAGCAGCAACATTAACGGTGACTGGAAGAGGGAATTTATAGACAGTGACAGCGCCCAAGGGAATATTCCTGGGACATGGAAACATTTATTTTGGTTCCTGAGCATCCAGTATTGCTATAAAATAAAATCTATTTTGGCTTTGAGGTCGAAGTAAACATGGTGTGATTCCTAATAAACAGTTTCATATTCTTTGTCCAAGAGGCTGCTTCTAGCCAGCCCTTGACGAGACTGCAGATATGTATCTGCTCTTGTTTTTCTAACTGACAAAAATCAATTGATGATAGAGAATCGCAACAGAAATGCCCAAAAGCACAGAGGACGCCGTTTCTCGATAAATCTCCCCTTTGTCATCACTTTAATCTTAGCTCCCATTTGAGTTGTCGTCTTAAAAATTCAACTTGACATTGGTGAATGAAAGTAAGCAGAATGACATCTCACTGTGCATGTTAACATGTTAGACTGGGTTGACTTAATCTGATAGAATTGACCTAAAGTTAAAGTAACAATCTCTCGCAGTCTCCAGTTTCTTGCATTTGACACGGAGGCATCCCACGATATCCTGAAGGTGTGGGACGGTCCTCCCGAGAACGAGATGTCTCTGAAAGAGGTTAGCGGCTCCCTGCTGCCTGAGGGAATACACTCCACTCTCAACATCGTCACCATTCAGTTCGAGACTGACTTTTACATCACCAAGTCTGGTTTTGCAATCGACTTCTCCAGTGAGTTTCTCCTTCCACGAATTTGCATTTATTTCCAGTGTACTTGCTTTGTGTTTCATGGTGTGTCAGTCACTTTTCTTGACAAATGCAGGAGTAAGTGATAATGAAATGACTTACTTTTATTTTATTGCCACTCAAATATTTTTATTTATATTATTCTGCCTGTGTTTGGTCTTTGTGGACAGAAATGTCAACAGTATTTGTGTGCTAAGTTATTCATCTGAAAACAATCTCTGTTAAGCAATACTATCAGACCTGAGTGAGGGAGCATTTGCGTGTATACACCTACACATCTTTTAATTTTCTGAGCAGCAGAATTAACTTCTAAAGATGTCCGTGGGTGCTTCTTTGTGTTTTCAGTCATACGCCAACCTGTTTGCAGTGATCTCACTTGGACAATGTTGCTCTTGCCTTTGTCTCTCTCTGGACATAAAATGAATCACTTCCTGCGTGCAGTGTGGGAATGTTGCTGGGCGACATGAGAAATAAACACCAACATACTGAGCAACACTATACGGTCATGTGGAGCCAATGGGTGTAATCAGCGTGGTGTCGTGTAGTGCATGAACATATTCCACATATATTCTTCAATTCACCGTAAAGCAATTTCACAGCTGTTATAATACTAATGTAGTCTACATGTTTTACTGACGAGTTGCTTCAAAACCATGAAGGTAAGTGTGTCGTGGCTCAATAAAATCTTACAAATGCTATGTGTGATAAATGTATTCATGTTTTCAGTCTCTTTAGTATACAAGCACAGTAGTCTAATGTGAAAATCAATGACATCAGATTCACTGCATGTGTTTAAAGCAGGAATCGATTCTTGAGATGCATACTGTACTTAAATACCCTGTTTGCCTCAGGCGAGTGGTTTTCAGAAACCCAAAGGATGACAATAGCAATTGTCTAGTAATCGGCAAGACTCCCTTCAATCATTTTCTCTATTATGAAATGTATTCTTAATGTTTGTTTAAATTTAATATAAACGTGGAAATATCAGCTATAAATCAGGTGCCAAATGCTTGGTTCTGTTAACTCAATATCCTGCCATCCTTCAATTAGCAACATTGTCTGGTGTTGTTATACTTGTATTCATTTACTATGTGGAATTGAGGTTAAGTGTCTCTTTATTTTAATTTTTTATTAAAATAGGCTTATTATGTTCCATTGTTACAAGTCACTGACTGCATTTGAAATCAAACAATTAAGAGGCATTGTTGTGCTGGGAGTGTCATTTATTTATCACTTGTAAAGCGCATTTATTCTTTTATTTCTTCATGTGTTTTTGATGTGTCTATATTTTGAAAGTAAAAGCAACAGTGCAGTGCCTCAATACCTAACTCTGTTACAGAATCTATCTCAGTAAAGTCTACATTTATCAGATTTTACCAACTCATACACAGAGCGCTGGGCTGCTGCACAGCTGTGGTTTAGGAAAACATGGCAGGATTTTGACTGATATCAGTCTGTAATCTGCTTTATGCTATAACTCTGTTTGAGCCACAGTTTCAGCTTGACAGCTGTCTACAATATTATATGAAACTGTGTATGCATGCCCGCTCTATCCTCAGCTCTTGGCCTCCCTGTACAATACGGGTAGATGTGGATTTACTGTTTATGTTTATGTGTGTTTCCCCTCAGGTTCGCTTGCAACAGCCTGCCGAGATCCAGGTATTCCCATGAATGGCAGTCGCAATGGGGAAGGACGGGAGCCTGGTGACTCGGTGACCTTCTCCTGTGATCCAGGATATGAGTTGCAGGGCGAGAGCAGAATCACCTGCATCCAAGTGGAAAATAGATACTACTGGCAACCCAGCCCTCCAAGCTGCATTGGTGAGGGAGATGGGAGGGAGTTGGAGAGAGTGGGACGTGTGTGTGTGTGTGTGTGGGAGATAGAGAGAGGTGGATGGATTGAAGGAGAGAGGAAGAGACGGAAGTGAAGGGGATCAGAGGGAAAGAGAAATGATGAAAGGAAAAGAGAACATGGTGTTTGTTTTCCTATTAACCGGCTGCAGCAGAGACTCTTATTCTCTCTTACTCATGTCTTAAAATTACGTGAAGGATAAACAAGAAGACTCTTCAGATATGTTTGAATTTTGGCAACCGTTGTGAGGACAAATCCGCTTCTGTAGTACTCTAATAGTAGAGCTTAACAGCTAATTACTTAACGATGCAATTACAAATAATTACACCAAGTAGGTCTACAGAAACCTCGATGCTCTTGAGTTGCTGCCAACTGGTCTGGATTTTTTTTTTCTCCACACTGGAAAGTGCCTGGAAGTCTCAAAAGGCGATTGAAAGATCACACAACTCAACGTAATGTTGATGTTGATGTAATGTTGATGTAAATGTCAGCTGTCCTTCTACTCATTTATCACACTAAATAACAGCAGCAGACTTTATCAGTGTTGCCATCCCTTCTGACAGCCCTTACTCTGTTCATCAAAAAAACATCAAATATATAATAATCCCTTCAGTAAAATCTCAATACAGACATTTCCAGATGTATGTATTGAATATTTCTAGTTTCAGTTTACATGTCCTGTTGAGTTCCAGCAGTCATGTGTTAAAAAGATTTTGTTTGTGATCACTGTGTGCATCTTTCTTAACCGTATTATCTTCCTTTTTTTTCCTTTCAAGCACCTTGTGGTGGGAATGTTACAGGATCGTCGGGATTCATCCTCTCTCCCAACTACCCAAATCCCTACCCACACAGCAAAGACTGTGACTGGCTTATTGCTGTACACTCAGACTATGTCATCTCTTTGGCTTTCATCAGGTAATATAAGCAATTTCTTTTAGCCACAATCTAAAACAGTACTCCTAAATGAAGAAAACAATTTGTCATATAGTTCTGTACAAAAGCCTGATGCTACTGTGCCATTACATTTGTTGTTTTTGCAATGCGGTAATGACCATAGAGAGTGTAATTATTTCTTTATCAGCTAATCCGAACCCATCCAGAAAAAAGGGAACATGTATTTAGAATTAAGACAAAACATTTTTCAGGTTTCTGCTATTTAAACAATTATTAATGAAATCCAGGATTTTAAGGTCCCTTCAGAAAATGAACTGTGCATCAGACAAACTGGTTGTCTCTTAAGTCTCTGGTCCAGTGGCTTACGAGATTAATCTTTCCTTAAATCTGTGGTATACTTGTAACCTACCTGAAGCAGAATGGAGTCAGTTCTCAGTGGATGCACAGCAACCTAGGCTGTGCTGTGGAATTGCTTGTTTTCTGCAGTGGAACCAGGTTTAACATCATATTATTGAGCAAAGTTGGCCATGTGTGTCAGGCAGAGTACCTGACTTTGAGCCCAGGTGTGGTGGGAGATAGGGGAGAAGCGGCAATGTCTCCACAAACACCCAGAGGGCGAGTATTCCTACCACTTTGCAGGAATGTAGTGAGACAAGCTTTCTGGGTGAATACTAAAAAAAATAAAAACCACAGGCAGAAATGTGTTTTTGAGTGCAGCTCATGTCCAAGGCTGAATGATACTCGGGCAACAAGCTTTACATTATTAATTGCAATCTCAGCATATAGCAGCAATGCTGGCAGAGGAAATGCAAATGTGCCTGAGGGCAATTCACATGGGCAGTCTTCTCTTGACACTCCCACTTTCCCACAGGGAAACTCCCTGAAATGTTTCTTTTTCAACTTTGTCCTTCAAAACGAACATCTAATGGAGTTACCTCAAAGCTGCTCTCTCCCTTGGGAATGCCAAATGAAAGGATGGAGTTATGATTTTAAATTGGTGTTGCCTTGATCTAACTCAAATGCAATTATCTCCAAGCTATTTACATTTTTGTCATAAACCACGCTCATTATTTTTCAAAACAAATGCTCCTCTCTCTCACTGCTGCATGTGATTTGATATACAGCGCTCCAATATGAAGCGATCCTTTTACACTGCATTGCCACTGCTCTCTGGGAAGATTTAATCTCCTCTCACCTCTTCGGGGAGATTTTTTTTTTTTTTTTGTATGTTTTTGTCCGGAGATGCAAAACAAATCGCTTGGCATGGCTCACATTTAGCACTGCAGTGCACACTAATTTTAAAACCTTAATGCCTTCTAAATCTCTCACAATCGGATGGACTTTGCCAAAATAATGATCATCTTATCTCTAATGTGCCTGTTTCTTTTACTTGTCGCAGCTTCAGCATTGAGCCCAACTATGATTTCCTGTACATCTATGACGGCCCGGACAGCAGTGCCCATCTGATTGGCAGTTTCCAAGACAGTAAACTTCCTGAGAAGATTGAGAGCACGTCCAACTTCATGTACCTGGCATTTCGTAGTGATGGCTCCGTGAGCTACACCGGCTTTCATTTGGAATACAAAGGTACCATGAAGGCCTGTGCGAGTGGATTTTATAGAATATGTAACAGCATGGGATTTTGAAACATACATTAATGAATTAGAAGAATAAAGTGTTTGGAGTATGCTACACTACACAATTACTTTTTGTATCATTTTGATGCCAGCTTTGAGAATAGCCTGTTTTTTGATTTAATTGAATTGATTTAATTGTATTCCTGTATTTATTGTTTCATTTTTATTTAAAGAAGAAAAAAAAAGGGTTTGGTTTAACCAAACAGACGTTTGCACCTTGTGGAACTCATATTTGTACCTTCAGTATTTCTGCCTGATTAGAAACCCCTCTCATCTGCACAGTTGTTCCTCATTTTAACATTTTTGTCTTTTCGATTGACAGCAAAATTGCGGGAGGCATGTTTTGATCCAGGGAATGTGATGAATGGCACTCGAATGGGCGCCGACTACAAGCTTGGATCAATGGTAACATTTCATTGCGAGGCCGGTTATCTGCTGCAGGGCTACTCCACTCTGACCTGCGTCATGGGCAACAGCAAGAGACCAGAGTGGGATAGAGCCAAACCAAGCTGTCAAGGTGAGAAGCAACATGCTGACTACAACAGAACACCTGAGAAGCAGCTAACTGCACTCCAGCTATTTGGTCAATATTTGATGCTGTGTGATACCACAATGGTACTGTGTAAAAATGAGTTTGAGCGTGTGGTGCACTGACTCCCTCGCAGCATGCAGGAACTGTAAACTCGGCCGAAAATATAGATCACTTACTGTTAGTGTTGATAGTCATTAAATACATTTAATCCACTGTGCAGACTAAGTCAGTAGTACAGCATAGGTAATAACTTGTAACACTGTATTCAAAGTTAAGGTCAGAAAGACATTTCTCTGCTAAGCATTATAACAATCTTGGCGCTCGACGTGAAATGTGTAATAGTTTGTAGTTTCTTAATAGTATCTGTAGTGTGTTTGGCCATTCTGAAAAACCATATTATAATAACATGTATATGCAGAAATACTTCACAGAACACAAGATAAAAATGACAGTTCATTTATGTAATAATTAGGAATGGGGCATTTTTTTTGTGATTTTGTGTCTGATAATGATATCACTAACTCGAGTACCTACCAATACTGATATTAGTCCGATGCAGTAATTTTAGACCATTTATGAACACATCTGTGTTGAGTCATTTTAAGGAAATGTAACAAATATTGTTCTCCCAAAAAGAAGAAATAAGCAGCTAAAATATGACTCAGCTTAAAGGCTTTTGCTGATTTTTATTTACATTTTTACAGCCTGTGCAAATTGAAGCATGCAATGTATTTTGGATTGTATCTGATTTAACATTTTCACCTGTCCGATATCGGATCCAGGGATTTTGACCGGTATCGGATCGATACCGCTTCCCATCCCTAATAATAATGGTAATAATAATATTGGCCTGAAACAGATTAATGATATGTATGGTCCTAACTTCACAAGAGAAGAGATGCACCTTTTTTTTATATTATTATAATAAATAATGATAATTCATGAAAGTATAAAAGCCACACCGTTTCATTGTTGACTGTGCCACATCTGCAGTGTGCGGTAGTTAAAAGTAGTAGTTAAAACACTCTAATGAAGTGCTGCTACAGTAAACTAGCTGATTTTTACAATTTCATTGTACTGCAAAGACCATAATATATTGTATAATGTCTAATAAATCGACTGCCTTCAGCAGGTCCAACATATGACCATCTTCTGTTCCTTTAATTTATTTTGCAGTTAGCTGAAATAATCGGGACAAAAGACTGATTCGGATTGTAGTTTTGCTTATCCCCATTTTAATTAAAAAATCAAGTATTCTTTGAGCATAACCCTATGTCTGTCTTTTATGTTCTAAAAGACTTTTCTGTTGAATCTGTCGTCTGTCCACATTTTAGCACTTTACTCAACGCATTTGGGGTGAATGAGCACTGAAAAGTATTCTTGAAAGGAAATCAAGTAATCATATCTTCCAGATTTAAATGACTGCTTCGTCTGTCATGCGTCACTTATTTAGTTCTGCTCTCTCTGTCTCTTGATGGACAGTTTAGTATGCCCTCCTTCCCTTCATCAGTGTTTGCACTGTCTGACAAATAAACTTATAGTCCTACTTGTCACCATGACGTATGTTTAGTCTAAACGGCAAAAGGCGAGTAACCAAACAGGGATACATTGCAAATCCCTTTTTTGTTCATTAGCCCGTCTTGCTTTGGTTCACCATCTCTGGCGAAACAACAGTGACATGTACATTGTGGAGGCCACGGGGGGTTTAGAGCAGTGACAGCTTCTCCTACAAATGAATGTGTGTTTGTTTACAACTGACGCTCCCACACCTGATGGCTCAGTCCGCGTGGTCTGAGGCGAGTTTGTTAGAGGGTCTCCTGGCAAATTAGGTACATCATTAACAACTTCAGATTGGACTCTGGGCTGTGGGACGCAGGTGCAGGACAGAACACATCTTATATTAATGAAACTAGTGCCAGTTGAATATTTGAATACACTGTTATGGTGGTGCAAGAATAATTTTGGGAGATATGAGCTTGCAGGGGGTTTGATTTTGTTTTTGTACTTTGGCACCCAGACTCTATTACTGCACACTAATCAAATGTATGATATTTTCAGAGGCTCTAATCAAATGTGTTAGTGCATTATTATGTAGCAACATCAAAACAATAGCATCTGGACTTTCTAGCAGTTCAGCCTGCTGACAGAAAGCCTGTTTTGGCTAAGGAGTTGATTTTAGAATTTCTCAATGTGCTGCTGGGTGATATGGTCTGATTAAAGTCACAGGAATGTGTGACTTTGTTGATTGATGGTGTTTTGTGTATTTTTCCTTGTTGGTTGGTTTCTTTTTTGGGTTGTAACCCCGTACACACAACTCCTTCTCAGTCTGTACTTTCCTTTTGAAAATGTCCCCAAAGTGTCTCAAAATGTCAAAGGATTTTATTATGCTGGTCAAAAATTAAAAGATCAATGGTCACTTCTCATCTCACTTTGTTGCCTGCCTGTGCACATGGGCCATTCAGAGTGAATGTGCTTGTTTGTATTTAATTGCTATTTTTCCCTAGGTATTATAAGCTGGTTGTTTCACATTTTGGTTGTGTTTATTTTCCTCTCTCCTGTGCAGCTCCCTGCGGAGGTCACTTTACAGGTTCAGAGGGAACTGTGTTGTCCCCAAACTATCCACATAATTACACCAGAGGCCAGAGCTGCGTCTATGACATCTTTGTCCCTGGGGACTTCGGTAAGCATTTTAAGCACTTTCACAGAGTTGCAGGAAATTGTTACTCGCGTTCTATTTAACTGCTACTGTCCTATACTATGGTTTGGGTGTCTGGAAATAATATAACATAAAAGGTGATGCCAGAGGGGGAGCATAAGAGAGCTAATTGTTTTTAGTCAATGAAACCAATTAAGAATGAAAGATATGCAGTGATTAAAGAAATTGAGGCTGACTCTCAGAGCTGATCTTAGGTGACAGACTACTACCTAACTAAACGCTCAGACTTCCCCGTAGCACTTAGTTTGCGTATCATTCATTACAGTATTTTGTACATTTGGCTGTTTTCTGTGATGAATACTGCCATTGACACTCAGTTTAAATGCTTGTTTGCTGGTAGATTAGCTTTGAGTTCCTGTAATAATGTACTTGTTTCTTATCTGAAAACTGATTTGTCATGATATAAAGTCAATGGTCGCACAGTTAATAGGCAAAGGTCAGGGATGACCCCTACTCTTGCTCCCAGTGGCGCGTGTCTGATAGAATCACATTTTAATCGATATCAAATGTTGGAAATTTACATTGATATCCTGGTTGGACTGTTTTCCACTCTTATGCTTGAATTGAAACACAACGAGAAGCAGCACGTGGGCTGTAAGGGAGTGTGAAGGTACAATATAATCAGGGCAAACAAAAATTGATTGTGCTGACATGAGAAATGCTCTGTACTGTAGGTAATGTAGGAGAGTAAGGTCAAGCGATAGAGGGCCGTGGGGAATAGATGGCGCGATGCACAGGTTCTTGGCTTTTCTAAGTATGTCTGTGTATATATATAATTCAACAAAGCTCTGTATGAGACCTTAATGCGCTTCAGCTCAATAGTCCATGTTAGTCATAAAGAGCTTGGGAAATCATGGGCTCTGGAGTTTTTATACTGTGAAACCCTGTTGTTTTAAAGCACAGGTTAATCCTGTGTGTGATGATCCAACATGACAGTTTACATCCCCTGTTGTCATATCCCACTGCTGAGTCCAGACATCCACAGGTTGTTGTTTTAAAAAAAAAAAATATTACATGCAAATGTAGCATTTGCTTACACTGCCTGCAACGGCTTAATGGAGTGTGGAATTTGTCAGCCAACATTCCCACATGGGCCTGCAGATTTATTCTAGGGACTGCAAACACAGAGGCCATTGAAAAGTCCCGCTGGTGATGAGCAAACTGCTGTGGTGTGTGTGTGGCTTGAGGGGAAATAGTGAGAACAATGAAGATTCATAACTTGGTCGGAGCAAATTTCAAATGTTTGGGACTATTAGTCCACATATGATGGCAATACGTTTGTAAATATCTAAACCATTTGCCTCTTTTTTTCCACTTCAATAGTGAGTCTTGTCTCATAAGCTCCCTGATATCAACTGTAATGACAATTTTAAATGTATCATGTTTTACATAACACCGTTTAGCAACAAGGGTACCCCTCTTACATATTTGTAAATCTGTATTTGAACCACTTCCTGTTCATCATGTGAGTCGAATTCAATTCAAGGATGGGTCTTTTATCAGGAGTATCATTTTAGTGATTTTCAACCTCAATAAGCCAAATAGAACAATGTGCAGAGAAATTCATTTTTGCCGGTTACAGCTTTGCTGCTGAGTCAAGCCTATTGGCAGTATGACAGCAGAAATCACATTTCAGTGTCTAGTATACAGGTAATTGAAATTTGTCAGTGCCTTGGGTGGTGTATGAAATGAGCATCTTAGCCTGTCCCGTATATGACTGATAGTGCACCATAAGCCATTGAGACACGGTGTCAGCCAGTTCAACCTGGCAGGAAAACCTCAGATGGAAATGTCATTTCGTGATTTTGTGCCAGTGACCTAAGATTTTTACACCTAGAGGATGGCTTCATGTAGATGTACAGTATGATTTCTTGTCAGTGTGCTGCTGCCTATACGTAGCTTATTATAAATCTATGTATTTTAAATACATTTGTGGCAGCACAACCAGGTTGACAGTGGTTTAGATCTTGTTAACTGGGCCTACTTGCCAGCTGTTACAGTCGAGCACTGCGATAAGTCATTATCTACTTTGAACTTTCACTTGTATATCCTAATTACATGATTTTTTTGCAAGTAAGTGCAATAATTAGCTTAATTTTTTTTTGTTTTGTCATCTGCACGGGGAGCACGGTTAATGCTTAATTGTTCTCCGGGAGGTTGTCAGTGAAGAGCATTGAGATGGCAGCTTGTTTTGTTATGAAAGTGCTAGATATTACATGGGTTGTAGATATTTTATACAATGTTATTTTAGTTCTTTCTTCTTTTTTGAATATTTAGTGTAACTGGCTGAACATGAAAGGGTTAATACTTCCCTATGTGTCTGTTTTTTTTCTGTATAGTGTGTATATATGAACATATTTTGCAGTTTTGCAGTGATAACCATTCATCCATAACAGCATAAACCATCACCTTAGTCACACACAGGAATTATAGCTTTTTTGCTAAGGGCTTGCTGGTCTCTCGTAACTCATATTTACAATGTGTATACTTGCCTTTACTCTTATCCCTGTGCTACGGTACATGTTTATATTTGCATTTATGTACTGTTTCACAGAAGGATGATCATAAAATGACAATAAAAACTGGTGCTTGAAGCACATTGTATGTACAGTCTGTAAAAAATACTCTACAAACATTTGTGAGCCTTCATTCAAGGTGCATCAATACTCAAGCTCTGCTCATAGCTTATTTTACTTTGCAGCATTCGGACGTCTATAAGATGCAATGTGCATCTGTCTTGCCCTTAAATGTTTAATTATTCTGACAGAAATAATGGTTGGAGTCATATTTCAAACAGTAACTGAGCTTCCTTTGAAGGAGCTGAATTATTCATGCCATTCAACCTTTTCCCTCTGGCACTGTATAAACATACAGTCATACAGTGCACCATGGGAATTCAATCTTGTTTACACCAAGTTCCGTGGCTATATTGTAGAACTTTTTGTCCTGTACATTTAGTAAGGTGATATTTTCTAACATATATACATGACTGAAAGTATAAACATTTTCCCAAACTAAAAGTGTGTGCATTTGTAATCAAACTTTTTAAGAAACGCACATTTATTTTTGACAGAAAATGTCAAAATGTGATTTTAGGTAACTAATAACTGTGTTTTAAGCCTATGTAGGTAATGTACTCTGTTTAAATACTCACCAAGCAAGCAGACTAAGATAAAGAAGTCTCAGTCTGTTGCTGCCTCACTAACAAATGTTTGATGGCTTTGAACATCAAGTATAGATCTAAAAAGTCTGTGATTGTCAGAATTCAGAAATCAATTAAAAAAACGATTGCAAACACGCTGCAGTAACAATTTACATTAACAGTTAACATTCTTCATGTACCAAAAAGTTGTTTTTGTTTTTCGACAGATCACAGTATAATAGTATAATAACACATGGTCTTCAAAGTTGCATTATAGTGAATAAATGGTGAATTGAATTCCATACAAACAACATTAACTCACCCCTATTTATCTGCCCAAGGCATTTTATAGTTCCAGTGCATATGTCTGTATGATAGGAACACCAACATATGCATAATGGTTGCCACAGAATGTGTCAGGAGGCGAAACAGGAGCACTGACAGATTGCGGTAATAAATCTCAGCCGTAACAAGATGGACAGAGAACGAGTGAGCGAGACTGTGAAAACTGCAAGAGGTAAAGGGAGAGATTCTAACAAGGAGATGGAGGCACATAGATCTTAGCGGAATGTGAAAGTCTCAGGGAGAACAATTTAGATGTAGAGTGTGATAATGAGTGAGAGAGTTCTAATGAGCGAGACAGGAATGAGAGAAGAGGGAGTGTGAAACAGAGTGCTGCTGAGTAAGATCATAATAACATTGACCCCGGGGGCTGATTGTTGACTCATCAGCAATGTTTGCTGGAGAGTAAAATTATGCTTAGGGCACTATAGTACACGACTAACTACATCCCCCACAAAAAAAACATAACCTTGTCACTGTTCCTCAGCTTACAATATAAACAGTATACTCTAAAATGAACTTTACTCTGGTCCAAATTTGACTTGAAAGGAGTTTTTTTGCCATGGGGCTCCAAAGATGCTTACACAGTGTGTGTGTGTGTGTGTGTGTGTGTGTGAGACTACAGTGACTTAATTGCACGTTATGTCGATGATTTCCTGTGTACCCATCATTTAAGTCCAGTGGTGTGTGTTCCTCATCAAATAAGACTCTGGCGAGGGCTAAACAAGTACAATGAGATTATAGCTAAACAAAAAGTTCAGTTAAAATTGAATCAGAAATGTATCGAGTTACGTCTTCCTCATTTCTCTCCAGGAGTGACCGAGACGTTAAAAAGAAAATGTTTTTTTCCACAAGGGAAATGCAATTTGCACAGGTCAGTAACAAACAATGAAGATCGTAAATGAATCAATAAATCGTCAAAACTGTTCAAACCATATTAAGAGATAAGGATTTGAAAGATGTATGTTAATGTGTTTTGTGTGTACACTATGTTTGTACCTGTGCATATGTACCTGTCTTAGGCCACATTAGATTTGTCTTTTTTGCAACAATTTAATGGCCATATAGGGCCATACGGGTGGTATAGTGGTTAGCACTCTTGCCTTTGCAGCAAGAAGACCGGGGTTCGTAACCTGATCGGAATAAGGGCTTCTTTGCATGGAGTTTGCATGTTTTTCCCTGTGTGTGTGTGCGTGGGTTTTCTCTGGGTTCTCCGGTGCACAGTCCACAAACATGCAGGCTTGGGGATCAGGTAAATTGGACACTCTAAATTGGCCATAGGTGTGACTGTGGATGATTGTTTGTCTCTATGTCCCTGTGATGGACTGGCGATCTGTCCAGGGTGTACCCCGCCTATCGCCCTATGTCAGCTGAGATTGGCACAGCACCCCTGCCACCCTCATGTGGAGGATAAAGCGGTAGAAGATGGATGGATGGCACTTTATAGTTTGGCTTACTTGAAGCACTTACTTAGTTCTAGCTCTTGTTTGTACCCAAATGTTGAAATGCACTTATTTGTAGGTCGCTTTGGATAAAAGTGTCTGCTAAATGACATGTAATGTAATGGATAATGACCATACTGGTGTAAGTATTTCTATACCACCTTCACTACTCAAAGCTACTTTACATACACTTACACGTTCATACAGTACTTCACGTTCTACCACAACCTGGGGTGAAGTGTCTTGCCCCGGGGACACATTACAAACAAAGCTGGGAATTTTGAATCTTGCCCTTCTGGTTGAAAGAGGACTCGCTCTACCACTGAGCCCACTAATTGGAAGACATAACATTATGGGAAACATGTTTGTAGTTTTTCCTGAAGAATAACAGCTTCTACATGTTAAATATTTAGTGTGAATTACCGTGATGCTTGAACAAAATCCCAACAGTGGCTCTCTTAAACCTGGAGTGGAACCCTGCCCTCACTGGTAAAACCTGTGTTTGTCCTACTAATTCATATCAGAAAACTATCTGCTGTGGGCAGATTTATTTAAGACGTGCTTGAGCATTACATACACATGTTGAATGAGTTAAACTCATTGACCATTTGTTGTCTATCCACGTTCAGTAACTTCATTCCTATCCCAATGCCAGTGATCACAGAATTTGACAGGCATAAAAACAACAAAGCTGGTGGTGCCCTGAGAATAGTGTGCAAGTACGTGTGGATGGAGGTAGTAAACACATGTCCAATTTTAGGTGGTGGTGGGGGGGGGGGGCAGGGGGACTCTTGTGAATAAGCAGAGGGGATGAAGCCGGCCCTGCCCATGTTTATTTTGAATGCACAGGCAGCATATTTATACCCAGAAGGCAGGATCTGGAAGCTGGTGCTGAGGTTATGGGTTGAGTCACATACAACTTTCAGTCCACAGTGGGGTGTTTCTACCCAAGATAGTTGCCTAATGGAGTGGATGCAGCGCGTGCCAAGGTGCAGCCATGCTCATACTTCACTCGGAAAAAGGGTTGATGCAATTTCTCTGTGATAACAGGTCATTAAAAATATATGCGTCTGTGCTGTCCTACAATCCCCCCGGTTTCAGTAAATGAGGCTTGTATACTGTCACGGCCCTGATCCTCGCAGGGACTGTGCTGCCACAAAACAAAGACGACAGGTAGCTCTTCAATAATTCATAGCCAGAAGGACAAACATATGCTGCAGTTTTGTTGCCTTTTTTTTGGAATGCCTTGGTTTTAAGTCTGTTAAACACTCTGCTTTGTGTTTATTTTGCCCAAAGGCACATGTGCTGTGGCTTTGGGTAAATATACGGTGGGCTTGCATTACAGTGCAGTGACGTAAGCACTTGATTTTCACTGCATGACATGATGCTTATAGTGGATATATCAGTAGACATGTTGTGTTTCCCCCTCTTTTCATTTTCTACATGTACATAACGTTTATCCTGAATTATCTGTGTTTTTGTGAAATTTGACAATTAGAAAATAATTAGTTCTACTTATCGCCTGATACATTTCTTTGCACCTGTTTTTCAAGAATGTGCAGTTTCAAAGTTTTGAATCCTGTTTAAAGGCAGGACTCGGACATGGGGAAATTGGTGAAGATGCACAAACGCTGCGATGGGAAAAGGTTTTTGTGATTAAAGTTGCTTCTGCTTCAACACATTTCAGATGATAGTAAGAGGGAGATCAAGACCAGGTGGTCAAGGTGCACTGATCATCTTCCACTGGGTACCTGAAAACAAGAGCCTGTTATGACTTTATACTTTTTGATGAATACGCCACCAAAACTGCCTTGTCAACACAGTTTGAGAGCTTGTTTGCTGGCTAGGCTTTGTCGAGTGTAAGCCATACGTGAATTAAATGTAATAAAATTGAATTGCTGCAGTAGAACCACTTAATATAAATTTGAATAGTTAATCATAAATCCTCTATTTCAGGATCATGGTGTCGCATAACACAAACACATAATCTGTTCCGTGAGTCTTGCAATTTGAGGATGTTGTCGGGTAAGCTGTGCTGTTGTTGATTGTGGGTGATAACAGTAACATCAGCTGGCAAATGGTTCAGTATGGGTCTGTCTCACTGTTACAAGTGGCACACAGATAAGTCATAAACTGAATTTTGATGGAATGAATTCTGTGGGATTGATGGATTCTTGTGAATCAAATGTTATAGGGAAGAGATGAACCAGATGCATCATTAGTCTCTCCTTGGCTAAATTTAGGTCTAATTCTAGTCAAGGAAGATATGGAAAAGGTTTTCATTCAATGCCGGAACCTGTTGAGTCAAACGTACCAACCTGGTCGTGTTGGTAGATAATTATAAGTATTTACATCTGAAGCTGTGCCATGTAATATAATGTGTATATATATTATAGGGTGGTTTTTAAATCAGCTATGTGAGAAAAAGGGGTTCATGCAGGACTTTGGGCCTTTGCTGCATTGCAATAGATACAATATAATGGTAGGTTATAGTTATTATATACAGTTATTTATTGAAGTTTTATTTAATTTTTAAATATTAATTACCAGACACTCTGGTAAGGTACTTGTTTTTGTTGTGTTTATTTCGCAATGAGCTACATGTAGTGAGGTCTTTCTGTGATTAAAAGTGACACTACTGATGAACATAACCCACAGACATGTCAGGAGCAGAGTGTTTCATTAGCAACAGATTTTTTTTTATAAGCATTATACACTCGTGCAGGTTAGAAAAGACATGCTGTCAATTAACAAAACTCATAAGAAGCAATGCAGATGTTCAGAGATTAATTTCATTGAAGTTCATTGGAAATCTGATCATTTTCATTTCACATTTTCCGAATTGAACGACTCAGCAACTTCTTTGTCACATCTTATAGAAAAACAAGGACACAGGTTTTTTTTTCCCTCTTGCAACCTGCATGTGTAAGCAAGATGAGGGGGTTCTTGGTGCAGAGGTTCTTGCTGGGCTGGCAAACGTGTTTTATGATAAGACTTCAGCTACACACAAAATACAAGTGTTGGCCATGTTCGTTCATTCTGAAAGATTAAATAGCAGAGGAAGGAGAGATGGAGACTGAAGGAGCCTTTCTAAGATTATGACATTTCCCTTCTTTGTTGTATTGTAATGATCCTATCTGATCTGCAGTATATGCCTGTGGTATTTGATGGGGAAAGCACTCCATCCCAAAAAGAAGCAATGAAAACCCAAGTTTACAACAGCGGGGCCTGGATAGCACCAAGCCAATCAGATATGTTGTCTGTTTTCCTGCCTCTGCTGCCCTTGTGCTCTGTGGCCATCTCTCTAACACATTCTCTGGTATTTTTTTTTAGCTTAATAAATGCACATTTAGTCAAACTGAGAGCCAGTCCCTAAATCCACTCTCTGGCCTGACATGTTCTTATTAGGTATGTTATGTTGGGCACAATATGAACTGCACTAATCTGATGTAGCCATTCATTTCTTAATTTCCACTGATGTGCCACTGGTTTCTTTCATATATTGAGTGCTTAAAATGTCTTAGACCACCACCCACAGCCACAGCTGCACTAAATGAACAGCATTGGTAATTATCAAATCATGTTTTATGTTTCTGTAATGGTTAATATGCCACTATGTAGAAGCCCTTTAACCAAAATGATATTTTTAATGTTAAACTATAATTGTTATTATGATCCATGAATTTTCAAATGTACTTTTTTACAAAAAAGGAATAAATTATAGTAAAGCGTATTCTTATTTCTTGATAAAGATGTCAAATTATAGTTATTTACTTGCATTCCTGGACAGAAAAATTAGTTTTAGTGGTTGAACGTTATGCTTGATTAATTTCTGACTTCTCAGAGAAGCCCAGTGAGCCGTATCTAGATAAGTATTATCTAGATAATTATTTTGTTTTTTTTACAAAAGCAAAGCTATGTGATAGTGTATTACCAGAGTAAACTTGGTTTCTGCAGTCCTGCAGCTCACATTCACTCGCTCTCACAGATGGGTCTTGCCCTGCTCCTTTCATACCGATTACCATCCATCGTAAGACTGGTCAGGCCAGTCACAACCGTTTATCTAAAATGGGATGGGTTTGATATGATGACTGGAAGAGGGAAAATGCACTCCCCCAATGGGAGTGCATTTTTATTTATAAGCAAGATTGCTGCTGCCGTTGTTGAGAGATCTGTTCTAGTATGGAATCGGTCTTAGATGGACTGGACAGTATTTTTCTTTTTGTTGCGCTGATTGGTTGTAGCGCTTCTCTGCAAACATTGATAACACCAATCAAAAATAAACCTAGTGATTCGGACCCATCAGCAGTTCTGAATAGTCATAGAATATAGTGAACATTTAAAATGAATACAAATATCAATATGAAATATAATAAGTCAGATTGCGTCAGACATGAAATGCAAACTTACTTTTTATTTTCAAATACTCCAGAATCAAAAACACCGGGGTTCAAAAGCCACCCATTGGACCTGGACTGAACTGAAAAATAGACTTGTCTGCCAGGTACATGCAGCACAGGTTGTTTGTTGTAGACTAATGGTTTAGAGATGTTGACATGTATTACTCTGCCACCTGAGCGTCATTCAGACACCACAGCATACTTAGACATTGTTACCGACTAGGCGCATCAATCCGGCACCACAGTCCTCGTCTTTTAAAAATGGATACTTCCAGGAGGAGACCGAGTCTTGTCACAAAGCACTCGTCAGCCTAAAATGGTTCCAGGAATATGACAGTGATTTTAATTTACTTCACCAACCTGCACTTTTTCCAGGTCCCAGCCCAATAGAGTGCTTTTGAGATGTGTTGGCAATGGATTTTCACTGTGTGAATGTACTAGTAAATATCTGCAGTAACCCTGTGTATTGACTCAGAATAAACCAAGTAGTGGGAACTGTCATTTTATTTAATCCTTTCCTAAAGGAACAGTTTAGAAGCAAGTCTCTTCTTTCACCCCATGTTTTGTAAAGTATATCTTCTCAAGTTAATATTGAAGTGTTGACTGCCTATGACTGAGCTCTTCTTACAATCCATCCATTTCTGTAAATGACTCTAATATATGACCACTTGATTGCTTTAATCACTTGATTTATTTTAACATCCCCTTGGCTCCATTAATATCTAGTAGAAACCACCAAGGTTAGTAGACAATATTAAAACCCTATTGTCACATTTTTCAAAATGACACCTAGAAGTTACCCAAAAATAGATGTTCATCTTATCAAAGGAAAATCGACCTGTAATTGTAAATTTTTGCATTATCAGTGTCCAACAGGCAAAGTGACATCAAATACAGCGAAGTGCTAATATCACAATTTAATACGCAATGAGGTATGGGATCAAAGCAGCTTAACTGCTTCAGGATAATTCAAGGTGAAGATGCAGACATGAAAGCGCTGTCCATTGTCCAAGTGTATAGAACCATGACTAGGCCCAGAGGACAAAAGATTCATCATGTTCCTGCATAAATTAGGGTAACAAGTTTACAGTGATTTATTGACTTAATATCTGGATGTGATTACAGCAAAGGGGCAGATTGGAGTCACGCATGGCTGGCTTTGGATTAGAGGTAGAAATGAGCGACACTGCGCTTGTGAGACTGTGTAAATGTGCTTCTGAGTTTGTTTGTGTGTGTGTGTGTTCACAAAGGGGGTGTGTAGCTTCTTTCACACAGCACAGCGTTGGTATGCTAATACCACAGCAGTGAGCTGTCCCTAAGGGTAAAATCATCTCTTATTCAGGCTCTAGTTCAGCCATAGGCGTTCTCACTACTCAACAGATAAAGGAACAGCTCTGCCTGTGCTGCACTCTCTCTCTCCCTCTCTCTCTCTCTCTGTGTGTGCGTGATTGTGTCCACATTTGAATTTTTGTTTTTCTGCTCTGTCAGTGTTTTTGGTTTGTCATTTGTCTTTGCTGTTCAATCTATTTTATGTCACACAAAAGAAGTAAGGCACCCTTATTATAAAAACATGGCGTATGTGACATCCATCCCCAATTTTCCTACTTTCTTCTTGCTTCACATCTTCACTAATGTCATTTAGCTGCTGGCTTTGCAGTTGGTCCAAGCTGCCATCTCTTGGGACACAAGGTACAGCAGTGTCTGCAGTGGCTGTTCAGGAGCATTTAGTCTCTCAGTTTTATTTTCTCTTTTTCTCTCACTCATGTCTCCCTTGGTTGTGTGTGTGGGTATAATGGTTTACAGTGCTGTCTGTGATGTTACCTGCCAGAGGAGATCCACACTGATATAAAGTGAAGATGATGGGAAGCTCCTACATAATTCATAGTCAGGACAAACATATGCTGCCATTCTTTTTTATCTTTGCATCAATTACCAGTGCTTTGTAAACACCTTTTCAGGTGGATATTTTGTGTATTTTGCCTGAAGGCACATGAATGTAGCCATCCCATTGGTGAGAGCTATTACAGGGTGAAAACAGCTGGTTCCTGTTTTTGAGTTAGCAGTTTCAGCTATTTGAAACCTGTTCGTCACAACATGGCCCAATTATACTGCAGTTACCATAGGACAGTTAACATTGACTGACCAGTTAGGTCAGCCAATTTCAAAACTGTTAAACATATTACTTTTTATGCCATGAAATGTTGTTGACGGCAACTTCTGCCGTTTTTATTATTGATTATTCAGAATACTGCTTAGTGCACAAATTGACAAATATGAGAACTGGATGGATGAATAGATGTGTGGTTTGATAACGCTTATTAAAAAGAACAGCAAAATGTCTTTATATGCTAAAGCTATGACTTTATTTATCTTTTTCAATCAGTCCTCAACAAACTGGATAATTAAAATGATATACAACAGCTGACAATTCATATTCACTGAAACACCCGCAATATAGATAAAAACTCCGAGGACAAGATTCAGGTCATAATCCAACCATTCTTATCCATTGAGACCCCCCCCACACACACACACCAACAGTTAATTGGAAAATTAAATCAGGACATTCATTAATTAATTTTTAAGCTCAATATCACATGTTTTAGTAGTTTCACTCCCTGCTTTATACTGAGGATAAGATTTAATTATGGCTTTTGTGATAAACTATAATCTCATTTGACATGTCATTAAGTAAAGGCAATTTATTTGAAATAATGGACAGGAGTATAGAAAAATTTGAACGGTGGCAACAACTGGAAGCATTTGATGTTTTTCGGCATCATGTTGTCACTTAAGTATCCCAAAAAAGTTGGCGTCACCGAATCTGTGTGAAACCGACGCTCTTTGTGAACAAGCATTGCGCGTTCCTGTGGAGGGAATTTTGAAGAAAGGGTCTTGGACGTTTGAATTCCAAGTTCCAGTTTTTCCAGGATCTCCAACCCTGCCTTTAAATGAGTAATGAGACAACTCAAAAAAATGCTGATGTACGCGGAATTGGATACTGTCAGCTTGTGGAGCAAATGACCAAAAAGCGTTCACAAAATGAAAGAACACTAATAATGTCAGTTTGCTGCCTAGGTAGCTAATTATATGTCCGCTGCAGTACATTAATCAGCATAATCATACCTGCAAATATCACTCCGGTCTGGATAGATGCTGCTCTGGTTCTTCTTCATTACCTCTGCTAGCAGTCTGCCCTTGTAACCTAGAGTATAAAATGATTTACTCATTCTCCTGCTGATACTGAAGCTCAGTTTCCAGCTGCTGCCGATCGAATATACTGTATATGCTCCTCCTGCACCTGAGACATTTCTGATATTTCCCCATAGACTTTTTTTTTCTTATTAAGGTAAAAAGAAAAGAAAAAAGCACTGAATTTTTAATAGTGACACAGCATTTTAGACTACAAAAAAGATCAAATGTAATAAATGCAGTATCAAATGTAATACATGTAGTATCAGTAAATGCAGTATCATCAGTAAAAAAAAAAGAGAAAAATAATTCAAAGGAATACCTAATTATTAGTTGTCTTAAAATCTCACAGAAAGGTCTACATCAGATTGGTGTATGCTAATTTGTAAAACTCTATACTTAGTGTTGGTGTTTCAACATTATTGTGAAATTGATATTTTGAGGACTTGACAAACAGATCCCATTTAGGTCCATGCCGAGTCTCTGTGGATACAAGGCTTGTGATGTGTTAACATCTCCTTGCTGCAAAGTGACAGAGCTGGTTTATATCCATAAAAAATTGGACAACATTTCTCAGCACAAAGGGAAAATAACTTAAGCATTCCAATATCCTCAGGTTCTGTCTCTCTTGTGCATGCACGCACGCACACACACACACAGCAGAACTCATTAAATGATATGGTTTTCTCTTGTTTGTGATTCGTCAACATTTCACCATCACTAATGAAATAAAGCAAACCCGTATCATGTTTTGTAAATGGTGCTAATGTGGAAAACATTTCACCTGTATTAAAATGGTTTGAAACAGACAGTTAATTGTTGCTATAGGTGGCACCACATATTTACGCGAGCAATTAAAAGTGTGTTCAATGAACAGTGGAACCAACAAATTCAGAATAAATGGAAAATAAGTCTCCCTTCATGTGAATTGAATTGGTCCATTACATTGAGGTTCATTACATACTGCATTCTGTCCACTTCCTTGTGAAACAAGTGAACAACTGTGCTGCCATTGCATGTGTTAATGTCAGCAGTGTTTTTAAACAAACTAGGCATGTCAGATTGGCAAAGTCAAATTTACCAAAGACACTTGAGATTTGCTTAATAGATTTTCCTTTTATTTTAAGTCTGTGTGTGTAAGAGAAATGTAAAAGGTGTTCTTAATTACACTGCGTACATGACTCTTTAAGCTGAGTAGTTCAGTCAAAACAATGGTGTTTTTAAAAGGAAAGCTTTGAAAGATTGAAACGTAAAATATTTATATTCATTAAATTAAATCTAGCTTACCTGGTAATTGACTTCTAAGGACAATGAAAACAATGAACAATGAAACGGGCTCAAGGCTGAACATTTTTGATTGCCACAAAATCCACTATCGTTGTTTTTATTTACCCTTTTCTTACTCGGTTCTTTGTCTCCATTCTACTTTGTTGCAGTGCTGTTTGGCCAGTTTGTGGTTTTCCAGACTTTGAACAGTGATGTGGTCGAGATTTATGATGGATCATCTGCAGACTCAGCTCTGCTCTCCTCCATATATGGATCACATTCAGGTAAAAACATAGCCCTTAAGTCAACTGTCTTATTTTATTTATGCTGTTAGCTCATATAGGTACAGTATGAGTTGCAGCCCTGTGGATGAAAGTATTTTACTCTGCAGGAGAACATGTCTATCTCTCATCTGATGTCAAATCAAATAACTGTTTTTATTTGAGAAATGAAAAGTCTAGAATACAAACAGCTGTATACCGACTTATTCTACAATTAAAATAATTCTCTTTCTTACATTTCTGTGTAAAGAAACACAATGGTATAGTGCACACACTGATTGCAACTGAATAAACTCCTGCGATCCCAATTAAAATAACAAAAGCAAACCACCTAGTGTAAGATGTTACCACACGATGCATGATTAGACTGAAACAATGTAAACAATGGTTCATTTTAAAATGTTCATTGTACAGCAACACTGAAAATGCACCATCAATCACATCAACCTGCACTTAAATCTAATTTACATTTGCAAACAAGATGGAATCACATGATACTTACAAAGCAATGCTTTTCCTTTTGTATCAAGGGTATATTTATGTATAATAATTTTCATGATATTCAATTGTGTTAAGGTTTCATTTGATTGTATTTTTTAGGAGAGACACTTCCTTTAAGTTCAGGCAACAAGATAACGCTCACGTTTACTACCAATGGAACAGAAACTGCAAAAGGATTTCATTTTGTTTACCAAGGTAAGAACGCTTTTTTTGATCTGTTTCCAAAATTGTGATGTGTGACCGTTGTGTTGCACTTATGTGTGTTTTGAAACACACATAAGTGCTCCTCGACAGAGTGCTGTTGGATGTGGCTGGACATGACTGAGCAGAGCAGGTTGGAGTGAAATGGTTTATCATGTCAGAGCAGTGGCTCCTGGTTGTCTTTGTACATACCACACACCCATTCACCACTCTTTGTCTTTCTGTTTCTTTCTCTTGTGCTCGCTTCCTCCCATCTTATCCCTAGCTGTCCCCCGGACAAGTGCCAGTCAATGTAGCTCGGTCCCCGAGCCCCGGTTTGGGAAGCGGATAGGGAACGACTTTGGCATCGGAATGGTGGTGCTATTTGAATGCAGTCCAGGTTACACACTGCACGGCTCCAACGCCATCAGGTGTGAGGCCGTGCCCAGTGCTCTAGCCCAGTGGAACGGCACTGTGCCCACATGTGTTGGTAAGCGCCCTCATTCTCCTTTCCTCTCTTCATCCTCTGCATGTGCTCTCTGTCTCTCAGACCCTCTCACATGCACACAGATTCAAAAAGGGGGAGCAGGTGCAAACATTTTTTTGATGTCTGCTTTTCCTCGTCATTACTGATACTAATGTCTGTCACCCGTAGCAAAGCATCTCTGGTCTAGATAGTTCAGACAGAAAGGAAGAGGCCACGACAAACAAACAAGTGTCACATACATTTTATACCAAGGGAGAAGGATT
Source organism: Solea solea (assembly GCF_958295425.1). NCBI lineage: Eukaryota > Metazoa > Chordata > Actinopteri > Pleuronectiformes > Soleidae > Solea > Solea solea. Next base: position 15,110,850 of record NC_081146.1, read on the forward strand.
TCTGTTAAATAACAAATGTGAAACAATTTTAATAATGACACAATACTATTAGACTGCAAAATGAAATAAAATGTAATTTTGGTTTGACCACAACACAAGTAATCTTCCACATGTTAAATGCCATACAAAATTCAAAGGAATACCTAATTATTGGTTGTTGAGAGAACGTCACTCACAGATAGGTCTACAATAGGTGAGCTTATATGTTTGAACTAGAGCTGAAATGCTTAATCGATTTTTAATCGATAACTAAATTAATCGACAACTATTTTGATAAGCTATTAATCGGTTTGAAGCTTTTTTCATGATTAAAACAAGATTTCCGATTGTTTAAGCTTCTTAAATGTGAATATTTTCTTAATTTCTTCGCTCTGGATAACAAAGACAAATTAAAATGAATAAAAGTGAATCATTTTGGTTTGTGGACAAACAAGACATTTGAGAACATCATAATTTCCAGGTTTGACGAACACCGATCAACATTTTTTAAGGTTTTCTGATATTTTATGGACCTAACAATTAATCGAGAAAATAATCGTCAGATTAATCGATTGTGAAAATAATCGTTAGTTGCAGTATATCCTTAATAGCTTTTTTTTAAAACTTATACAATTAAACACAACATTAAAACTATCACCCCATATTGTATGCAAATGGAGGTATAAAAATATTAGAAACACAGGGATAATGCATTAGACTTCATGTGCACAGTACCGTACAATAAAGCCTACCTTTAATTCTATTATTGTTGTTATTATTATTATTATTATTATTATTATTATAATAATACAATAACAATAATCTGAAATGACTGTGTGAAATAAGTAACTCACCTTTAGAGAGTATCATATTGAGTTTTTGTCTCAGCTGACAGCTCACCTGTCCAGCTGCAACTTTACTGAGTTGGTTCACTCTCACTGCTTTCAGTGCAGCAGAACAGCTGCTGATTCCAGCGAGGAGTCCTGAAATCCCACGGTACACTACCTGCTCAACAACAAAAACAGACACACGCAGTTAGTGCCTTCTGTAGCTGGTGAACACAGTGAAGCATTTAAAATAATAACATTTACCACAGAGGAAGAAGGAGACCAAACATTTGAAGTTGGCTGAGTGACCAGAAACATGCCTCCAATCTGTCTGTTGTAAAGTGTTGGTAAAGTCGGTACGGAAGTCACTTCCTGTCAGTATCTTAATTACCTATTATTACTTTCACCATAGCTGAAAGTGATGCATCAGAGTTTGTAGTCTGTTCATTTAAACAATATTAAATATCATTAGAGACAAAGGCTTAACAGGATGTTTTACCACCTTTTTCATTTGCTCATAGGTGGATGCAATTTTTTTTATATTGCATTGAGATATCCACTGCAATAACATCAGCATGTCAACATATATTTGACTTCCTGGTGGATAAAGACAGCAACTCAATATCAAAATTAGACATGTGATATCATATAATGAGATGACATTTCTATATATATAAAAGTTCATTACATTTATTTTGACATTAACAGAAATTCCAAGGAACTGGCCATTATGTGGGAGCCATAGATTTCCAGCAACATTTTTAATGGCCTGTGTTGACCTTGTCCTGAAGGGAACAGTATCACTTCACTTGGGTTTTATAGCATACACAGAACCATCCTCGTGCATAGTAGGGCATTAACAGAAAAGCTGTTGTGTTGACGGCACAAGTCGACATGTTATGTGGCACAAGCCGACAAGTCGAGCCCTGAGAGCGGGTATGACGGGGACGGTGACCTTTGTTTAGAACAAGCAGAATCGGGGGGGGGGGAAGCACACCTTTGGGTGCAGACTAGAGCCAGTTGGGAGAGATCTTCATCACTGTCTTTTTCTACGACTTGCCGACTTTATTGACGGATAAGTCAATCTGAAATAATTAATTCCCTTATGCATAGACCAACATATACGTAAATACGCCTTGTCTGCACACGCCGTTACCAAGCATATTCACCTATTGAAAGACATGCGTGTGACAAAGACACCCACATGTCTACCTTGGGTCCAGCCTCGTGTCAGCGAGCAACCTCCAGCCAGGTTTAGGCAGCGAGCGCAGGTTATTTCAAGTCAGTGTTCACCAGAGTTTACTGCCAAATAGTAAGGGAATAGTAGTGGGATGTGCAGTTCCATTTTAAACATGTAGATTTGTGTGGATATTGAATCTGGCTGCAACCCCCCCAGCAGCACAGTGCATGTCCAGAATGATGGCTATAGTTTCATGGAAGCTTCAACAAAAACAATATACTCAATTACTCAAGCCATCTTTATGAGATATGACATATCCGCTATGCTCTCCTGTGAGTTACCTGTGTTTCAAAGGACTCATTTCCAGCTCCTTGTCCAGCTGTGATTGACTTGGCTTGTCATGCAACACTTGTTCTGCTCATGTTCTCATAAAGCCGGTGAATTATGGTTTTTGGCATTAACTTGGCTTACACAACATTTTATTGCAATTTAATTAGCTTCACCTGAGTAGATGTATAATGTTTAGCCGGCCCCTTTTGAAAATAGAAAATAGACATTTTGGTTTGTTTCATTTAGAATTTGACGAAGTACTTTTATAAGAAGCTTTCATAATTTAAAGTAATGCGGTTGACCATGGATTTTTAAGAGTGAAGTTTTAATGGTGGAATCAATTGATATAGTGAAACATCTAAAATAAAAAGGGGGGGGGCGGGGGTGTCTTTATAGGTTGAAATAAATATTGATGGATTGCAACAATTTACAATTGGTTTGTTCCCTGCATAACAGAGAGACAGGCTGTTGAGTTACTTGGGATTATGTGTATATATATATGTGTATCCAGCATTACATAAGATCACAGATTGTCATGATTCATACTCTGTTTGCCCACACTATGGAATTCAGTGTTGGCTTGAACACTTTCAAAAGTGTTAAAAACTAAAAATGTGCCTGTGCGTGTAGCATTTATTATTTGTGTGGGTACTTTTCAGCTTTACACTTTACATTTTCAGCCACACTAGCGCCATGTTGCTGTTGCCTTGCCTCCTTCAGTCTTTATGTAAAACGAATGGCTTCCTTGAATGAGCCGCACAAAATTCCAAACATGGACTTGATCAGTATTGTATGAGCTCTTCTGGCAGTGGCTTAAATCTGAAGGACATTCATTTATATTTAAAAGTTGCTTACGGCAATTTTAAGTGTCTCATTGCAGGCTGAAGTGTCTCTAGGAGCTACGCCCGGGGTCATGCTTCTTTTGGGATTTACTACATTTTCTATAATGAAAGTGGATACTACTGCCTATTTCACTGTATTTAGTACATTTTTTAATCAAGCACGAAAGCATCACAAATTCTACCACTACATAAATATCACTACCCATTGCTTGTTTTCCAAATAGTTTATAGTCATTAAACTGTGATTTTGGTCTGTTTTGCTAACTATATTGTCCATAACATATTTGGCCTAATATGGGCTATTTGTTTAAACCTCCAATAACACAATTTTCTCTGAGTATGGTAGCAATAAGCATTTTTATTCAGACCCACTTAAGCTGTATAATTTTGGGAGAAATGGGTTTGCAATAGTTGGCTTCACAGTGTACCATTATAAAATCAAGAGAAAAACATATGATGCTGTAACATGGAATTTTAGAAAGCATTGTTGTAAATAGTTTGCTGTTACACAATAACAATGTAATCCGAGAATTGAATCAGCTTTTGGTCATAAAACAAGCTTTTTAGACTACACAATCATATTATTACATAAATATAATATAAAAATGCACTCACACACATTTGATATTCAGATAGATTTGATTTTTAGATTAAAGATTTGGGGTTTTTTGAACAGTCTCTGTTCAGGTGGTGGTAGTGTGTGCGTGATCTACCTACAGCAACTGACATATGAGTCTGACACGGGTTGAAAAGGGGTGGGAAGTATTTTATGAGTGTCATGATTTCTAATCTTGCTCCAGCAATTCAGATAACTGACAGCTCAGGGGAGGAGTTTTTAAATTATGCTGAATCACTGGGACATTTCCCTGGAAGGAGTCTGTATTCTTGGAATAGTATTAATTACTGCTCAGACCTTTGCGGAGATGAGAACTATTAAACCTCTAATGAGAAACAGTCTTTGCACTGTGGAGCTTTTCACTCAAGATAGATTTTTGGAGAGGCAGCAGGAAATTATAAACAGAAAACAAGGGGGAAAAAAAAGATAACTGACAAATTATAGTCAGGTTAATCATCACTTACTTCATCTCTCACTTTCAGGTCAAACTGCTCTCCTTCAGTTGTGATGCTGAACTTCATCAATTCCAATATTAAATACTGTACATGTGACATGAGTTAGCTACAGATTGACATGAAATGGAAGTGTTATTGCTCTGTTGTGTCACTGCTGAAAGGTTGAGCTAATTTTCTATAATATGTTTCTCAGTGGGAAATGTACTTTGGCAAGTCACTTTGGCAATATTCCCTGAGTATGTTTAAAATTGTATCACCTTTTAAAATGTTGAAAAGCTCGATATTGTGGCAACTGAAAGCTCACTTTTTTCCACTTTCTGCCGTCTTAGCATATTATATTTTTCTTGTTTTCCATGTCTCTTGTCTTTCACGTCAAACCCTCGGGTTGCAGATGGAACTCAAAAACACTGATTCCTATTGACCTTTACTTGGAAAAACCTTGTCCTTGACGAATAGCATCTGATTCCTCATTTTGAGAACATATTGTACCTCCTCTGCTCTGAGACAGATATCCTCAATACAAATACTAGCTTACCTTGAATATCAGAGGGCTGATACTGCAGTTACTGAGTCGGATATAAAAGGAAGCAGATGAGGTTTGTTGGTTTTTTTAACCTTCAATTATATCTTTAGAAAAACCAAGAAACACTTGTTACATGACTGTTAAAACACGTGGATTGACGATGGATTTAAGCCCAATTTTATTTCAAACACAACGTGATACAGAAATATGTTTAGAGATAATACAAAAGCATTTTACTGTAGTCTTTAAATCAGTTATCCATACCATCCAATCATTGTAATAACAGGTAAATGCAGGGTAAGACAATTGATCAACGAGCAACAGAACATGATGCAAGTAATATTGTGCATTGTAGTTACCTCAAATGTTTCAACAGCAATGAGTAAATAGACCAGAGGGCCAATCTGTTAGTGGCTCATGAAGCCTTGCAGTCTTCCACTATCCTTCCTAAAGTCCTCAGAGCCTCAGTCCACAAGTCCTGAGGGTGTACACTTGGAATCAACCTATTACGAAAGGAGAGGAAAGCATTTAGTTCTGTTTTGTTGAGTACGATAAGCCAAAGGATTGTGGCCTGCAAGGCTGAGTTACCACAATCCTTAATGAATAAAAAATAGAGCCAAACGCAGTGTACAACTTGGCAGGTTGCACACGAAGCCAATTGCCCCCAATCTGAAATGCAATAAAGAAAATGTATAGCTGCTCTTGTCCCTTTTTATCATAGTGCCTGATGCGCGACAGTGACTTGTGTCACTGTAAGACACAAAGTGTGCATAGAGAGGTAGTTTTTATTTTCCAATGAAAGATGCAATTCATGGATAAACAATAAGATAAAATTTACATGTGAGGGTTGAAATATTTTCTCAGCAAGTGATACGTGTGTGCATCAAAGCCAAACCACCAATATAACATTAAAGTAACATACTGTATGGACAAGAATGCATTTATTTTTTTTACACCTAGAAACTGTATATACCAGTCGACAAAGGAAGAAAGCCACTGACACGGACAGCACACACCCTGGACATTCCCTGTTTGAACTGCTGGCACTTGGCAAATGGAAGAAAATGGAAGCAGACTGAGGAAGAGCTTCCAAAATCGAAGAGCTGTGGCTTACATCACACCTCTCCCTGCCCAAACACACACACACTCAACTCTTAACTATGACATAACACGCACGCAGGACGCAATTTGCACTATATTCATTTCATCTCTACTGGTCTTTCATTCTGACTCTGAGAACATATTATTGCTGGCTTTGTCATGAGATTCCACCCCTGGACAGCTGGCCACCCCTGCTCACTCTTTTCTCTCCTTTTGTCTAGTTCCCTGCGGTGGAGTGTTAACTGAAAGACGAGGCACTATCCTCTCCCCTGGATACCCAGAATCATACGCCAACTATCTGAACTGCGCTTGGAAAATCTCAGTTCCTGAGGGAGCCGGCATCCAAGTGAGAGAACACAGATTTAGCCCTTAGTGTTATCACTTATGATTGTATATTACAGACATACATTAGATTATTATTTTGCAGATTAACTTCAAGTTCTTTGTTTCTTCTGTGTATTCTGTGTTCTTTTTACAATTTCATTTGTGGTCTCTTTCTTTTTTCAGATCCAAGTTGTGACCTTTTCCACAGAACACAACTGGGACTCACTTGATTTTTTTGATGGAGTTGACAGCAATGCTCCAAGGCTTGGTAGCTACTCAGGTAAATCTGATACAACTGAATTTCCGTTGTCAGCTCCCTCTTGTATTTCAGTCAGACTTCACAGGGCCTTAGCAACAGGATGATGTGGTGATGGGACTGATTACATTTGGCATATCCTCGGAGAACGCTCTCTAAAAACCTGTTTAAGGAGAAAAGAGAAAGAAAATTATCTGGAATGTTACAAATGTGGGGTTGCCTCAAACGACAATACTTGTGCTCTTGCAACATCTAGACACAAGCCACCCCATAATTGTACTTGTGATGTTGAATCCTAGCATAAGAGAGAGACTGGTGTAAAATACAGTACAGGCACATGGCCTGTATTGGCTGGGACTAGATGTCAAATTTCTTCACATATTATAATGACTTCATAGTGCACCTGTCACTGTGCTGGCAGCAGTGTCAAAAGGGTGAAACTGTTTAAATGGCTAGAAATCAATTTTATTGTCGCCTAAAGTGATGAAGGTGATTATATGTGAATGTCTCCATGCAAATTGCACAAGGTGTATGCCTGGAATCTATAAAATGGTCTCCGGTGTTACCATCCATGTAAGATTTTCTGTAGTGGAAATGTGTCTCAGTTGCAGAGCAATGCTTGCAGTCATGCATTCTATGCAGCTATTGCATAGATCCAAGTATTCTAAATGAACCTCTGGAAGAAATGTGTTGAACATGTTGGATTGAAATGTGTAACAGGAGCAGCATATGTGATCCATGTAGTTAAATCATTATTATTATTATTATAAATAGAAGAAGATGGCAAATAGCATTTACTGAAATATTTTAATACTGTATTGAGCTGTTTTTAAAGCGGAAACATTTTGCACCAAAAACATCTAATGTCTTTTATTTTATTTTTTTTAAAAGACTCCACTTTTTTTTTTCTCCTCCTGCAATTGAATTGTCTGTCATTTATTCCTATTACATAAAGCACTTTGTATTTTAGTTTAGCACCATAATTTCATTTGTACCTGCTGATGTACTCAACAACTCTCATTAAACAAGGTCATGCGGGTGAAAATGCTGCTGTGGAAGCTGCCATGTCCACACTTTATCATCACTGTGAAGTGGAATACAGGGCATGCTCAACCAAATAAAGCAGATCACTTTATTTGGTTGTCGTCTCACCTGCATGGAACTCCTCTTACATGTCCACGTGTTTTTGCTGGCTTCAATTTGAAACGTGGACTAAACTGTTGTATTTCTTATTATAAAATGTAGGCACCACAATTCCCCAGCTGCTGAACAGCACATCCAACAACCTGTACTTGACCTTCCAGTCTGACATCAGCGTGTCCGCCGCTGGCTTTCACTTGGAGTACACAGGTATGAGGAGAGAAGACTCATCTATCTGCCTGTCCTTTTGTCTGTTGTCTGTTTCAATGTGTCCATCTGCCACTGACTTCCAGCAGCTGCACTGGGTTATGAGAAGTAAGGGGGACAGCTGGTCTGGGTGGCACAGTTGGACAGTTGATATGTGAGGGAGTAAAATAGGAAACAATAGCAAACTTATTTTCTTCCTTTCTATCTACACATTTTTAGTCTCTCATGGCGTTGCGCGTGGTATTTCAAGATGCCGTTATATTTAAATCCTCCCTTATCTTCAAGATACACGACCCTCATTCTTCTTCATTTAGTGACTAAATGTATTTTGCCTCTTAACAGGCTATTCACTTAGGAGCATATTTACTAAAGAGAATGCTAACCATTTGCTGTTTGCAAAAATTGAAGATTTAAGACATGATGCTGGCCCCAGAAGAGCAACTGATTTGCAAAGTCTTTCCATTCAAAAACTGTATAAATAAAAATAGGGATGATGATCTGCTGGTGATGCATGGAGCGCTTTGCAGTTATTTAATAACACTGTCCTTTGAGAGCAATTTCCTCACAGTTATTTACATCTCAGGCACTTTCCCTTTGTCTGGTTTAATGTCAAGATAATTTTCCTCTCGTTTTATTTTGTCTCTCCTAGGTTGGTTGGATTGTAAGCTTATCTTCCTACTAGTGTGTTACTTACCAGTTATTGACACACTGAAGAAATCTCGACCCATTGCCACCCATTTTCTGTGAAGTACATTAAGGGTTGTGTGAAAGTGTCACGGCTGGGTGTGTGAGTGGGGGGAAGACGTAAATGTCATTATGCTTAAAGTGAAGCTGACGGATATGCACTGCTTATTTAACATAACCAACGTTTGATATCCCATAAATGGCACAACAAAATCATTTTTCATGTTTTTAAGTGAAACCAGTTTCCACCATTTTTTTTTTTTTTTTTGCAAAACACAGGAAGCATAAAATACTTGGCTGTCACTAAATCTGTCTTCGTTGTCAGCCGTGTCAGGCCACGAGTATCATACCACTGAATGATTTCACAGTCATGTCCCTCACAGTCAGTGCTTCATTTTCACCGTACCCTCCTCGAGCTCGGAACCACTCTGTTGCCATGTCTCTCAGTGGGTTCTTTCCTATCTGCACTGACCTCCCTTCTCCCATCATGTCTCACAGTCAGCTCCTTCCTTTTTGACTGTCTTACACTTTGCCATTGCTGCACCAGTAAAGTGCATTTGCTCATGCTTTGTGTAGCCAGGCTCTGCTCTTCTTCCCTTTTTCCTAGTATTTTTTTTTTTAGCCTTCAAGCTGTCCAAAGGCAGACAGTTTGCCATAGTTATAAACAAATATGCCCTATTTAACTGGCAATATCATGGTTTGCATCCCAAATGAAGTCCCACACTGGGCTTCAATCTCTGCAGTCTGTAGAGAATGATTTTATTTCCACATCAATTAGATTGAGAGATAGTGACTGAAATATAAATCAATTCAAAATCATTTGGAGATGAATTCATCCTCAGATGATGGACAGGTCTCATTAATTCACTTTTCAGGTAAACTCCTCTCGTATGTCAGTCTTAGTGGGTAGACTTATTCTGCATCTTAGACGTATAATCATTTTATCACATTTAGAGTGGAAATCTCCTTGTCATATCTATGCAGATATACTATAGCTATCATCTAAATTAGTTAAAGGTACCACACATACTAGTTTGAGTATTTCTGAAACTGCTATGGAGTGTATTCAAGGTCATGTTAAACAAACACACGTGCGCAACATCCAGTCGGCAGCTGCACGATGGAATTAAATGATTTGATGTTTAAATTAACATTAAAGTCACAGTAAAACAGATAACCACTCTTACTAGTGAGGAGCAGAGAAACATCTCCAACTAAACACATTGGACCTTGAGGGAGAGTACTTTTTAAAGTTTGTAGTTTTGTCAGCCAATGCATTGGGCACAGGCTCACAACAAGTGGACAGCTGAAGACTTGGAAAAACTTGGTCTGCTCTGATGAATCTGGATTTCTGCTGAGGCTACAGATGGTCGAGTTAGAATTTATCATAAGCAGCATGAATCCATGGACCTAAAGTGCCTTCTGCCTTGCAGTCCGGGTTGTTGATGGTGGTGTAATATTTTTGGCACATTTTTACCTCTGAATCCCACACTTAATACCAATCAATCAAAGGTTTATATGGAATACTCTGAGTATTGATTCTGACCATGTGATCATTTTATGGCCACAATTTTCAATATTTAACAGCTACTTCAGCAAAATAGGGTTAGTTATTTGAACGTGACATTGACTTCCTATCAATGTCATGTCCTATCTTGTGAATATTTTTCTTTTTTTTCTTTAACTGTAGTAAATGTATACGCGTAGCTTTAATTCATGTCGCAGAATGCTACAGGGAGGGGACTGATTGCGCTCTTCAGTTAGGATACATAAATAATTTCATGAAACATGGACATTTATAGCTACAGGTCACTTTGATGTCAAACCTTATTTTATGGCAGCCCTTGCACTGCAAACATTGCCTCAATGACTTTTATCACAAAATCAGCTTGAAGAATCTTGGGTTAAAAAAAAAGTCACACTTTGGAACACCCACTTCTTCTATAGTTGCTCTTCTTCAGCTGTTTTATTTTTGGCTGCTCTTCTCGGCGCTCACTTACTCTCTCCCTCCCACTCCATAGCTTTTCTTAGTTACTAAGTATGGTGGCCCTTCTTGTTATTTAGCTCCCCAAAGACAAGTGTATTAATTATTCTGATTCTTCTGTGGCCATTCCTGCTGCTGTGTTTACATCCACCCACCCACCATTGTGTGTCCTGTTAATTTTTGTGTCATTTTTCCTCCTACAAGTGCAGTGTTGATTTGTTAACTGTGACTCTAAACAGGTGAAGATGTTGTTTGCCTTTTTGTGTTGCATTATTTTGTATGTCCTTCTTTGCACTACTTACTCACTCTACAGAAGGCTAACTAATAATGTGTCATGGGGAAAATGTCTGCGTTATATATGTGCTTTTCCGAGTTATTTCAGGTCCCCCTTCTGTCATTTCTCTTTTATTACTGTTGGGGCAGTGCAGCATCATATTTTTATTTAGCATTGTGCACTTAAACAAGCTTCCACAATCTCCTATTGACAGATGAAAAACACAGAAAATACATGCATATATATATATATATATATATATATATATACATACATATATCACTTGGCCTTTATTAATATATTCACAAATCAAACCTGGTTTTGTTTATCTAAAATATTCAGATGTATCTATTTACTTTTATTGCCATATTCCCCTGCAAACAAACTAGATAACTGTAGCTTTTAATGTAGCTGGGATCATAATAGTTTTTAAGCTTTTAAACACAACACTCGGACTTTCTGTACCTGTGGCATTGTAATCACATTGTTCCAGTGGAGCCCAATGCCTCTGTTGAGAAATACTTCAGGGATTGCGTTGTAATTTCACAGTGATTGCTTCAGATCACAGTCGGAAAAGGATTGTGCGATTACAACCGCCACTAGAACAGCTTTGTGACTTGTCCCAGTTTCTAAATGTTATGATAGAGGAGAGAAGAAGAAAAAAAAAAAACGTGCTCAATTATAGGATTACAAGCCTATTAAAAAGAGGCATTGTAATTGTATGTTAAGGTAGCATGTTTGGTTTTAATTGAATTATTCTCTTTTTTCCATATGGTATTGCATGATATATTAACTATGCAGTGGATATTCAACAATGAATCAATCTTGTAGTGGCTGATCTTCACTGTACACATTTTGTGCAGAAGAATGATTGCTGTCCACACTTGTGTGTTGTGACTCTGTTCTAAGCAATAGGTTTGGATTCGTGCCCAGAACCACTGCCTCCCAGTAACGGCCAACGAGTGGGCGATCGCTACACTGTGGGTGACATGGTGTCTTTCCAGTGTGATCAAGGCTTTTCATTACAGGTAGGGAAAAGCAGATATCTAGCTTTTTTTATGACACGTGTCTTGTATTTAATACCAGCCTTAAGTGAGTTTTAATGGAATATCCCAAGTGTCATTTAAGAACATTTTCTGTTTTCATTTTCTAAAGCAAGACATGTCTTTATTACTTTCAGTATATTAATGCTTGTAGTTTTATTTGTAGTGTGTAAGTGTTTGTTTGTCTCTCTGACTGACCATGTGACTGTGTGCCATGTGTTTCAAAAGCAGCTTTAATTCTTGCAGTCCTTGCTGTGGTGTTTTGAGCTGTAGAACTTTTTAAGGCCACAGGCAACAGTTGCCTCCCTAATCCCACTCTGACTTTTATACACTTCTGTTCACATTCTTTTTGGACAGACCAGCAAGTTCTTGCACATGTCTTCAGGCTAATTGTCTGAACACCACAAACAGATGACAGGTCTCTGTGGTAACAAAAGCATAAGAATACAGTAGCAGAGTCCTGCTTGTGTGTGTATGAGTGTAGAACAACTGTGCAGACACAACTTTTTTCAAGTTTTGCTATTAGTGTAGATCTTTAGATGTACGTGTATGTATGTATGTATGTATGTAAAAATTCAATAGATCAGAGCATTGACAATGATATGGAATGTGTTGCAAGACTATTGTGCAAAAATTAATCTGTAATTAATAAAAAAAAAAGCATACAGCAATAACAGGTTATGACTTGGATTTTAAGTGGCTGGCCACATGAAATTGATTGGGTGTCCGCAAATGGCCCTCGGGCTGCGAGTTTGAGATCCCTGGCATAGAGTAATACAATGACTAATTAAAAAATTACATCAAAAGGCTCAGTGGGAGTGCCAAAGTAAGTCAAATTAAATAAAAAAGGCAGCAGTAACCAAATGGGTACTGTCCACTGGTTAATTTTTAGGACCTGCTAAAATATGCAATTACCCAGATAACATTTAAACACCTGCTTGCTTTATATTTGGGACCGACTCGCTTTATCTGTGGCTTGCCAATGACAAAGTCTTGTCTCTGCACTTTGGTATTAATACGGTGTATTTATTGTTATATAAGACCAATATTGATTCACATTACTCAGCAGAACACTGGCTTTTTATAGATATTGTAGGATACAATTTATCATATTATCGTCCACCATTACTTTGATTAGTCTATATCAGGCATGTCCAAAGTCCGGCCCAGATTTTGTTCGGCCCGCAGCTTTGGTTTTATAATATATTATTTATGGCCAGGGGTGGACTGGGACAGAAACACTGGCTCTGGTCACACGTCGTCCCCATTAGCTCAGTTGGTAAAGAATTGCGCTTTGAAAGTAGAGTCCAGGATTCGCAACCACATACAGCCACCTCCTATTATTATTTGTCTGACTCCAGATGTGAAAGAGAGGCTGAATTTTTTTTCATTTGTTCACTCCTGCGTGGCTTAGATTTGGTTGCGTTCCTATTTAAAAATGATAAATGTGACAATGAGGATAAAATTATTATAAAACTGTGCATTTGTATGTAACTTTTAGTGTTTTAAAAATACCATTGGCCCCTACGAATCTTCACATTATCAAATCTGGCCCTCTTTACAGAAAACACCCCTTTGGACAGTTTGGACACCCCTGGCCTATATGGTATCAAGTAAAACAACAAATTCCTCCATATTTACACACAGGCTTTTGATGTCTGCAGATTACCTTTAATAATATTTATCACTTTCAGAGCATCTCTAACAACCAGCAGAAGTCAGAGCTTAGAGACAGGATGTTTCTCTTTCTTGTTCTCAGCTGTAGCACATCTCTCTGTAGTTAGACCACAGGTGGTACTTTTGTCCAGGAAACAGCAAGAGGTCCGTGTCCTAGCTCTTGATGCCATCACATATTTACACACCAGACCTTGAGAGGGAGATTTTGAGAAATCCAAATAACAGAGACAGACCAAAGGGGACTGAAAATCTGATGCAAACTGCCAACTGCGCAATATTTTGAAGGAAGTGATTATGTTGTTTGTTTTCCTGAACAGGGTAATACATACATTACCTGCATGCCTGGTCCTGTCAGAAGATGGAATTACCCCGTGCCTCTGTGTTTAGGTAATGTATTCTTTTACACAGTCTAGTATCATGAGCTTACAGGGGTTCAATGGGGTGATTTTGGAAACAGCAGAAATATTTGTTGCATCGACCAGCATCAATGTTGTGTTTTACCTTTTCTTCACAGTATTTTCCTTTTGTAGCATTTATTTTCCCCTCCCATTCGATACCTTACTTAAGACAGTGATTTATTGTGTGGCTGTGCATAACAGAGGACTTGATATTCTATTATGGAAGCAGTCATTTCATTTTAAGATTGGGTAGGGGAGTGGAGGCAGGTGACATGGGGGAAGGGATTAAGATTTTCATACTTTCCTCTCTGTCAAAAACTAATACGGCTTTGCACCATCTCAGTGTGTTTGTTTTTTGATACCCCTGATGAGAGTCTTTGGTCTCCCCGACACTTCTTCTGAAGTCAGTTGTCACAGTGATTACCAAGTAGGCGCTTCACACATAGTTTTGACACTTGACTGGTTTGTTTCCCCCCCCCCAGTTGCACATGTAGTATATAAACACACACGTACAATAGTGTACAGTGCAAACACCTCTTTACAGTGAATATAAACCCGGACAAAAACACCCTTTTTAACAGACGCACATGTGGCCTGTGCTGTTCATGTAAATGTTGTGTCCCTGTGGTTTTCACACTTCACTGCAGACATAAATCCCAGCTTAACTGTTGAGAGGCCTTTACTTGAAAGTTTGTGCTCCCTCGTTAGTCCATGTCCTCGTCGTCTGCAGTGCATACACTGATCCCCACATCCCAGGATTGGCTTTCACTTTGCCATTTTTTGGCCGTTGCCGTTAAACTAGTATAAAAGTGGTTGCCCTCGTGAAACGGTGAAACATCATAAAATATTCTTCAGTTTCATCATTTTATATGGAAACAGTTTGAGTGTGTTCCTTTTTTTGTTAGTTTGATAGTCCCCCAAAGAAATTGCTGCACTGCCCTTTGTGTTTTAAGCCACTTGCCACATAAATGAGAATGGAATGCTTCAGCTACAAGTTTACGTTAATGCCTCTGGTGACTGTAATTGCATGACACCTGGGTGTTTATATAAGACTAGGGCATATGCCACAGGCAGAGAGAGGGGAGGACGGGGTGAGTGTAACCTTCACTGCAAGCTGAAGTGTTCACCAACACACATTCAAAGAAAAGAGGTGGGGAGATGCAGAGGGAGGGTGAAGTAATCACTGCCACTGTTGAGCACTGGGGTGCTGCACTGAATACTGACTCCATCATTTATTTTAATTTAAAGCGCCACCAAACAAGGTATCTGCCACAGTCTGTTGTCATTTCACAAATACTCTTATGGTGCATGATCCACACAGTCAAGCAGAGATGTACAAGCCACACATCACGCAGATACACTCAAGCTTAGCGATATTAAGCACACAAGGAACACGCACAGAACCTCGTCTTCTCCCTCGTCCATGTAGCTGCCTCTCCTGCAGTCTGTATATGAACACATGAGCACATAATATGCATGTTTCTCAACACATGGTGGTGAATACACACAAACTGAACCAGTATGCATAGTCTTTTCTGTACAGACGCCTACTGTGGCAATCATGTTGTGACTCTCACACATACAAAGTGTTCTTTGCCATCCCTCTAGCCCCTCAGTCATTGTTTTACTTAGTTTTTACTTTTTTGTTTTTCCTACCGAGCTGTTCTGTGGAGACGTAACATGCTTCTCTTCTTGTTTGGTTTCCCTCAGCTCAGTGTGGAGGGTCTTTGACAGACTTCAGCGGCGTCATTCTCAGCCCAGGCTTTCCAGGGAATTACCAGAGCAGCCTGGACTGCAGCTGGAGAGTTCAGCTCCCTATTGGCTTCGGTCTGTCATCCTCTCCTCTCCTCTCCTCTCCTCTCCTCCACATTCCACCTCCACTGTATTCATTCATAAATTCTTTATGATGTTGTCTTACATTTTCCCTGTGTTTCTGCTTTTTAGGGATCCATCTGCAGTTTCTGAACTTCTCAACAGAGCCTGTTCATGACTATCTGGAAGTGCGCTGTGGGGGTCAGGAGACAGGCACTGTGATTGATAGGTTCAGTGGCCCCATGGTGCCCAACTCCCTCTTTAGCACCACCCATGAGACCACTCTCTTCTTCCACAGCGACTACTCCCAGAACAAACCTGGATTTCAAATTGTGTACCAGGGTGAGGAGGGAGGATTTGTCCGAATGGCAAAGTAAAAAATTGGATGTTATTATAGAGGCGTTTTGAAGTAAAATGGAAGATTGAGAAGGTTGCTAATGGAATACTTAAAAGATCATCAGTCAGGTTTGAGACAGATCAGGGACTGCGATTTGTCCAGCAGACACTTCTACTGAGGCTGTAAGATTACAAAAGGGTAAGGATAATAAAAATCAATATTGACCTCTGCTGAGGCACTCAATAGGAGATATCCTTGAATAGTAATAGTGCTTGGTTTATCAGCAGGGTTTTTAATGCAATAAAGCCAATGTGGACATTCAGTATTAGTAACAGACTGATAACATGACAGTTTCGGTACGTAATCTCAAAAATTGAAAAATGACATCCACTATAATATCTATAATTATAAAGTAATGACTTACACAAATACAACATTACCAGCTCTTAGTGCCTCATAGATTTTCGTTCTTGGAGGTTGTCATAGCAATTACACTTATAATATTACAGCGGTGGCATCTGATTTGATCTAAAGAGTGTGTTTCATTTAAATTTTCTCCTATTTATGGGCTTGATTTTCTGATTTCCCCCCAGCATATGAACTACAGCGGTGTCCGGACCCACGTCCGTTCCGTAACGGCATTGTGATCGGCCAGGATTATAGCGTGGGGATGACTATATCTTTTGAGTGCCTGCCAGGTTACACCCTGCTTGGAGATCCGTCTCTCACATGCCTGCATGGAGTCAGCAGAAACTGGAATCACCCTGTACCTCGCTGTGAAGGTAACTGGCTAGTGTCGCATAATCACAACAGGTGTTTTTCACGTAAATACTTCCACAAACTCGCTGGGAAAATATTTAAATCGACATGCTCTAATAAATCCGTGAGAAAGTTACGCATACTACTTTTTGCAAAGCTGAAGTAAGTAAAGATTGAGATGCTTTTCACACTAAAAAAATAAAGTCTTTGAAATGGTTTGAAATAAAAGAGAATATAAGAATATGATTTTTACACTGTTTGTTGTCCCGTCCTTTATTGTGGTACATTAAAGCATGTGACACCATTTTACCACCAATGAAGCACCTCTTTACGGACCTATAAACTGATACAGTCCATTATGGTGATATATGGAGCATTTGCAAGTCTTTATTACAAAGCTGATAAAGCTTGTCTCAGTTGTAAATTTCAAGGAGACTTCTCAGATATTTCTTTGGTCTAATAAATTACATCTTACCTCTTACTAGTAAGCAACCATATGTTTCAATACCACTCTAAAGTGTTTTTTTTTCTTCTTAATTTACTTGTGTTGTGCTCTGTAGCCACTATATTGTCCTTGTTGAGTTTACCATTTTTTAATACAGGACAATGGTATAGGTTTTCCCCCCCGGTTCAAAGTCAAATTTTAGCACATCCGCTCTGAAGAGGAGTGATGGTCATGGGGCTCCAAGCAACAACTAACCCTCCCTTGCAGATGTAGCTAAAGCAATCTCACCAACAATTGAATAATACACAGTTACAGTTTATCAACAGCTCTCACTTCAAGTTAATCAAAGGTTTTATTTTCATGATCTGACTCTCATCCCTCCCTTCCAGCTCTCTGTGGTGGAAATGTAACATCTCTGAATGGCACAATTTACTCACCTGGACACCCAGCTGAGTATCCACACTTCCAGGACTGTATGTGGACTGTCAGAGTGCCTCCTGGTTATGGCATCTACATCAATTTCTCTGTTATAAATACGGAGCCAATCTACGACTACATCACTGTGTGGTAAGTCCTTGTTTCTTTCTTGGCATGATGTTTATCAGTCATCAGCTTGTGGCACATATGAAGCGCACACTGCATTAACAAACGTTCTCTTACAAGTAACATTTAAATACCGCATTTTGTCCGTGTGTTGCTTCCAAAATATTTGATGGATGCAGTTTTACTTTTACTTTTTTACTTAAAAGATGTACACATTGAATAAAAGTTAACAAAATGTTAAGGCCATCTGCAGCTGGGCAAGTTTTGAATTTGACACTGTAGATGAGCCAAAAGCCATTAAGATATGTTGACCTTTGTCTAGAAATTTAAGGTTTTTTTTTTTGTTTGTCTCCAACAACTTATTTCCTCATGGCAGCTTCCTGAAAACAAAATAGGTTGTGGTGCGTGATGAAATAAAAGTAACCGAAATGAAGACTGAGTCAGTGTGTCCTGCTGTTTAGCTCCAGTTCCCCAGTAAGTGCGACGCATAAAAGATAGAAACGTGCCAAAACATGTTTGTTCGATATATAGAAACAGTAGAAAATGTTATCTCTATATAATAAAAATACTGCAGTAAACTATATTACCAGGCTCCCAATACAATACACTCTCACCCTGTCTGTCCCCTCCCTCTACTTCTGTGTCGCCTCTTTATACCATAGTATGCCTCTGGCACTCATGGAGCCGCCCTCATGGGTGATACGGGGGGGAAATGCCTCCGAGCATCTGGGGCTACAAATCCAAGCATAGGACGACGCAGCCACTGGCACCACTGTTTTCAAATGAAATGGCGCATAAACAATCTGTCCCCTGATGGCAACAATTCATTTTCCTGCCTCACTGCCATCCCCCCATTTTGCTGATCACTCTGACATGACACTTTTTGTCAATATGTGCGATAGGAGCACACATAAAAAACAGCATTTTCGGGAAGATCGTTCAGGTGAACGCTACCTGAATAGTGCCCTTTTTTTGTCATATGAAATATGGAAAAGGCTGTCTTTTTATTTTCACATACACACTACGGACAAAGATTGTAATCCGTCTTATTTTGAATACAGACCATGGCAATGTTTTCACAAGGGTTTTATCCTGCTCTCATTAGCTGAGGTGTTTTGCACTTGGCAGCTAAAGCATGCCTCATAAATGACTTTCGCTGCTAATGACACATTCTATTATCACCCCTGAGCCATTCATTCATCTTAGGGAAGGGGATATGGATTCAATGGTCATGGTTTCAAAAGTGATGCAAATTTCTTGAAAATATCCTGGTATTAATGGCTGCGTTGTGTCTAATCCACCTGACAAATCAGCATACCTCTTCATATAGATTTAAATTATGATTCCAATATTACCATTAATTAGTGATTAGTTACTGCTCACTGAATTTCAGTACCTCAATCACCTCAATAGAGCTAAAAATGCTGACAGGGTTAGATTGCTCTGTCGTTATATTATACAAAATCTCTACAGGCTGCGACATTTTCTGTCGTCTTACAGAAAAATATTTCCCTCTAGTGTCCATCCTTGAATGTATCGCTCCATCCATATTAGACACTTCTGAGGTCCACTGACGCCACCTGAAATATATGATATAAGCCTGTCTGCTCCTGGGGTCTTCTCCCAGTCACTTGTGCGCCACTGGAAAGCGTTGCCAGTCCTCCTCATTACATGTCTGTATACCTCAACTATCTCTCAGGAGGAGCTATGGAGCAGCAGGTCTAGCCGGAGTTTTTAGCAAATATCTGGCTTTTCACTCCGACTCCTGCACAGCAAGCTCATTTCAGCTCTTTGTGTCCATAAATTGAGAACTTCACCTCAGGCTTAGCTCAGCCTTAAACATGACATTTTAGTAGTATGCCACTTGTCAATTTCACACTTCATTGTAACCTCATTCAGGAACAAGGCCCGTGGATACTTAAAGTCTTTCACTTGGGGCCACAACTCCAACTGCCAAAGATAGATGCTTTCCAAGTGACGTGTCAAACATGACAGGCTGACAATGTCCAAGGCCTTCAGCATCTCAGGGTGAATCTCATTCACCGCTGGCATCAGGCCATAACCATTTCAGTGACTCTTACTACTGCCACCAATTACTTTGTATCTGCTTTGTAACTTAAAGGTGCCAGAAGGGGTTGCTAGACTTGTTTTTGTCACTTGAAATGTATCAACTTTGTCTCATCTTGGACACGTTTTGATTCTGCCCTGCAATTTTGTGTAAATCATTAGATTTTTTTAATGTAGACAGACTGTTGAATTGTACATTTCTACTACCATGATCGACCCACCTGCCACAGATAACACCCCCATCACCCCCACCGCTCATTGAGGGTGAAAATCAGAAAAGGTCTTTATGATTCAATTACATTTTTCATCTCAGGGCTACAGCTACTTATGCTTCATGGTATTCAGGTAAGTGTCATAGGTTTTGTGATAACCATCCATACATTTTCTATATCAAATTTTTTTTTTTCCTTGGGATAATCGTCATGTACAGAACATTCAAGTCAATTCTGTTTTGCATGAATAAAACGATGTCACAAAGATATCACAAAGGCAAAATTGTACTCATCAATATGTAATGTAGGGTCAAAAGTTTCTGCACTACACTGGCTCCCTATTTAAAATATACTGAACTTTTACTTTGACACTGATGATTAATGTAAAACTTTTTCTCAACTCATCAGAATGACTGTTGGGTTCAGAAAACTGCTTAAGTATAACTAGACGTGCTCTTTGATCCCCACAAGATATTACTGGTATTTATTCATAAATCATTTTTGCTCTTTCCTCACTTACACTCTCTCTCTTTCCGCTCTGTGTCCTCCTCCTCCACCCTTTATGCTTTCAATCTTTCTCCCTCCCTCCTTCCCTTCCACCCTCCCTCTACTTCTCTGTATCAGGGATGGACCCGACCAGGCCTCCCCTCAAATTGGTCAGTTCAGCGGCATTTCGGTCCAGGAGGGCGTGTCCACCACTGCCAATCAAATCCTCATCAAGTTCCACAGCGACTTCAGCACCAGCGGCTTCTTTGTGCTCCTTTATTACGGTAACCTCCCCTTTGATTCCAGCAGAGTAAAGACCTTGTCCCACGCTGCTGTAATGGCCTTTATTCATCTGATCGTCGCTTCACCACACGACAAGGAGCTGACCGTAGTAATGAAGATCACAAATGAGCAGGAAGAGATTGTCCCCATGTTTGGACACCCCTAATTTTCCCAGAGTGAAACCAGAGTTTTTTGTTTTTTTTTGGCTTAGTCTCATTTTACAATATGGCCCTGCCTCCAGGCTGGAATAATTATAAATGATGAATGCCTTGCTGTGCCTATTTTTCAACTGCACTATTAAAACGCCCCTTTGAAAGAGGTTGAGAACTTCAAGTTACAAGAAAATCAAGTTACAGTAAGATGGGAGAGTGGATGTGCTGCAGTTAGAGGACATTAAAGGGTTTTTTCTTTCTTATTTTACACAAGTGCACGTATACACTGGATAATGGATGTTAGAATGTGTCCTCTCACCAACAGCGTACCAGCTGAGGACATGTCAGCCACCCCCACCTGTTGCCAACGCCACTATCCTAAGCGATGATGACGAGTTTGAAATAGGTTTGTCTTGTTTTTTCTCTTGTTCACTGGCCGGGAACAAAACCTAATAAAATAAATTTGCAGCAGACATGAGGTAATTTGCTTGGATAGCCCTAAACAGAGTGAGAAAATAGGACGAGGCGTGTTCCATTCTTTTTTTCCATTAATTAATTGAGTTCATCATTTGCTTGTTGAAACCGTTTTCAGCCAGTGAGTATAGTAATCTATCTTCTTATTTCACAGTTTGAAACAGCCGTGTCTCTAAAACAATTTAATTTGAACGTACACTGTTTTATAATGCTGATGCTCGACATATTTTTTATTTTATTTTTTTCTAATTCACTGGCCCTGCGCTCTCCGTCTTTCTCTTGTTTTGCACTTAGTTTTATTAGTTTGAGGGTAGTGCTAATTAACTCTCCATTTAAGCCGTTTTTATTTTCAGTAAACAGAGGTATATAGTCGAGTGGAAATGATGTGGCTAGTGGCTGTCTTTTTCTATTATTCTATTATTATTTAGCATAATTTTGAGTTTGTGTGTGCATGCACGCTCAAGTCTGTAATGTAATGAAGGGAATGTAGTTCTCCATCTAAGGGATGTCAGTCTTCGTTAGAAAATGTGTTGTCGGTTGCTGTTTTAAGTGCTTGTACTGGGGAAGCTTGCACTAACATAGCTCTGCGGAAATGTGTGTTTGTGTGTGACTGTGTGTGACTGTGTATGAAAATGAACTCACAGGGGACATTATCCGGTACTCGTGCCTGCCAGGCTTCACCTTGGTGGGCAGTGAAATTCTGACCTGTCGGCTTGGAGAAAGGCTACAGATGGATGGACCCCCACCAGCCTGTCAAGGTTGGTTTTATTCAGTGTTTGAATGTGTTTTCATGTTTTTGTGTGGCTTTTTAAATGTTCATGTGTTTCCTCTGAATGTGTTTTAAATGTTGATTTTTTTTTTTGTTGCACCTAAAAAAAGTAAAGATTCTTGGGTATATTATATCTGTGTGTGTGTTTAATGCTGCTTTTCCAAGGTTGCTTGCACTCAGCAGCACCTACTGTTGATGCATCACTTAACAGACTGCCAGCAGGGTCCCTCCCAGCGAGCTCCCGGCGGCAAACAGTATCTCCATTCTAATTCATCAAGACTCACAGTCAGAATGCCACTGACCCAAGATTACAGACCTGTACTTCCTTAGAAGCAGCGTTCGACTGTGATGGATCAGTGTGAAACAGATCAGCAGGTTTCATAGACAACTGGATTGTATTTATTGTGTATCAAGGGTGCGTAAGCATAGCTCTTTTTAGTTTTGGTTTTTATCATCCCAAAATCTTATTTGTTCTTGTTTTTGTAATCCTGCTCAAATGGCCCCATGACTTTGATTGATAAAAAAAGTGCTCAGTCACATATTTTTTATCAGAAGATTCATTTTCAAACAATAAAAAGGACAAGAAATGTCTGTATTGTCTGCTTCAGAGATTTTGTTTAGACCAAAAACGGAAATGCCATCCGCCAAGCTGTTGTGGCAACGCATCTCTGCAGCTGACAAGATTGATGTCTGTCTTGATATCTTGGTTCTCAACCTCGAGTGGTTTGTCGCTAACATTATGTTGCTTTTACAAGGTAGAAATTGGCTTATTTCCTTTTAGTTTATTGAAAGTGAAGCAACACTTAGTAATGGCCAGGTTTAGTCGAGTGACCACATCAGTAGCACGTGATCTGGAAGCTACTTATATTCTCATACTTTATTCATAAAGGCTACATGCAGCATTACCAGTAAATGCCCTTAATTGTGTATGCACAAAGGTCAATCAGTCCTACTTAACATTTTTGAAAATTGCATTTGTATTCAGGCAGTACTGTTTTTGGCGCTTGAGCTTGATATGATAGAGTTGAGATATAGCGTAAACAATGAAGAGAGACACTTCTTTGCATCATAAATTTAAAAAAAAAAAGGAAAGAGTAATATTATTATGACGTGAATGGAATTGCAGTAAAATGCTTCTCATATAAGTAGTTTGGAATAATTTGCTATGTTTCTTTTGTGCCAAGCGAGGGCAGTCAGTCACATTAGAGTCATGGAAGGCATTTCAAGCTCCGCTGTAATGTACGTCTTGCCAAGTCACCTGCTTATGTGTTAACGACTGCACAAAGCTCTGCCAAGACCAACTAGCCCCTATGAGATAAAACCTACATACTGTACCTGAAATGATTTCATAGGCTTTAATATGACTGAACGTAATAACCTGCCAACTCCAGATGGGCAGAGCGTGGTGGGACTATTCTGGCAGAACACATTGTTTTTCACTTGATTTCATTTTGCAAGGTAATGGGCCTTTTTTTCACAGCAGGGCATTTTGACATGTGGCAGGAAAAGCACGGGTGTCACAGTAAAGATGGCTCTGTTCAGTTCACGTGGTCGGGACAGTTTGAGCTAAAGGCAAAACAACCGTCATTAATGTGATTGTTTACACCTGTGACAAGGTGTTTTTGTATTTCATACTGCACATCGGATGTGGCACGATTATTAGGAGTTGTCATTCATACAGCGTCTTTATTCGAGTGCTTCTGAAAAACCTGCTTTGAGAGTTAAATTGGCTAAAATAGTTGGGACTGTTTTCAGACGAGTGAATTCAAAATACGTCGTCTGACATTTTCACAGATCACCTCATTATTGTAGTGAGGAACTTGCTGCATCTCCTCATGTTGGAGACGTTATGTCCTTGTGCCACCTGTAGCAAGAAACTAATTGCTCTCCTTGGGACATGTAGAGTTGAACTTAATTTGAGTTGACCTGTTCACGTACAAGAGACGGCTACAATAAGCTTGTAACGGGCCTTTTTCTGATGGCAGCTTGCCAATAGGTCAGGGAAAAGAATTCCCTTCTGTTTTTGCTTTTGTTTGCCGTCAATCCCTCTGTTAATTGTCATTTTGAGCTTGTTATAGATAACACTGAAATGTTCTTGCATGGCTTTGCAATCTCACCCCTAAATACCCCTGGTTTTTAAGATATTTCCCTCAGGCTTTGTCTTTACGGATGTGCCTACAAGCGAGGTTATACACAAGGATAGAACACATGAACAACAGAATGAAAATATATCTTCCTCTTCACCATGGTTATTTCTCTGTCAACAGTGTGGCGCAGACAAAATAGGGGGATAAAGGACATGACCTGATTGCCAATGCAATAATATTTTTTGTTTGAATTAATGTCCAGTTGTGGGTCTTATCCATGTCATGGTTCTCTAAATGCTCATCCTACAAAGTAGCAGTAGTGAGGAATCTGAAACAGTATGTCTTTCATAATGAGTTTTTTTTTTTTTTTTTTTAATACTGCACCAAAGTTTGAGGCATAGCAGTTCAACTGTTCTTATTAGACTTGTTTGTTGCCTGGCAACGTTAGCTTATTGAGCAAGTACTGTAGGCTTATTTATTTAGATAACAAACTCACCAAATAAATGGCTCAAGTGGTGCAGTGTACAGAACATTTGATTACTACTAACTGTACATTTGTGTACTGTAGGCTCAGCTATTCTTCTCTGACACTGCATTAACTTCCATTGGTTTGGACAGCCTAAACAAAGCATTAACACTAACCATAACTAGTTAATGCCTAACCTATTGACAACTAGTGATAACTTTTATAATTTTAACCCTGAACTTAAGCACATCCTCAGAAATAAGGTTCTGACTTATGAGCGCCAGGTTTATGTCCGCATGCGGAACCCTGTTAAAATAAAAATGATCTGCACTCACACAGTATAATTTGAAGGTTCTGGGAAAGTGTGAGTGAGTTTTAAGGGATTTGAGGTATGCAACGTCATGTAATTTGTGGTAAAATCATTATTTGCCCATGGCACTTACCTAGTAGTTGACACATGTTCTTCAACACGACTTAAGATGACAAATATTTCCACAGGCATGAGTTAATGCTCTGGTTGACGACAGAGCTCAGAAGGTTTTTCAGTTTCAACAATCAAAGCCCCTATCCTGAATTTCACACACTGCCAATGAGCGACAATATTCAGGGTACAAATCTAATGCCACAGACTCCGTTTTCATGCAAAATTAAGTCTGCAAATGAGACATTTAGTAAAAATGAAACAAAGACAATACAATGACCACGCGGACCTAACCCATGTGCGACGTCGGCGTTCACCTTCAGGGGCATGGTTTAAAAATTCATACTTTTGGGAGAATGTTATCATGCAATTAGTTCATAAATTCCATGCAGTTACTTGATACAGGTCAGAGCAGGTCAGTGTTTATGCAGAATTTGCTCATTACAGTGCTTAATAAATAAAAAATAATCAGTGATTACAAAACAGCAGTAGACCAGGAAAACTGTTTTACACACAAGGACATAGAGAAGTTTTAAAGCAATGTTACTGAAGACATTTCTATTCCTTTACACATTTATGCTGTATATTGTAATTAATTTTTAGGTTGAAATTGCTATACAGTCCAGTGCTACTAAAAACACTGATTCCAGTGCTTTGGAGGTAAAGTGATGATGAATTGTCTTTGACCTCTGTCCCCACAGAGAGCTCCAGGTGGAGTGTGTGGTTTAAGAAATGCATTGTTATTTAGAAAATCCCTGACTTTGACTTTGTGGAGGTCGTATCTGTCCGTTATCTTGGAGCCAAAGGCTGTTCTAGTTCAGCCATTTGAAACTTTTGCTATGACTTGCCAGCGGAAATATTCGTACAGTTTGGTGTTATATTTCATTCCTCCTCGCTTTTTTTCCTTGATATATGCCCAATTGTTTCCACTGACCTTTTTATCTGGAACAGTTGTTCACGTTAACCTTTTATATGCGTCATGTTTCTTCAACAGTGGCCCAGAAGACAAACTTCAGTTACCAGCAGAGAAGAAAAGAAAAGGAACAGGGCTGTCATTATTTCAGACATACCACTCTACAGGAAATGAAGGCAGTGCTCAGAGCTGATACACATGCACTCGCACACACACACGCACGCACACACAGTTTTCCCATATATAGTTAGCTGTCTCACCTACTGAGTATTATTATTTGATAGATTGGTTTCAGGGGAGCCTGGTGACAACAGCAGATTCACCAGCTCAGCCCTCAGGTGCAATATCAGTCTAGCTGAAATGTAATTGTTTCAGGACTAGTTATTTTTTCATCGTAATTTTTACTGTCACAGCAGAACATTCCTGTCTCCCCGTCCCTCACCTCATCATGCCTCTTCGTGTGCCTCTACTGGGCTTTCACCCCCTTCTTACCCCTCATTCCTCTTCCACCCTTTGCCTCTTCATCTTCTCTCACTTCTCTCCCCAAGCTTTCTCCCAACTCACTTTGTTTTCTTCTAACCGGACATTGCTCTTGTTCTTTTCTTTTTTTTTGTCTCCTACCAGTACAATGTCCAGCCCATGAGGTACGTTTTGACTCCACGGGTGTAATCTTGAGTCCAGGCTTCCCCGACCATTACCCCAATCTCCAGATGTGTTCCTGGCTAATTAACGTGGAGAAGGGTTACAACATCACTCTGCACTTTGAACTCTTCCAAACAGAGAAGGAGTTTGACATCTTGGAAATATTTGATGGTGGGTTCAGCTAACTTGTCCTATTTTAACATGAAAGTTGCATTTTGGGTTACAGTGATGTCTTCGGTAAAAGTCATTGTACTGTGTGGTTGATGTCATGCTTTTTATTACTCCAAAATATTGAACATGTCCATTATGTGTACACCTGTGTTCAGGTCCCAACATCTACAGCCAAAGCCTCGCGTCACTCAGTGGTGATATTGAAACGCCCTTTAGCCTGACCACCACGGGCCACCAGCTCCTGTTGCGCTGGTCCTCCGATCACGGCACCAATCGACGTGGCTTCCACATCAGATACGTGGGTGAGTATCAAAGTATGTATCCAGCTTATAATCATACTCTTTTTTTATTCCTGCTACTTGAATATAATTTTGTCCTCAAATATCAGAAATGTGATAAAAGTCATGGGTTTACAGTTTGGGCATGTATTACATGCAATATACAGCATAAAGATACTTTATTTGAATACAAATTCTTCAGTGTAAATATTTGCAAAACCTTCTCTGCTGTTGTAGCTTTTGTATATTTTTGTGCGTGCCGCATGCTCCCATGATTTTTACCACAGTGTGACATTCAATCCTGATATTATTTATTGAGATTTATCGAGTGAATAGGCAGAAATACGTTATTTCCACATTGTGTGGCGAGCTTAGTTTTCTTGGCAGTTTTTTTTCCAGCTACCTCAAAACCAGGTTGTGTCACTAAAGGGAATTTTGGCCCCAAAAGACCTCGGCAAAATCAAGTAGGCAGATGGTGATTCACTGTGGCAATGCCCTACGAGAGCAGCCAAGAGACAAGTTTAAATTACAACAAAAAAAATAATTGCACACATGCCAAAACCACGAGGCAGGAATAAGGTCACTGAAATGCATGCTTATTCTTTTATGCTTCTTAAGTTCAAAGGGTTTTAAATGTTTAATTAGCTTTTTAATAAAGTAAGAGTAGCACAGGGAGTTGTCTTCCATTTGCAATACATCAATAATAATGACAAAAAGCACAAAAGACATTTATATTTCACGATGTCTCGCTGTCATATTTAATACACAAGTGTTAGTATGAAAGTGTGTCCACATGATGAATTTTGTAAAGAAGATTCTTCCTTGACGGGATTGAGTTGAGCAGCACTTGAGTTGAGCAGTGACTTGTACTCTTGCTGCCTCCCAGTCACGCTGAATTGAAGGACGATTTAAATGAACGGGTTCATGAAGGTCAGGCGGTAATCAATGAGAAAAATCACTTGCATTAGAAATGTTTAACCACAACTTCTCATTTAGTATTTATCACTGCTTTCACTATTTCTCAAAGAGGGGTTTTTAAGAGAATAATTGCCTGGGATGTGATACCTATAATACTATTATACTATACAAAATGAATGTGACACTCCACAAGTATGTTCACATTAAGCCTTAAAAATGAAGGCTTATTATAAATGAAAATGTTTACCTGAGTCGTTGACAAGAGGGACTTGGCTAATGCCTCTCTATCCTTTTGTCTCTTTTTTCCTATTAATGTCTGCTTATGTGCACTCTTTTGTCTTCCCCTGACTTCATTCACACCTTGTCTCATGTTTCTCTTCTCGGCTGTGCCATCCTCCCATCATCTCCCCTGTTCCTTAATCACTCCCTCTATTGTAGCCATGTACTGCAGTACACCGGACTCCCCACAACACGGCTTTGTAGTGAGCCAGACCGGGGGTCATATTAACAGCATGGTGCGCTGGGCCTGCGACAGGGGCTACAAGCTGATCGGAAAGGGCACGGCTGTGTGCAAGAAAGCTGTGTATGGCTACTTCGCCTGGGATGCACCAGTTCCTGCATGTCAAGGTGAGCTCATCGGCTCTGGCAGGCTTTTATTTTCAACTTCACCCGGCCTCTTTCCTTCTGGTCACTGCCCCCGTACCCCTGCGCTCAGCAGGCAGACAGGCGAGTGCTTCGGGCATCCATGTGTCTCAGCCCAAACATTCCCATGTAGTTAGCAGCTGAAATGATTCCAGCCTGATTGAGAGCTAGAACCCTGTCAGGTGGAAAGGAAGCAGAAATCAATCCCTCCTACTTCTGTCAATTTCCACTTCTTCAAATGACTTTGGCTAACTTGCCATTAGCATGCAGTGTCTGCTGCTGTTGGGTCTCACTCAACTAATTGGGTTCTTTGATGCGCACATGTGAAATGTGTGCATTTTGGTGCGAGCAATTGCATGCACCACCACAGACACACAGACTCCAAGCGGCAACAGATGGTGTGTTCAATTGCATTTTCCCATGCTGTTATGAAATCAAAAGATGCATGCCATGTACTTTAAAATGATTTGAAAACACTTCACACCTGAGATTGATTCTATTAGTTTTGTAATTGCATACAGCTTTTCCAAAGCACATAAAGCCAGCGGTGGCTGCAAATGAACTACATATGATGTCCATCTGCTACTGTAGATGATTAAGATGACATTGCATCACCTTTAATCTTGAATTTTTTTCCAATACATATTTTATTATTGAGAATGAGCAGTATATTAGTGTTGTTCATGGAGATAGAGCACTGACTTTAAATAATATATCATACCCACTGACCTTCTCGGCATAGACACTGTTAAAGGTTTACTTTGTGTTCGTTAAAACTTTCCATCTGTAGCAGAGAAGATTGTAATGAACCGTCAGTGTCTCTCTGTGCAGCTACCACTGCTTTTGAATTGTACAATTTATGTTTGTATACTGTGATCCCACAATTTCTTGGTTTCCTAAGTAATTTTAATCCACACATAAACACCTTGAAACCTTGCAAGTGTAACAATCTGTCTGTTTAGGCACTGAGACCACATTAACTCAAATTAAAGTGATGTGGTTAGAGCACTGTGGATCTGCATGTTTGGATCCACTCTTGTTCAAATTAGTTGTAAGTAAAATTGTCAAATGAGAACTCATGTTAAGCCTCTGACCGTGGGTCAGGTTGAGGGAGACTAAGAGCGGGGTTCCATCACAGTGTTGTCAACCTGAGCTGATTATAGCACCCCCCAGACAAAGTTTAGCCAGAAATGTATGCATGGATGTGGGGAGGGATGAGGTAGGTGGTGAAGAGAAGGGTAGGTTGAGGAAACTGAGACAAACAAAGCATGATGGGCTGACCGGATATAGGAAAGCTTGGCAGGTAATTAAAGTAGCAGTTGAGGCGTGGCTTGACTCCTAAAGCTAAGTTAATTAATCAGCTCCATTTGTGCTTTTAAAATACCCACAATCTCAAATATAAAAAAAAAAAAATCACCTCAACCAACTATATGTTTCAGTGACTTGGTCTGATAGCTAATTGTACATTTTGTAAGTTACAAACTGATACTTTAAACTCTCTACTACTTTGTAG
Organism: Solea solea; assembly: GCF_958295425.1. Taxonomy (NCBI): domain Eukaryota; kingdom Metazoa; phylum Chordata; class Actinopteri; order Pleuronectiformes; family Soleidae; genus Solea; species Solea solea. Next base: position 15,141,079 of record NC_081146.1, read on the forward strand.
AGAGCTTAAATTTTAATAACCTACCTTTCTCAAGTTTGTTCGACTATGTGGCTGAATAGGTGTTTACTCCAGGGCTCAGTTTCATATATAATACTGTAATGGATTTCTCTAGCTAATGAGAGTTTCAGAGCAGTTATTGATCTAGTAGCCTAACAGTATAAGCAAATGACAGTATTATTTGAGCGCCTTTGTTTTCCTTGTTGATATTAACTGTTGCAGTGGGCTTACTCTTCTGCATTTCCTAAGATTTAGCAGTGATTTAATAGCCTGTTTGACTTGACTTGAGACAAACGGGAGCAATTAATTTTGTTTAAGATGACCCAGTTCCATCAAGTGCACCAGTGGTAATTCATGGCATCCACCCCGCTCAGTGCCGGTTCTCTAGACATGGCTCAAACTAATTGAATGCATTCATAGTTAATGTAATTAATTTCATCTGTGTGTTCCCATGCTGTGACATGTTTTGAGTGTTGGTAATGTCTCTATTGTCAAAATTCTACAAGGCCATTCTGTTCCAATCCAGAGTTTTTGGTTTTTACTTCCTAAAATGTAACAGTTTGAAAAGAGACTTGCAATTAACTTGAGTCAAATGAAAATCTACCACAATATTGCCTGTGAATACATGTGGCTGTTTTGTGAATATGTGCATTCCTATCAGGCCTGTGTTTACCAGGCTCTCTGCAAATGTGTATGGAATTTGTCTTATGTTGGACATTAACATGTAGACAATCACCCTCTTGTCGTCTGCAGCTGTGTCGTGCGGTGTGCCCATTGCACCAGTAAATGGAGGTGTGCTCGCTGCTGATTACTCTGTCGGCACACGAGTGACCTACTTCTGCAACAGTGGCTACCGGCTCTCCTCCAAAGAGTTGACGACCACAGCCTGCCAGCCAGACGGAACTTGGAGTAACCACAACAAGATACCCCGATGCACTGGTTAGTGAAGAATGAGTGATTTAAAAAGACAGGATAACCACAACAACCCACAGCACAGTGTTGCTGCATTAAGGAAGTGTAAAGAAAGGTGCAGTTGCATACAGACATGAGTTTTCCTTCACTAGTCGTAAGGTGGCGAAAAGGGAAGAAAACAACAGCTCTGAGAAAAGCAAGTTGGGGCTGGATTGAATGTTATACATGGCAGTGAAAACTTTTTTTAATGAGTGACTGACAGCATTGTTTACAGCAGAGAACACTTTTTATTCCCCACCGTGATGTCTCACAGCAAGAAAAGTTTGTTTTGAAACTCATTTGGTTTGAGAGCGTGCCAATTTAGAAAACATCTTTGTTGTAGACGAACTGCAGAAAAGCTGCTATTTACATTTTAACACATGGATTAGTCAGTCTGCTGGTTGAAATTTAAATGTACAACTATTTGCATCTCTTGCACTCCCCACGGCATTCACTCTCTTTTTTTTTTTCATTTTGCCATAGTCACGATGTGCCCCAGTCTCGGCTCCTTCTCTCTGGACCATGGGAAATGGAGGATAGTCAATGGGTCCCGCTACGAGTATGGCACAAAAATAATCTTCACCTGCAACCCTGGATACTACCGTGTTGGCCCTGCTCACATCCAGTGCCTGGCCAATGGGGCGTGGAGCTGGAGGAATGAAAGACCTCGGTGTCGAAGTGAGTGACTTTTGCAACACAAAAAATGTTTAGAAAAAACAGTACACTACAAATTAATTATTGATATCATATTGTCATACATGCAAATCACAACCAAAATGTTATGTAAATATAATACATACAAAAACATTGCATGTGTATATTGTCTTAGTTTCACTGAAGGATGAAAGTGAAAGTAATTGGATGCTGTCATACAGCCAGACTGAAAAATCAATGTCCTACTTTGCTTCTGATTTATTAGAATCATAGATCGCAATAATAAGACTTGAAGAAAGAAAACCATATTTCCTGCTCACTTAATCGGCATCTCTTGAACTATTTCTGTTCGGTGTTTTTCAAAGTGCTAAATAGCCGGTGTAATGACACAAGGACATGCCAACCAAAATGATGAGAGATGTTGGAACAAAAGCAAACATCATTATCTCCACTGTTGAATAGTACAGGTCAATCTTTTATTACATTAAGATTGCTAAGATGTGTGTAAATGATTGAGCTCTCCTATTGACCGTGAAGAGGTAACATCCGTCGTGGTTCTTGTTCTACCTCACAACACTGGTGTCCTGTTCTTTTATTTTCCATCTCCTTCTTTATTATCTTCTGCATCTCATTGCAGTTATTTCCTGTGGCAATCTGCCAACTCCTCCTAATGGGAACAAAATTGGCACCCAAACTACCTTTGGAGCATCAGCCATTTTCAGCTGTAACCTTGGCTACGTTTTAACTGGATCTGCTGTGAGAGAGTGTCTCCTGTCTGGTCTTTGGAGTGGGATGGAGACTCAGTGCCTGGGTAAGCAGGGTTTGAATGTTATTTGTGTCTTTTTTTTGGTTGAGCCAAACCAGATGGGGCAGCAGAAAGTGTCTATGATTGCTTTTGTTGCAAAGTATGTATCGCCAATGACAATGTTACACATTGAGAAAGGTGTGCATTTTTTTCGTTTTGGCATGTTTTGACATCATGCTGGTACTCATCACTGCCACTGGTACACAAGAGACAGCCCCAGACTACGTAGTGATCATACGGCAACCAGCCTTTAGTGGATTGAAGCGGAGTGTTGTACAGCCTCTGAGTCAGAGTGATTTTGTGTTCCTGAAATGTGAGTGAGCAGCTATAGATCCATAGCTGGACTGAAACTATAAGACACCTGCCAAGCTGAACAAGCACAAGTGGAGCTGTTGTTAAAATAAACTATGAAGGAAATATGCTATAGCTTGGCTACCACAGACGGTCACAGCTCTGTACTGTCAAAGAAAATGAGACATACGTAATTACTTGAGTCGCACTGAAACCCACGCAGCAGCAGAATGTAATGGTTTCCCCTGGCAGAGGCATAAGTCCGTTTATCAATCCTGTGGCACCAGCTCACTAAGCTCAGCTGAAGATTGGTTCACTTTATTAAAGAAGGGCACCTCTTTTGTTTAGTGATACGACTGTCAGTATTACTGACCTCTCAGTTCATTCGGCTCCTTCAGCGTTATTCTTATCTGGCTGTTCTCAACTGGAGCATGATAGTAAAATGCTCAGCTGAGTTTCTGGGTCCAGGAGTAAATTAGGGAAATCAGACGCACAGTCAGTGGCAATTTCCCAGGTTTTAAGTGGCAGTGGAAATCTCAGCAAGATTCCCCCTCTCTAAAGGGATTTATTGTTGGCTGAAAGTAATACAATTATGTGCATGAGTGTATTGCACACATTTTGAGGACTTCCACAAGTCTAGTCTTGTCTGTCTAGTGTAGATGAAAAAAGCTGAGTTATCACCACAGGTGATGCTGAAGCCAATATGACTTTATAAACAATAATTCAGGGATAATGAGCTGAGAAAAATGCTTTTCAAATCCATTATGTTTCATGAACACACTAACTAATTTTGTTTTCTTGCATTATAATGCCAGGACCTTTCAAAAATCATTTTTTTCCTCCTCATTTACTTTTATAACACAGATGTCAAAATGCAAAGTCACTCAATTATGACAACAAAATCAAAATGTCTGCCATCCATTCAGTGTGCATTACTGCAGGCTGTCACTTTTGGATGCTGGAAAGATGAACTATAATATTGCACCATGTGAGAATTATGGCCGAGTGAGGTAAATGATTGTGATTTCCAATACCATGTGCTCCACATCTATAGTTCCAAAACTGGAACTTTGCTTCAACTGAAATGAATTCTTACAGGAGAGAGATAGATATCCTACAAGTTTCTGTCGGAATAATTCTTGTCATATTTGTATTTCTCACTTAAGTTAACATAGATCTCCACATTTGCAGCTTTATAACGTAAATACATTTTATGGAATTAAAAAAATGTTAATGAAGGAGGCATCGACAAATCTTTTTTTCTAATTTCCCTCATCTTGCAGCGGGTCACTGTGGTATCCCAGAGCAGATTGTGAATGGACAGGTGGTTGGAGAAAACTTTGGTTACAGGGACACAGTAGTTTACCAGTGCAACCCTGGATTCAGGCTCATTGGCTCTTCTGTACGGATCTGTCAGCAGGACCACAGCTGGTCTGGACAGCTCCCAATTTGCATCCGTAAGTACCAAAACACTTTTTTTTGCTGTCTGACTGACAAGAAGGGTTAGAGTTGTGTGTGCATGAGTGTATATGTGTGAAGTAAAGGAAAGAGATTTGTTTTTGCGGGGTCAAGATTTTTCATTTCACCGAGAGGGTAAACTTGAAAGGAATGTTTCTTTTATTTTGTGACACAGAAGAGGCTCTTAAGAATACACAATTTATTATGAGTATAGAAGCTATATTTTCAGAAAAGGACAGTATTACTTCAATTCCCAGATTTTAATTTATTAGTATAGCTTTGACTGTGCTTGTATGCACAATGAGCGAGTTGTAATGCAAGTAGCTTTAGTATTTCAAGCTTCATGCATTTCCCAAATCTCCCTGCTCCACTACTCTAAGCACTGAAGCCAGTAATAGTTAAATATTCTCATAATACTCCTTCTCCTGGTTACCTATTGATGCATTAAAATTAGCTTTTTCCACCTTTTCCAACTAAGATCATGTCTTGATTCCTAATTCCCCCGTTGTCCTCAGAGGTTAATTATATGATAATGATATTTCTGTGATAGGTGTCACTGTACATCACCTATTGATAATTTTTATTGAATTGTCTCACCTATGCATGTTCTCTCTCTTTCTCTCCACCTTCCACTTTACATTTTCTTTCCATTATTTCATTCCCACTCCTTCCCTGGGACATGCACAGCTGTGACATGTGGTCACCCCGGTAGTCCCATCTATGGTCGCACTGTAGGTGATGGCTTCAACTACAATGATGTTGTGCGTTTTACCTGTAACAAAGGCTACACCCTAGAAGGACCTTCTACAGCTCAGTGCCAGGCGAGCCGTCAGTGGAGCCAGCAGCCACCGACATGCAGAGGTAAATTCCAGCTGAAGAACTTTGGAACCAGTACATGCACCATATTCATGTGCATTTCATTAACCACCTGCATCTGATCGACTCCTGAGGAGGGTAGCTCTTGATGTATCACTACATCCAAAGGTGTTTCATTCAACACTTGAACAGGAGCCAGTTCTATCTTATTCTGCTCCAATGAATCAGGTTAGCCATCAGTGTAGCTGCCAGCATGCAGACACATGATCCAGCCAAAGTGGTAAAAAGAATAAAATTGGTTTTTGCAGGTGCTTTGAAGGTTCAGGAATCTAATATTAGAATACACTATATAGCCAAAAGTATTTGGACGTCTGACCATTGCACCAGCAGGGACTGTAATGATGCTTTAATATGGATTTTATTCCCCTTTTGTGGCTAAGATAGCTTCCACAATTCTTGGAAGACTCTCTGAGAATTTGTGCTCATTCATTTTGTACAACATTTATAACGGTCAGACAATGATGTTGGACTAGAAGGCCAGGCTCACGATCTCTGCTCCAGTTCATCCCAAAAGTGCTCGATGGGGTTGAGGTCAGAGCTCTGTGCGGGCCAGTCAAGTTCTTCCACACCAAACTTGTCAAACCATATCTTAATAGTCCTTGCTTTTTGCACTGGGGCATAGTCATGTTGGAATAGAAAGGGGCCTTCCTCATTGAAGTGTTAAGATTTCCCTTCATCGGAGATAAGGGGCTGTTCCCAAAGCCTGATTTTGTCCATATAATGCATGATCGTTCAGACATCAAGAGGCTGTGACTGCCACCATGCAAAGAAATCATGTCAGGCAGACTTGATAGAGCTGCTGTTACGTTTAAATGTAACAGCAGCTCTACATTTCACTCTCTGTTGTAGGTCTTTGCAGGCAACATTAGGCAACAACGTCACAATAACTGGCCTCAGAGGAAAAGTAGCAACATTAGCAACTTCTAGCAGAGTGAATGGAAAGTATTGAAGAATGTTTCCACAATTCTCCTGCCAATGTTTTTTAGCAAGAAACTTTCTGCAAGAAGAGATTGCTTTGAAGGCATGACAGCTTGGAGAACATTCACTGCAAGTTATCTCATTGGGAGAGCTTGATAGTAACTGTGTTTTAGCTGTGGCCAGTTTTAGTTGGTCCAGAGTAGGCTTTAGTAGTGGTTTGTTTACAATCAGCAGCAATCCAGACATTTTTCTGTGTGACCAAGAAATCCACAATCTATACAAAGCAAAGCAAAGCAGTATTATTTGGTTAACTAAAATACCTAAATTAATTATTCAATAAAACAAGAGTAACATATCAGCAAGTGACTGTAATATTATTAAATGTTTTGAGTGTTGCTTTAATTGGTCAGCCAAGTGGACTTGATCAGCCGAAGCCAGACTAAGCCCATTTTTCCTCTTGGCATGAGTTTTCTTTGCAGTCAGATGTGAAGAGATGGAGTTTTGATTACTGTGAATGGCACCATAGAGATGGACAGGGTAAAAGAGTAAAATCACATTCAAATGTCATGATTTGTCTTTGTCAAAAAAATGTTTGTTTGCGCTAAACCTTTTCCTTGAGCTATCGTTGCTCTACATGGACATTATTGATTTAATTTGATGTTGCCCTCAACTTCACCCTCATCTACTGTCAGCTGTCGAAGCCACCTGGATTGGAATATCCGACCGCTTCTTAAAAAGGTGCATGTAAATTTGTGGCAATATATGCATCTCTTGTTTCCAGCATGAGGTTCTATTATTATTGACGGTGTTCAAATATAGCCTGGACTCACTTGTCTGGCTGTTTGAAGAATAAACAGGCAAAAGCCACCAATCAGGTCGTATCACCGCTTCTATTATTACTTTAACAAGTGAACATGCTGACAAATAGCATTTATGTAAATTAGGCTCCAAGCAAAGACAAAAGCCAGCACAGCTTCTCGGGAGGAAGAGCCACATCCCCAGCATCGATGCTGGGTGCACATAATGAGGCAGATTGCCACAAGAATGCTGTTTTGTTTACATTCCATGTCAGGTGAAATCAAGGTTAAATTTTCCTGACAGAATAAAATTCCACATATAGTTGACATGATGCGCACAGTGACTACAACAGACATAATGTAGGCAAAGGGAACTAAAGGCAATTAGATAAATCCCTCATAAAAAAATCCAACAATTTCATATATGCAATATGATGTTTTGCATGATATTTTGTGCTGCCTGTATTGTTTTAGAATGATGTACACTATAAACACCTACAAGTAATTACTTATGGACATAAATTGATGCACAAAGAATTGTTTATCAGGGGAACTGGGGTTCTTATTTGATCAAAAACATATTTGTGGATCAGTGTTAGAGTGGGTTGTCTTCCAAACGGAAGGTCGGGGTTCGATACCCTACTCCTCTCTATATGCAGAATTGTACTTGGAGAACCTAACTGCTAGTCGCTGTACTAGAGTGTGAATGCACTGGACAGATTTGTGATTTAAAAAAAAAAAAAAAAAGCTGCATGTGATGCAGATGTGTTGTCTGAATGGCAAAATTGAATGCTTATCATCTAGATAAGTGCTATACATACAAATACACATCTACAGAGCATTTATATGAACATTGCATGTATGTTCTATACATAGATCTACAGTAACTGTTTTGCATTTTACATGTAAACACAGATACATCGAAACCAGAGCTTTTAAAGATGTGCATTTGAAATGTGGTTGTTTAAATATACACAATTGTGTTGACGGGGCTTTCAACTACTCAAATGCAAAATGTTGAAGCACTATTCTATTCCATAAGGACTTAATACACATCATTCCTTATTTTTCCTTGTGTTGACAGTCATACAACACGACAACACTCCTGGATGCCAGCTCCTGGCCAATATTTACTGCAGTCACAGATGTTTTTTGTTTTGTGTTTTGTTTAGGACAATATTACTGTCATTTTTGCTTTTTCAATTTATTTCTTTTTCTCTCCCTCCACCTTTCTATTTATCTCTGTGTTCAATTTCCTCTGTGATTATGATTTAGCTGTGCGATTTAGCTATGTACAATATATCTTCTCTAAATACTTGTTTTAGTAAATGTTATGCATTACATGAAAAACATTTGAATACCACAGAGGTAGCTACACAAAGAGCCTTTTCCTTCTCCAACCTGTGATTGTGCATGTGGCAGTGAGTCTCAGGAGAAACAGGATAAAACTTTTCCTCGACCTCCTCTAGATTTGTCTGTGCTTCACTGCCTCCAGCCTTTTTCTTTTGGAAAAAAAAAAGCTTCTTACATTCTCAGCCTTCAAGTCTCACCTTAGTGAATGAGCTCTCAAGCTACAACCAAATGCCAACAATGACGAGTGTGCTCTCTCTTCCTCCGGCTCACAAAATGTACATGTGCCAAGTGGCTTGAAGTAGATCAGCTGCACGAATGCCACCTACTTGTGTCCTTTTTTGTTGGTGTTTTTGTGTATTTTCTGCCTAAAACGATTTTGTTTGAAGATCTCACGATATTCATGCGACGTTCTGAGCTATGTCAAATCCTAGCCCTAATATCACATTTGAGTGTACAAATTCATGCAACTGCAACTGAAGAAAACACATGCAAGGAGACCTGACATCATACAAACACATGTAACAACCAAGTTAACAAACACGCAGCAAATACACAATCACATAGACAAACATGCTGCAAATACACAACACTTCTCTGTTTCACCTCCGATTCACTGTGTCCTCCATGTCGTTGGGGCCCAGTGGACTAACAGTGGCACTACCCTCATTGCAAAGAGGTCACATTGCTTTCCTCAGTCTTTCAGAGCTGAAGAAGCTTCCACAGACTGGTGACTGGAGGTGCACCGTTGGTGTGTAGGGAGAAAAGAAGAAGAGAAAGGACATAGCCCTGAGGAGATCAGGAGAGTAGTATTTACAGTAAATAAGACACTGAATCTATACATTAGACTGTAAACAGGCGAAGGGAATACTAGGAAAGGGTCAGGGAGAAACAATAATGCCTTTCCAACTCTGCTATTCCAACAGTCATTTCCTTAAAATAACATTGAAAACATCTGTCTCGCTTGATATACTTCCGCACCAATAAAAATGAATTGAACTGCTGCCTGTATTTCCCCATTATGTTTAACCAGCTGAATAATTTGAGATGGCTTAACTTTTTTTTTTTTGTCCTTCTCCTTTTTCGTCTCTTTTTAAATGTTCATACAGTTGTAAACTGCACGGACCCGGGCATCCCAGCCAACTCTATACGGGAGAGTAAAATTGAGCACGGTAACTTTACATTCGGCAGTGTGGTCTTCTACGACTGTAACCCTGGATATTACCTGTTTGGCTCGTCAGTGCTCACGTGTCAGCCAGAGGGCCACTGGGACAAACCTCTACCAGAATGCATCGGTACAGTACCTGCCTCTTTGTTACATTAAGCGTCAGTAAAATGAAAATGAATGCTTGTTTGTCAAAGTGTGTTTCTCCACTGTTAAATGCAGGAGTCTATCTGCTATCCTTTGTTATTGATCTTCAATATGATGCATCACTAAACTTTACATAAAAGCCAAATTAAGAAAAAAAAAGTTACACTTTTTATTGATTGTCCACAAACAAGATTGTCCTCAGTTGATTATAGAGTTTTTAATGGTTTAAGTTTTTGAACTGGCAGCATCTGTGTAATGTTCAATGCCCCCTGTGGCTTATGGTTATGTTGCACATCGTCTAATTGAGAAATGGGAAAAAGTATCATAGGACCAGTTGTTCAGGCTATAGCTGATGTTCCCACATATTCAAGGGCTTTATCACAACAGCCATCCATGAACTTAAAAGGGCTATCTGAGGTCTCAAACTGTTTGTTTCTCGGCTGTTTATCCACAAATTGTTTTTTTCAATGTCCGCCACCAGCAATGACCTGTTTCCAGTTGAATCAACTAAAGTAAACCTTTACATTTCACACACAGGCTCAGGAGGCACTTAATTTCATGGTAGAGAGATGATGCACAGTGTTTACTTTATCAAACAGAATAGTAATTTAAGAGATACACAGGGGTGTCTGTCTCAAATGTTTATTCATGGGTCTGGGCATCAGTGGCTCTGAAATTACAAAACCTTGCTCTGTGTTAAGGGACAAATGTGATATGATAGCTCCCACAAACATACGTAAAGGTCAAAAGGCAGAGTGTGGTACCAAATAAATATAATCTAGCACTTAATGTTACGTAGTCTTTGTATGAGAACTGAGTGAGTAAGCAAACAGATTTTGGTCTATACCGTTAAGGCACAATAATTTAGAAGTAATTGCTCCTTCAACACAGGCATTTCTGAACTGCTCGTTCATAATTCATGGCAGTGTGGATTAATGTGTTACTGAAGGTGTTGCTGGTTCTGAAAGAGCTTCTTTCCTGTTGAGTAAACTGATACAATAAATGTTTAATAAGTGTTTTCTTTACATCGAGCCTACAACAACAGCAGAAAACAAGGTGGTGTCCCAGCAGCAGTGTGAGACGTGCAACACTAATCTATCCATCCATCCATCCATCCGTCCAATGATTACTTTATTTCCTCCCCGCACCCTGTCATGCAGAGGTGGAATGCGGCCACCCAGGTTTGCCTCCCCACGGTGTGATGAGTGGAGAGAAGTTTACCTTTGGCTCCACTGTGCGCTACTCCTGTTCTGGAGATCACCAGCTCATAGGAGACTCATCACTCACCTGTCAACTGAACGGTCACTGGAGTGGTCCACTGCCCCACTGCACAGGTACACACACACACACACACACACACACACACACACACACACACACACACACACACACACACACACACACACACACACACACACACACACACGCACGCACGCATGTAGCACACTCAAGCATCTCTGCACACTTTCTGACCATGAAATATAAATCTATATTTCATTTTCTCCCTCATGACACCAATCACAGCATCGTATTAGGGACTATTTGTTGGTTGTTCTGCAGGGGGTCTTTTCATTGGTCTGTTCTTGGGCAGTTTAGTTATAAAGTTTGGATCACCCCAACTGCAAAACACTGAAAACCTAAATGAGACCTATTTTCTTCTGTCTTTCTTCTGTGATATCCAGCAACAGTGGTAATTTTAGTTTTATTGAAATGTCTAAGACTACTACCATTACCACAATTGGACAGCGTTTGATAGAATTATACATGTTGTGTTTGCACAAAAAAAATCTGCAGCACCATTTTTTATTTCAGAATTTCTTTTTTAAATAATCCAAATATTCCGCACAACACACTGTCAGCCGTTTTCATGAGAATAATTTTTTCTGCTAGTAAGAAGTTCCAACAAGAGCTCTATAATGTATGTGTTTTGTGTGTGTGTTTGTGTGTAGTGAAGTATCTATACATCATAGAGACAATTCACAACACAGTTTCAATGAAGACAAGTTGCAGCTGGGCTGTTTAAATGTCTCAAATCTACCACACACACACACACACACACACACACACACACACAAAAAATCCTAATCCTGTGCAAATTGAACAAACGTTAAAACAAAAGTCTGCATGACAACATAACGTAGCTATAAGTGACAGTTATCAGGTGACTTTTCAAAACTCTGCCACAATATAAATTATAATGTTATAGCACCTGGAGACCAGGCATTAATGAAATATTTGCTTTATGCCTGTGTGACATTTAGAGAAAACGGTGCACAGGATAGATACTGGCCAATGCTTTGCCCCGAAACTACAACTCTGTGCAAGCCTTGTATGATTTATGTGAATGGTTCATGTGTGCCAAATATTTTTGACCATTATTATTCTCAAATTCCACCGTACTTACAACAGCGTCAGTATTTCACTTTGAGAAAGGGCGCTCTTGTGATTTGTAGAATGCATCTTCATTGGACTAATGAATATTGAGCCAGTGCCAAATAACCCAAACCCTTTGCTCATCATTCTTCTTCGATTCCCAGACAGTAACATATGACTTCACGTCTTAACCCTAGAATGTGCAGAAGCAGGGTCCGATGAACGAAGGCTTTAACTAAACTTGTTTTTTTGTGTTGAGTATATAATTTAGCTGTAGACTTTCCTCTTGACATTTTCAAAAGAAAAGTGTGTGTTAAAGTGTATTTCTTCAACCCTCTCCCCTTTATCCACTCTGCATGCTTCCCTCCCATCACACTTAAGCATTCCTGACCATTTAAGTGGATTCTCTTTACTGAACGTCCACTTGGTTTGTTCATCTCATTGACCCTGACGTAACATTTATAAGCAGACTTGTAAGACATTTAAGTGGTAGAGTGAACTGTCTACTCACATTCAATATTTTGTATTTCCTTAGACAGGTGGGAAGCTTTGAGGTAGTAGGGAAATTGGACTGCTAAGATAGTGAAATTTGTCATTCAGTCTAAATTCCCCTTCCATGTTTTCCTCACAGTTTTGTAAAATGGAGGAACAAAATCAAAATGTGGGTGAGGTACTTGTCTTTGTATAAACCAGCATAATTGCCTGCTGTGTTCAGCCTAATAGTTCCTTGGCCTGAAATGATTCTCAAAATCCACTTGAACTATGTTGAAGGACTTTGAATTGCAGACAGAAACATTCTTTCCTGTGGAGAGCTGCATTGCACCTCTCAGGGTACAGCCTGCTGGAAATTGTTAAACAAAGAAGAAGAAGAAGCTACACCTCTTCAAGTGCCTGATAATGAAATTATATGTCAACCACTCACTCTATCACTTGGCAGCAAATGGGTGCATTTAGGCCATGTAGACATAGACAAGACGACCTACTGGTTGTTCAAAATGACCATCAGTCGGACTGATTTAAATGACCAAATGAGTCATGGTTGTAGTAGTGGGATTTTCATGCACATCCATCTCCAGTGTTTACAGAGAATGCTTCCAAATGAGGAAAAGAGCAGCTCTCCTCTGGGTGAAAAAGCTTTGTTAATGCCAGAGATCAGAGGAAAGACAGTTTGAACATTATAGAAAGGCAACAGGAAGACAAATAACCACTTGTTACAACCAAAGAACACATATATCTGAATGCACACATCAAACCTTGAAACAGATATGCTACAGTTGTACCGGTCTTAGTTTCTGCTGCAGCAGTTGGATGTTAGGGTCAGATTTGGGCATAAACGACATACAAGAATTGATCCATTCTGCCTTGTATCAATGGCTCAGTCTGCTACTGTTCTAATAGTGTGGGGATATTTTCTTGGCACACTGTTGGCCCCTTAGTGCCGATTGAACACTCTTGAAACATCATAGCCTACCTGAGTGTTGTTGTTGATCAAGTCCCACCTTTTATGGCCACAGTGCAACAATCTTAGTACTAGGTTGGACCCTCTTGCTAAAAGTGGCTGTGGATGAGTAGCTGTGATTTTAATGCTTTCAGTATTGCAAGATATTTATTTTCCCCTCCTTATATCACCAAGTGTTTTGAAACAATTTTGCATCTATAATTGAGAAGATTTGATCAGCTCCCCGCTGTTTTGATAAATGGGCCTCTTTGAAAGTGATGATTTGCAATTTTGTGTTGTATTTAATATTACCGCTCACTCCGAGCTGTGTGTCATCACCATGAGTTCCACAACCCTTTGTTTGTCTGAAAGCATCCAGCAAAATACATTCTGCTTTAATCTTTGGGAAAATATATAACACCAAATTAGATTAAGTGCATTTGATTTAACCTGTCTAAAACCTAATAACCATCAACATATCACTTAAAAAGTGAGATATGTGAAGCAAACGTGGAACTGTTGCCAGGTATTTAAACTGTCAAGGAGCAATAGCTGTTTAGAGAGTAAACCACTGTGGAGGATTTTGTGCAGCAGGATATGAGTGCTGGGTCAGTGATCAGAGGATTTAATGATAATAAATGATGCTGTGACTTACCAAGCTGAAGAAAAAGGACCTGCTGTGTCGAGCTATAGCAGATAGTATTAATTTTGATTATGTGTACTCTGTTTTGATGACAAAAGTGTCTCTTAAATTAGTTTTGAGTGAAACTTCTATAACGGCTGCTTGTTGATGGGTTTTAATGAATTTAATTAAAGATACTAACTTACAAATAGTTTTTTTTTCCAATAAAGAAGGGAATTAGTTTTTATTTTTGTAGCAATGGAAGTTACAGGCTCAGTATTTTTGACACATTTAATTGAAGAAACAAATATTAAAAAGTTCTTTTTTTGAAAATTGTGACATTTAGGATAATTATATAGATGTTAGCTATTGATAATGGCATTTAAAGTGTAAATGTATTGTCCTCAATTTGTCACACTAGATTATGATGCATCAATGCTTCTAATTAAGAATGAAATCAACAAATTATAATGGCAAAATAGACCTTTTGTTCATCACCAAGAGGCTCCACGGGTTTGTTTCTTGGCAGTAAACGCCTGTTGCAGATTAAGATGAACTTATTTACAGGAACTAAATATTCAGAACAGCAAATGCACATTGTGAACACAAGTGTACATTTGCACCCTTAGTTTTCACAGGACATCAGTAAGAACTTTTCACGTGAGGTGGTCACTACTGCAGTGTTAGCAAAATAAGTGAGCTAGCTGGAAAATGTATGTTTTATTTATCTCTTTTTTTATATAAATTCCCTATATTATGTCTCATCACTTAGTGTCGGCCTCTCTTTGATTTCTTACCTGATCGTAAAGTTTGTTTGCAGAAAGGCTGCTGCACACTCTACAGACAGCTTCGCCTCAGGACCAGCCATTATTAAAATGCCATATTCTATTTTTTTTGTGTTTTATCACTAATAGCAACAAAATAAATCGTGCAATGGATTCCGGAGAAGGACAGCCCATCGTCAGCAACAGTTCTCATTCATGCATCTATCCTTCCTCTCATCTGTCCTCCCTTGTTAATTAGTAAGATAGGGCTTAAAACTGCTTGCCAAGCCATTCCCCCTTTGTCCTCATCTGTTGCATGGCTGAGTTAAAGGCCTTATTATATCCTCACAAAGGCAGCCTGGTGAATGGACATTAACTCGGATTCAAACCAAATCCACCACCATCCCAATTAGTGAGATTATATTATATACTGACAGCGTCTGTAAGACATCTACTCACATACATAAGTGAATATACAGAGCCAAGCAGCAAACAAGCATATTTACTTAACATACATTTTTAAACATAAGCATACGCAAGTACATGCACAAGGTGTGGGCAGCGTCCACACCTTGACCTGACAAATCCACTTTGTGCACATGTGAGCAGTAGAATGTGTGTGGAAGATATAAGCTTGGTGTTTGTGCAGCAGGGCTTTGTCAACAAGTCCAGTATTACTGCAGCTGTTTGCTGCTCTGTAGATGGAGAGCATATGGGGAATGATGCAGGGAGTGTGTGTGTGTGTGTGTGTGTGTGTGTGTGTGTGTGTGTGTATGTGTCGTAGCTCTGGGAGCAGGATCTCAAAGCTAATAAAGCACAGATCCTTCACAGAGAGACAACATGTACTGAACTGTATAAACAAGTACAGCAGCATCAGATGACTCTATCAATTTATTTATATAGCTGACTGTTCTCTTTCTTTAACGCTGCCTTCTTAAGTCATACATTTTGACTATTTTGGCTTTCCATCATTGGTTTCCTCTCTGTGATGGAACAGAAGCAGAGAAACACGAGGTGTTGCTTAGTGTGTTAAGCTCTTCCTCGGATTCTGCAGATGTCGCCAATGAATGCAAAAACGAAAGAACACCGAACTACCTACATTCAAAGTCACCCACACCTCTCAGCTTAGCTTGCTGCTCATTCCAACGTGATATTTCCTGTAGCCATGACACTGCCCTGACTCCATACCTGTCACCTCTCACTCACATCTCATGACTCAGAGAACTTGTCCCCTTTTTTTTTTTTCACTCGCTCACCCAGACTGCCATGAGAAGAGAATTATCAAAAGGCACTGCGTCTTCTTTTCTGAGCTAAATCATAGATGTGCAAGCCAGGTGGTGCATGGCACTGAGAGAACTGCATGTTCCTCCACAGAACAAAAGACAGCAGGGATAATTCAGCATAATGAAAATGCATTCAACTTCAGAGGTCAAACTGTATCCATCATTTCTCATAACCACAGCTGGTTGCCTTTTAATGCTGGCCTTGCTGTTTTTATGGACAGAAAGCTCCTGGTGTCAAAGCAGTGAAAAGCACTGGTCCTTCAAGTAGTTGGCCTGGTGACAACTGCTCATTGGTGCATTGTGTCTTTTATAGTTGCTTCCCGGAAGATTCAAAAGATGTACCGTTTGAGTGTAAGCCCTCTTGTGTTGTCTCTCTGCTTGACAGACACAAACAATGTGTTGTAGTTCACTGCAATTCCGACTTGTGAACACGCACTTGTGACAGTTGAAATGGATGACTTCCCTCTTTTCATCCTTCTCTGTTTATCTCCCATTGCAGGCGACTCGGGAGGCACCTGTGGGGATCCTGGCACACCTGCTCATGCCAGCAGGGAGGCAGGGAACTTCAAAGTCCGCAGCAAGGTGCGCTTCACCTGCACAGTGGGACACACACTGTATGGCTCGGCAGAGAGGATCTGCTTCCCCAATGGGACCTGGTCGGGCAGACAGCCTTTCTGCAAACGTAAGGGAAAACCTTTAAATGTCTGTGATATTATTTATGAATCAGAGGAATATGAATCACACAAGAAAATAAAACACACTTCCTCACACACATATGCATTGAAAGTCCCAGTTAAACATGGAGATGTGTCGTCACTCCGAGGCCTCGGTATCAAACCTAAATATGTTTTGTTCCAAAAGGCTGTAGTTCAGGAGCTGTCACTGAAGGCGTGTTTATGTGTGATTTTATCAGTGATTGCCTGTTATTAACCTATTTTCCAAAACAATGTCAGATTGTATTTTGTTGTGGCAGTTTAAAAAAAAAAAGAGAGAAATGTTCCACTTGTCCATCCAGGTTTACACCTTTCTTTTATTCAAAGATAAATAGATTTTATTTATTGTAACCTAGTTTATTGTCTTATGTTTCTTAAAGCTTTTCTAAATCTATAAGGCATGCTGAAATGTTTTTTTCAATAAAATCATTGGACCAAGTGTAAAATTGCAAAAAAAAGTTTTAGAATAGTTGAGTACATTTTTCTGTACGATTCATTTATAATTCATCAACATATTCACTCCACAGAAGCTCGTCCTTTACAAGAGTTTGTAAATCTTTCACCGCTCTCTCTCGGTGACCTCTCACCCACACATGCTCTGCATCTAAACTCACATTTTACACTCTGAATAAGCTTTTTTTAAAGGTTTTTTTTTTCAGTGGGTAGCTACTGATAACTGTAGTAACCATATACAGATACTGTAACTATACTTGGGTCACAAGTGTGCTTGTGTGTGTGTATGTTCACACCACTGTTAGAGCCAACACAGTGTTTCTACAATGATTTTGCTTTTGATAATGGCCCTAAAAAAATCATCCATCATAGCAATGTTTGCAGTTGTTACCAGAAAGGAGTCACAATTGTTTTTACACTCACTTAGAGAGAGGGAGAGAATTCACAATAAAACTGCTGCCATTCAGCTTACAGTATGTTTATTTACTTGTTCAGTGATCGATTGATTAGCTGATACATCAACAAATAAGTTTAGCCTGTCAAACTTAGCTGGTCTTTTGTATGAAGATAATTCCAATCCTCAACTGTTGTTTCCTGCCACATTGATTGACAACATATCAATATTCTGGACCGACAGATTATGTGCTCATGTGCATCCACACCTACACACACATGGTTGCAAAAACTCACACACTGTTGCACCAGATGGATAAGAATCTCTCGGCTGTAATCTGGTATTTCCTGCCAGCACATGGTACCGTGGCGAGCTTCCATTTTGCAACAAAAATACATTAACTCCAGACACCTCAAGCCAAGTTTCCTTTTGACTGTGATAAATGAATCATTGTGGATTTTGAAGATATTGGTTCATAGAACACCAGCTTTAAATCTTGCATAAATTACCCTCAGGGGTCAACCGGATATTGAGGCACATGTCTGCTTCTGCTCTCCTCTATGTACTGTCCGCTCACTTGGTGCAGCACCAACATAATTTCTAGTATGAGAGAGCAATGCAAAGGACCTCTGAACTATCCTGTGTAACCCATCTTTACTTCATCTCTCTTGTTCTGCCCATTTTTCTTTCACATTTTATCTTATATTTCCCCTCATGTCAGCCCTTTTTCTCTTTCATCTCCCGTGATTTCTTTTTTCTGTATTAATCTTGTTGTCTTGAGGCCCTTCTACGTCCTCTCCGCCCTGTGCCCCTCCTGTCTCTATCTAGCCCTCATTATTGTTCTGGATTTTCTCCCCTCCTCCTTTTACCCCTCAACTCTATTCCACTACCTTTTTATCTCTCAGTCACCCCACTGAAGCCCTGATTTAAAGATTGTTTTAGCCATTTCTCCACCTTGGGAGGGTGGGGGCAGGAATTCACTGAAGCCTGAACGCTGTCTTTCTGTGATCTAAAGCCCTGTCTAATGTTAAAGCCCATCCATCCGTTATCCACAACCTTTTACAGTCTCTGGAGAACAGTCACTGTGGATATTCAGCTTAATATCCATCTCACAATGCCATCAAGGTCTATTTTGTGTTTCTGTCATCATGTCTGTCTTGACTTATTATGAGAGGGAGACAAAAAGGCTACCATATTTTATTTTTGACATTTGGGCACATGTCCTTGTGGGCATTTACAGTGATACAATAGAATAGAATAAAATAGAATAGAAATTATTGTCATTGTACTTGAGAAAAGTTCCGATGAATCTTCTGACAACTAGTGCAATAAAAAAAGAATCCCAACATAATAAACATAGGACATACCAATAGTAATAAACTATTTCTAAAAATAAGAGGGCGAAGCAGGCAGATTATTGCACATAAATACTGACTGCACTTAACAAAATGTTTGAATTAATAATTAATTTGTAAACTGATGGTCCAGGGGAATAAAATGTTCATCGGTCTGTTTCTGTGGGTTGTTTCAATGCTTCAGCACCACTTTTCTGATGGCAGCAGAGTGAAAAGGCCATGTCTGGGATGGAAAGTTTTCTTTTTTGTCATTATTTTCCCCGCTCTACTGAGGCACCAAGAGGTGGAAGCACATCAACACCTGGTGTGTTTTTTAATGTATGCCTGAGTGAGCATCATGTCTGTCCCCGAAAAGTGACTTTAGATGTTCCTGTCAGGCAAATCACGAGTTATCATGAGACACGATTTGGAGATATAGAAAATAACAGGAATCAAGTTTTGTTGGAATATTAAGAAAAGGCTGTAAAAGGGCCTTGCAACCAATTTCAGACTGTGCTTTGGATCATAAGAAGACAAATTGTATGACCTGCAAGGTTTTATACAAATTGTCAACGGAGTCCAATTAAAATAATGCTCACTCCTGTGACCACAAGGACAAAATCTAAAGTTTTTCTGTGAAACTTGACAACACACATACTTTTACTCCATGTACTGATAGCTCATCAAAAGTGTGATATGGATTTGTGTAACACCTAGTTGATAAGCAAAATAATCAATATTACATAAATATTACATCTCGCTACCACCTCAGAGGGTCCCAGCCCCCAGATTTTGACACATGTATGAAAAATAGAGAATTCATTACTACTTTCCACCTCTAACCTACAGCTCCTCTCTTGTCTCCCATTTCCCAGCTGTACAGTGTGGCAATGCAGGTACCCCAGCTCACGGCCGCATTTCCCGTGTCGATGGCACAACCTTCTCCCACTCTATTGTGTATTCTTGTATGGAAGGCTATTTCCTCAGCGGCTCGCCCACACGACAGTGTCTGGCAAATGGCACGTGGTCTGGCACGGCTCCAAACTGCACAAGTGAGTTTCATATATATAATGAGGGACATGAGAGGTTTTTAGAGATGTGTGTCTTCTGTGTTCTGTGGGAGACACTTAAAGGCCATTCTTTTGAACGGGGTTATGCACGGAACAGAAAAGCTATACATTGTTAACTCGCTCAGAAAATTGTGAAATATATATATATATATATATATATATATATATATATATATATATATATATATATATATTCACAAGTCACACTTGTGGCTGCCACAGAGTCTATCATGAATTGAACAATAAGGAGTGCTTTCATGTATGTTATCCACTTCTGACCGATCACACATGCCCAGGCATATGAGTCACATTTCCTGCAATTCTGGTAGCATAGTAAATCAACTATTGTTCTATTGTGTGTTTTACTGTATGAATAAATTAAACATAATTGCACATAAAGAATGTACTGAAGCATCAGTAAAGATATATGACAGACAGAAATAAAGGTGATTCTGCTCCATATTTTTCCCAAAAGGAGGCAGTGTGAGTGATTTACACTGGTTTCGATGATAAGGTACAAGATTTCAAAGGGCACATAAATCTCTTGGAACCTTCTTCCTCCGCGAAGCTTCAGAACTGTCAGGTAGTTTTTGGCAAATGAGCCTCACAGTAATTAAGAAGTGTGCCAATCTGCATTGAGTTTGCACCAGGATGACTATCAAACAAAATTACTCATTGTTCTTCCCTCTGAGAATCACGATATTCTCTCTTTCTCGTTCCTTTTTCTTGTTATTGAATCGCAGGGAGAGATGAATGGTGTGGGCATAATTTTCAATTTTGGAAAGGAATGAATCTCTGTGGAGATATACACAAGGAGGGCGAAGGAGAGAATAGTAATGACCAAATAAGCAGGAAAGTGTAATAGCTTTCTTGCCCCTTTTCCCCCACTTTGAAGCTCACTTATCACCAAACTTAATATTGTTATTCTCCTGTATGCTATCACTTCACGTTAAATTTTAGTGGTCAGTTCAGGGACATCAACACTTATGATGCCAAGATTGGCTGAGTGTGCCTTCATTAGGGAGGCAATCATTTTCACGGTTCATGGGTAATCGATCATGTAGGTTACCATATCAAAGTCACACAACATTCTCAAGGGGAAACAGAAAAGTTTTTCTTTTTTTACCTTAACTCACTGGAAAGTTGATAAATGAAATTTATTGAGCAAGTTGAGGAATTGCGGAATCAGCTGACGTGTATTAGAAGGGAGACTTGCTCAGTGAAGTGTGAGGTTAAGCCATAAAGCACTTTATGAAATAATCAGTAAACACTGATTATTCAGGGAGACTATTTGCCTTGAAACACGATCCTGTTGATTTCTATCTACTGTTTATAGCGCTCTCCGCTCCCTATTGCTTTACTCCTTCCTTTAGTATTAATACCAACAGGCCCAACACAGTATGATTGGATTTTTCTTCTGGAAGTCAGGTATGATTAAATGAAAACTTTGGAGTAAAATGGCAATAAGCAGATTTAGAAATAGCTGGATAACAGTCACATTTATTCAGTAAGCTGAATCCTTTCATCCAAAGTAAGTCTGACTGTCTGCAGCACGCTACAAATTTCAGATAAAGAGGGACCTAGTAGACTGTATTTAAACACAGGTTTCACTGGAAGCATCTTATTGCAGTGTGTGTGTGTGTGTTAGTCTGATTCCCTACCTTAACTAATTCCCAGCAACCTGCTTAATCATAAGCCAGTAGAACATTTCAGCATTGCTATAATTGCTTCTTGAACATTGTCATCATTTACCTGTTAACACAAGACTAGTGGTGCTGCCACCTTAAACTGCTGGATTTTCTGTTCTGTGAAATGGTTACGTGTAATAAAATGCGAACCTGGAGTATTGTCAACAATTACTATATTTTCCTGTTTTTTCCAGTATTATTTGTCATTTGTGAGTCGGGGATGATGAGAGAATGGTTGAGTGAAATGTTTCTCTCACTGGAAAGTGTCAGTAACGAGATAATATTTGTAAATACTAGAAACACTTGGATAAATACCAATTCAAGTATGAGTGGCAATATATTGTATGATTTAGGTAAAGGGATGAAATTTAAACTGAACTGATGCTAAAAATCGGTCATGTGGCAGTGGGTAGCATTGTTGCCTCACAGCAAAAAGGTGACCGGTTTGGATCCCGGCTCATCCTCCCACAGTCCAAAAACATGCACATTTGGAGAATAAAGTGGTAGAAATGGATGCATGGATGGATGATGCTAAAATGAGTTCACTCTAGTTACGTTTAAAGACCAGATAAGTCTGACAAGTTACACAATTTCCAAAATCCATGGAGTGTTTCATCAGGAATTATTCTATATCATATATCAGATACAACTGCAATGTAGTTTATTAATCAGACTTGCACAACAGGTTGGGTTCGGGAATCTCTGAGAAAGATGTGATATGGAAATCCTCCAAGTTAAAAGAAAACATGAGGGAAAAACAAACATGGTAAAACCATCAGTCAAACATCAAGGCTACACCGTTAACCTTGGTTTACACTGCACACCTTTCAGTGTTGTAGCTTTAGGTTAATCTTAAAAATGGATGTGTCTAGGAAGACGAGATTTATTGTTGAAGCAAGCAAGTACATACTGCCAGAAGACCCAGCGTCTTGTCCACGCTGTGTTAGCAGCCCTCGTATGTATGCTGTCGGGATAAAAGGAAATTTTGCCTAGCCAAGATAAATGAGTCCAAGTGTTAAAGTCCTTGGCGGTAACTAGAAAATAAACAAACAGAAATTAATTTTGGGGGGAGGGAGGCAGGCATTAACAGGCACAGCCATATGTATCAGAGTGGCTTTTTACATTAAGGTAAACAAGTCAGGAAAGATTTTATTATATGTAGTCACATATGACAAGTGCATAATGAAAGAAGGGTTATTAAAAATCAATCAAATAAAAGCTGGTAACTTTTTAACTTTTAACAACATTTTGAGCCAGCATTCAGTCATCAGGGAAATCACACAATGACAAGAAGCTAAGTATAAACAACATAAGTAGAGGCACAACAAAGATTTTCAAGTGTTGATTTTTGCTAATTTGTGTGGCCCAGCTATAATCAGCCCAATATCTCAAGATGACGTAACCAAAGTTGTGCATTTAAAAAGCGAATATGGCTTATGGCCACGTTTGTGTTCAAATTTATATGTAAATAAAATATAATTATTTGTTTTACTATGACAACAGATACGTCCTTCATGCTGTCAGGGGTACAGTGGAACAGCTGCTGTGTGATTATGCTTTGAGTGCGTAGTCAAAGGCTAATATGGTAACAGCTGTATCTTCAACTTCTGTGGATATTTCTTATCTAGAATACAACTTTGCAAAATGCCCCGTATGCTTAATGCTGCACAGAGGCACAGAGCCATTATGCGTGATGATCCATTATGGTTATTTTGATTAAATAATGCACAAGCAAAGCAAGGTTGCTGAAACATAACCCTGTTTGTTAGTTTGTTGTCCAGAAATATAATTTCATACAAGTTGCCCACAGTGAATTTAGTTTCTCTGATCAAATAAATCTTTTTCATTCTTACATTTCCAGAGGATGGGAATGAAAGACACTAAATGAAAGGTCACCAATACATTTCTTTTCCAGCGTTTTACTTATATTAGCATGTACATCTGTACCTGTTTCCACCACTGTTAGGGGTTGTGCCGTAATGATCCTCAATTTAGCTGCAAGGAACTGATGTTTAATTGGCTCATTAAAAGAAGCCTAGCTCAAGCAGCAACCAGTAATGACTGTTGTGAAGTTGTGAGATTTGATTTGGTTTGATTGGCACCATGTTGCAGCCGGAAATTCACAGATGCCACATGCAACCACATACTGTAGTTATTGGACATTACCAGCTGTGTATCATGGTCATTTTTTAATTTGAATTTTTTTTACTTATATAAGCCTTGCTTTATTGTTTATTTCCCTCTAAATGAGACCATAATGTACACAATTGTCATATTGTGTTTGAAGAAGACCTGAAACCAGTAACTGAGATGATTGAATCAAGAAAAATGTCTTCCGACATTGTATATCAAGTGAGATGTGTATATGTTCATTTCCTTTTACATTTCAATCAAACTTTATTTTGCAACCTGCAGTGTCAATATATTCTTACTTCCAGATTGTTGTCAGCCGACAAACTGGAAGATTACGTCCACTTTTTATATACAGTCTATGGCCCAGCAGAAACTGCATCACATGTATGGACATGACCCAACCTGTGCTTTGTTAACGAATCACAAAATCCCAGCTTATTTTAACCCAACTTCTGCTTTTTCACAAAATAAAGAGAAAGCGTAGGGATAGGCTGGACGCTACACTCAATATGTGCTGCTATTATATTGTAGAACGGAATTATGTGGTGGCAACAACTAACTGGGAACATGCTCAACAGTACATGCTTCTGTGCTACGTATGGACTGCTAGTGAAGAGTGAACTATACCGGGCGTAACTGTTTAAAACCATTTTTACCCGTAGCATATGAACAACAGCAACACGAGCATAGTCATGCCCTCATGGCTCAAATTGCTTAACACCAGATAAGAAAACTAACAACTACTTTGCAAGAGGAAGCTATAAACCTTGACTTCCCTGAAGTCACTTGATAAACTTACAAACAACCCAGTGGCAGTGCCCCCCAGTCCCAGATGATTGACGTCTAATTCATGTTCTTCTACCATGTCTGACATCAATTGCAGTGATCACATGTGGTGACCCTGGCGTTCCAGCGAATGGACTTCGATTTGGTGATGACTTCACGGTGGGCCAGAACATGACATTCCTTTGCCAGCCGGGATATGTGATGATAGAAGGCGACAGCACTGCCACAAGGACCTGCACCAACAATGGCACCTGGAGTGGCACCATGCCAACATGCCATGGTAAATACCACACAAAAATGCATCTTCTACACTGCATGCTGAAGTCAGTCAACCTTGATAACCATCAGTGCTGTACTCACCTTGGTATGTGAGCACACGGTCACATGCAATACAAAGTACATGCTTATACCCCGATAACTAATGAGATTAGCGAGCAAGGTGACACAGAACTTCTTAGGTGGTCCACATAGTGTCTTCCGGGTCACTTCAGTGCACTGATAACAAAAGTTATAGTGATAGATTATACTGAGTGTCTCTGAGACGGACACACTTACATATGCATATTACGGTACAGGTGCATCCTGTATATATACATGCATACACAAGCAATTTTCAACGTTTTTTAAATTATGTTAATTACTTTCCTTCATTACAAAACCAAGTAGAATCTTTAAGCAGCCCCATCATCACCTGCATCCGCATCCAGATTTGCACCTGTGGTGGCACACAACCAAGGCTCAAAGTTCCTCCGACACCTGATGATGGATGGCTAACTATTCCCCTTCATCACAACAAGGGCCCCTCTAATTGTGCTCCAACAGTTAATCATTGGCCGCCTCTCCCTCTTGAAAAGTTTTTGCGCACTCTATGGGCTTGATTAACATCAAAGTTAGAAAATCCACCAAGAGGACTTAGCTGTTATAGTCCCATCAGCAATACATCACTCAGTGATTTATGATGCTCAAGTGGAAGCATAGATTAGCATGTCTGCCCTCAACACCCCAAAGTGAGTATTGCAGGGAAGATTAACTTGTGCAGTGAACAGTTCAAAAGTATAGCAGGAAAGGGAAGAGCCTACGAGGCAAATGGTGGCTCATTGTTGCTAAGGAACTGTTCCCAGTCTGCTGTCTCAGTTCTAGCAAACTGCTTGGCGTTTGTATTTGCCTCTTGAGAAATGGACAAATGTGAGAAAAGGAGGCTGGGTGTGAGAGACTGACATGCAGAGAGATAAACAAACATTAAAAAAGGGTAATTAACCACTTGTTCTTCTCATGCATGTTTCTTGACATTTTAGGTCTATACGAAGCTCGTGAACTCAAACGTAGTTTATGCCATTGCCTTTCCTCGGCTCATAGGGAACTGCAGTTTTAAGCTCTGTGCGACCTTGTCTCGGAGTTCAAAAGATCCAAACTGACACTTATTTGTAATATTTTATGGGTGCATTTCATTTACATGCCCCGTTCTGCGGCGTGTTGACACTGCCTGGTGAATCGCTGATCGCACAACTGTTACCCAAGGTAGTTTAGATGGATAGAGAGAGGGAGAGAGCACGGCAGAAAGCATATGTGCATGATGTGCACTCACATATGGATTAAAGTTTGTGAAGCCCCCTAATCTCCGAGCTCTAACCGTTGACATATTCTGCAACAGCTCAGGCACTCAGCCCCAGCACTGTGACTCTTGATGGGGATGGTGTGGAGAAGAGCGAAACCCCAGAGCTTAACCTTCCTCTTCCCACACACTCACACACCACCGTGCCGGCCTACACTCATGTGGGGACATTCAATTACGGCACTCTCCTCTCATGTTTACACACACACACACATACATACGCAACACCTCCTACCACTGCTGCTGCCGCCGCCTATGTGCTGTGAGCTTCTAGTGACCTGTCTGCTGCTCGTCAGTGAGCCACAGGATCCTTCTCCTCTCACGCTCTCTTGCAACAGTTCTTATTTCTCTTATTTTGGGTAAAGGAATAGAATAAAGGCAAATTAGAAGTGTTTGAGTTGATTTTAAAGTGGTTGGCTGTCTGAGTTATTAAGAAGGAATACATATTGTATGTTTTATGGTTTATTTATTTTCTCCTTGTCGCTGTTGGCTTCCTCGCTATCTGACTATCAGGGATAAGCAATAGAGCAGCAGCTTGCTGGTAATCAGTCGTTTTTTTTTATCATGTCTCTCACCGACAGCCTACGCAGTCAGAGGTCTTTGACAGGGACTGACAAAAGAAATATCAGCTTTATTTTCTTGCTTCTGAAACTGAAAACAATTGCTTTACTATTAGGATTGGTTTGCCTTTTTATTTTGCATGATTGGATAGATTTAGATGAAGTGCCACTGGCATGTATGAGCTGATATTTCAGCGAGGGAGAAAGAAGCGAGGCAAGTAAAGGCAGAGAGTGGGAGAATTTGAGATGTAAGAGAAAGAGGGCTTTCACATGTGCCGACTGTGCATAATTTTGTACTTAAAGCATGTGCATGAGTGCTAACCGCAGCATTTGTGTGGTGCTGCTGACTTATGACACATCCCTAAGCTTTGCCCAGCAAGGATTGAGATTCAATCCTAGGTTTGGCATGTTCAGCTAAGAGCTGCTAATGCTTCTTAGGACTACTTAGGAAAGCAGGGACACTTTATACTTTCAATGCAGTTACGGTTGCCACTTATGCTTTTTATTTCTTTTTTTCTCTTTTTCTCTTTTTCTTTAAAGTCATTTCTGATGCAGTCATTATAGGATTAGTCTTAAAGTTACTCTTAAAATTGGGGTAATTTCCTTACCAACACACATGCACTCACACATTGTCCCTCTATTGGTATTTGTCTCTCACTCACTCACTCTCTCTCAATGACAGTAGTTTTACATCCATAGCCAACCAGAACAAAAGATGGTTCCCCCTGAACGACGGAATAGGAATATATATGTGAATATCCCTCAGTGTCCTGTTCTACATTCACTGTCTTTCATATAAATAAGTCTAGTTAGTTGTGCCAACTTTATATTTGTACGATTAAAATCGCAATTTGAAGACTTTTAAAATGATCAAAATTCCCCTGATAAGAAGACTGTGCTTGTAAGGACAAATATCCACAGTCCGGCAAACATATCTTTAAATCAACTTTCACTGCATCTGTTTTTCAATGACTTAACAAAATGAGATATTTTTTGGGTACTAAGTCAATTTATTTACATTTAGTGAACAAAAAGTGTATGGTTGGTTGGGAGGTTTATAAACTGGTCTAAGCTTTAAGTACTCTTTAAGTTTTATCAACCAAACGTTGAAGCATACAGCCAATTAAGACCACACTCAGTAATTTATTGTTCACTGATTTTTGTACCCAGGCAAAGACAACAGCAGGTTGAGTTAAACAAATCTCCAGAAACTAATAACAAACCAATGAAAGTGAAATCACTTCCGCTTTAGTGAACATTAAAGTCAGCATGATGACTTCTGGCGTTCAGTATGCCAAGTTGATTAGATATAGTGCCTGAGGTCTCCGCAAGAGAAGAGGTCACTTTGTGCAGCATTAGGCTTAGAGCGAATTATAACAGCTGGAAGGAAGACAGTCACACTCTCCAGTGAGTGGGAAATCAAGTCAGGTGAAAGCTAGTTCAGTCTGTGTGTCTGTGCTGATGCCAAACGAAGCAGTTGGTGAATTTGCTCCTGCATGTGGCCGTGCCCCAAAGATTCCCACGGAGCCCGTCTTCACACGACAGCATCCTTTTACATTTTTATTTAATCATGTATTTGGTGAGCGAACGTGGCTAACCCTTAACTCCTGAGCAAGCTGTGAACATGACAGTTTAAGTAGCTGGATTTGTAAACTAAACATCTGATCTTGTTTGACAGTTGACGGACTTGGATGAAGCGCATCTTCATTTTGTAGCTCTTTGTTGAAAACGTCTCAGATTGCATGAGTCTGTCTAAAAAGAGTAGCAGCGGGTTGAGGGAGGATAGCAGTGGTATAAAACAACTCCTGATTTATTCACATCCCTAAAACCCATATCCCATCTGCGTCCCAGCGGGTTCATCTCTGAACAAACTCCGAGCAGTGTTGTGCATTAATTTATTACATTCATTGAGCTGAAAGTTTGTGGCTTACACAGACGCGTCCACTTATTTCTCAGCAACTCAAAACATAAGCAACAGAAAAACAGCTTACAGTCAAGATGTAACCCATGAGTTTCCACTCATTTCTATTCCATGTTGTTCATTCTGTAAGAAAGGTAGATCTTTTGAAACACATGATGTAATTATTACTTGGACAAAACATGTTTATGCTTAACATACTCAAAGAAATCCAACTGCATTCCTGCTGTGTCCAATAATGAAGCAATGCTGAGAAGATCAATTCTGCGGGATTCATCAGATGAAAATTGGTTTATTACTGTGTTAAATGTGTTGTTAAATACACCACCACTCATTTTTACCCTCTCTAGTAAATTTTTCAGGAGAAGTGCAAAGACTCTGAATGTGGCAAATTCCATGGAATTTCACATAAATCATGACAATTATCTCCAATCATTAAAGTTTTAATTTTCTTTTTGAGTTATATCCAGCAGTTGTTTTAGTTATGTTGTATCTAGTGAGGGGGGGAAAGCAGATAATCCAGATATCTTCAAACTGCTTTTTTACAGAAATCTTTCTTCTCCCCTGACTAAGACATGTCTTGACTGTCAAGTCACAACATTAACATTGCAAATATTATTTGAGTGGAACTGAAGCAGAGCCACTCATTCTTGTATTCAGTAGCCATTTTAATAACCCTCAGTACACACAACTCTGATTTTAAATTCCACCATCTTACTGTTTGCTGTAGACCCACTCAGTGCTACACAGGAGGGCAACATCCATGTTGGTGGTGGACGGTTTGAACCTTTAACATTAGAAATGCCTGCATGGTGTCAGTCCACTGTCTCCTTGAATTATAGATACATTTCATTTTAAAAATGTCTTGTGACTTTTATTCAGTCTGGTTTCTCTAGACTCCATGGGTGATTTTGCAAAGACTTGTTGTTCTGTTTCACATCCCTGTGAGCCTGGTGTTGATGTAAATTTGACTGAACCTGTGTCTTTCATTAATCGTCCTCTAATGAGCGTGTCCTAACTGTGTCCTTACTATTCCCACAGTGGTGACATGTCCTGCGCCACCACCCATACATAACGGCCTCCTGGAGGGCTCAGTCCTGGAGTGGGGCACCAGCGTCAGCTACAACTGTCTACCTGGCTACGAGCTGTCCTTCCCTGCTGTCCTCACTTGCACAGGAAATGGGACTTGGAGCGGAGACTTGCCTCAGTGCTTGCGTGAGTCACCATTTACAGACGGACGAACGGTCCCTGGACCATTTCTCATTGCTTGTAACTCTGTAGCCCCCCAGCTGATCAATGAGAAAAGTGCTTGAGAGGGTCAAACTCATTCTCACTTCCGTACTGCTCCATGCATTTTAAAATCCTCACAGTGAACATTTACTTATCACAATATAATCGACTATGCTCAGCAGAATCTCGCAAGGAGTAGAACTCAATCAAATTGTGTAAATGAACCATGGTTTTCAATTTGTTCTTTCTCCAGAAAGTTTCCTCTTTGAAATAGAACTTTCCTGTGATAACAAGATGGATATAACATTGTAGTAACCGTTTCTTGGCACTATGTGTGTTTCTCTGGTGACAACATGCAAATGTCTTGTTACAATGTGACAAATACTGCTGAAAACGTTATCTCCTGACGTTTCTCTGGTTTTGTCACTGAAATTATCTCCGTGACATTTCTGTCACCACCTGCAAATGAATTGTTTGCACATTAAGATAAATTTAGACTAATGGGTCATTTCTCAAAGAATTATTAACAAGAATAAGCCTGTATTTTGTTTCACAATGTGTCTAATAGATTCACCAAGGCAGTTTCCCTTTGCTGTGTGCCACTTTATAGATGATCTGCTGTTGATCAGTTTAATGAAACGAATGTCATGGAATTTAACATTGGGACTTAGCTGGAAAAAAGTGAGGCACTATACAAACAGAGTAAGACAGGCCTTCAGAGATGCAGCATAGTGTTCAGCTTCAAAACATACATGATGATGATGATGGTGTTTATAAACAGGCTGTTCAACACCTACTCAACGCGTCGCAGAGGCAGCATCGTTGTTGCAGTGACAAAAATGACGGTTTGATTGGAGCCACAAAGTAGCAATAGTTCTAGGATACTCAGCAACACTTTTACATGATAAAAAAAACCTTTTAGAAAACATTAAAAGCTCTGAATCATCTTGGCAACCATTTTAATTTGAGTGTTCATAGTAGTATGAGTTCTCAAGAACGTCACTGACAGCCCACCTTTTGTTGCAATGTTTCAGGAAATGGGGTTTATTTCTGTCTGAGAGGTTGTCATGACACGGTTGAATTAAAAACCACTAAAATCACTGAAATGTTGCTGATGAAAGTCGCGTCTTGTGTCTGACTGCTGTGAAGCATCCGTATGAAAACCTGTGTAAAGAGGCAGTACAAGGTTTTCTGTTTGTAGCCCTCTTGTGCAGGATTCTCTATCAGATATGGAATTAATTTGCTTGGTACATTAACTGGACATATGCCATAGAGACTAAACTATGTTGATTGTTGACTTTAGATATGCACAATTATGAACTGTGCCTTTAATATATTTTTATACCACGACAAACAAAAAAAGAACTACATTCTAATTACAGCATATGGCGGTTGTGGCCAATTTCAAGTATTTAGCATGCATGATCCATCTGACTAGTGTGCAATTGTCTGCACAAAGTACTGTGCAGGCGATTGTAACTCTGAATGGCCGCATTACACTTGTTTATGGCACCTCCTGTATGTCTGTCATATTTATATCCTGCTTAACTGTAAAGGATCACATCGGGCTGCTAAGAGCAGATGTATGTGCTTTAGCAGTGCTAACTGACCAACTGAACTGCCTCGTTTTATTGAGGTGCATTGGTGTGTGTGTGTGTGTGTGTGTGTGTGTGTGTGTGTTCTGTTGCTGAATTGTTGTGATCGTCTGGTAATAAAAAGGATAAGCTTCGACTTCGTAAATGTACCATATCTACTTGGTCTCTCCCACAGTTATGACGGTCAGTGCCATCCCTCAAACACTGCAATCGTATTTCCACATCAGCACCCCCAAATCAACCTCCTGTAGCCTTTTGAGCGAGTAACCTTTATGTTCCGTTCCGTGATGTGCTGATTGTGTCTCGGCGGAGAACTGTTTTTGATGCAGTAATTACGTTTAATAGCTCCATGACTTACAACCTGGAATGCAGTTTCCAATACTAGTGCAAAAGCGACACAAACAGGGAGCCGTGCACTATTAATGTTTGATCAATAACCAACACCTGTGAAGAGCGTGGCCCTCTTTAACGTGTTTTTATAGTTAGCCTCCTGCCACAGAACCTTAAACAAAAGCAATTCTATTGTAAATCACTGAGGTTTACCAAGGCAAATAAAGGCACCTGAAAAATGCAAACGATATTAATTAAAAAGTTGAAGTGTTTGGTGTTGAAAAAGCAAACGTTTCAGTTGTTAGTCTCTTTAAATGATGACGTCATTATGAGGTTGGTCTATAATTAGTGTCAATTCTTTGAATGTATTTAAAGAACCAGTAATGTTTTCTGCATCCTGACTCATGGCTACAGTACACTGACTTCATCTTTTCAAATTATTATACATTCTTTAAAGAGTGCAGAATCGTTTAATCATTTATTAAAACCAGTTTTTCTGCTTGGAAACATACTGGGTATGTTGTTGCTCATAGTCCGCACATAAAGTTGAAATACAGCTCTGCTACAAAACTACAAAATATGCCATCCATCTGCCAAAGCAAAGTCATCTGTGCATTTTGTAAAGTCTCTGCGTTTGTGTAGTCAGGCAGCCAAACAAGATTTAAGATGCGTGTTCATGTTCTCTGTAACAACACATGGGAAACGGAGAGCAAACAGCGAATTTCAGTATCTGAGAATTTTGTAGTTTTTGTGTCTGCAGGGAGGAAACTGGGAACCCAACTTTGAATCAGACCTCTGGATACCAATTACCTCAGAGCATTGATAATTCATCGAGGAAGGGGAGAGGTTACGG
The DNA here is from genome assembly GCF_958295425.1 of Solea solea. Taxonomy (NCBI): domain Eukaryota; kingdom Metazoa; phylum Chordata; class Actinopteri; order Pleuronectiformes; family Soleidae; genus Solea; species Solea solea. Next base: position 15,173,637 of record NC_081146.1, read on the forward strand.
GAGAGAGTAGGGGAAAGACTAGTCTCTCTTTCCTTCTACGTCTCCTGTTAATTCACATACACACACAGGCACATTAAATATGCTGAGCTTGGTTTGGCCTGGGGCCATTTCTCTTATATAGCCGTAAAACAGTACATTATTTCCCTAAGGCTTCAAGTTTATGACTGATGTGAATGTCACCTGTTTGGTCTGTACTATCCATCACAAAAATGAATAGAAAATCTCACAATGCCAAAATCATCACCCTCACACTTTTGACTCGGTTTGGCACATCAGATACAGTCGATCTGTTTGTTGCCGTGTGGTCAGAACATACAATGCATCCGCTTCAGTATAGGCAACCGTCTTCTGGGAGTAGCCTCAGTGTGTCTCTGAATGCAAGGATTTGTTTATGAGATAACAGCATTTGCAATAATGACTTTATCCAGCCATTCCTTCATGGGTTGGATTATAATCTTCTTTACTAGATAGCTTTTATGTCAGGGATGTGCTCTGGGAAGCCCCTGTTGGTTTCGGTCTTCCAGAAAGAGAGCAAGCAAGAACTTATCTCTGTCTCCAGACCTTCACACAGCAGCACATGTCAGGTCTGGAGATGCAGTCTGCCTTAATATTGGCTTGATCCTGCAGTTCTCTGACTGTGTGACTGAATGCTGTGACTCTTGTCCTCGCCTCTGCTCTTTTGCTCACTGAGTGTTTCTAAACCTCCTACAGCTAACAAGTAACTTTTACTGAACTCTACGGTTATAGTGGGTTAATGAATGTGTATATACAGTAAAATGAGCTGAACGATACACTGGCAGACTATAAAATGGATGGCTTCTCTCCCCATCAAACCCACTCAGCCTAAATTATTCCAGGCAACTTGATTAGATGTCTATAAGCAATAAATTGAATGAGCAGCAGGGATAATCCAAAGGCTTCTTCTGCTTAGGCTGTGGCTAGAGTGCAATCAAATAGGCAATATTATACAAGAGGCATGGAGAGCAGCAGCAGTGGCAGCAGATGGCTCCAGTTGTGTTAACCTTAAGGCCTGTCAGAAAAATTAATATTTCATTTGTTAATTATTTTTGATGTAAAATTGAGTGCCATGACCTCCTTCACTACCTCATCGCTGCCAAGATGTAAATCTGCATTTCTAATATAACTACTCACCAGTAAGGGTGACTGTTGGAAACAAAAAAATGATCTGACAGAGAAATTCATCCTGAGAGAATGTCAGTGCATCTGTCCACATGCAGTGGAAATAGCCAAAGGAACTTGCACAACAGGCTCTGCGATTCATATTCAGTCCACAAAGACTGACCTCCTTAAACATATTGACAGATTTTACAGCCAGGTGCTGAATCAAATCTAACACGGCTAAAATAAAAAGCAGCAGTTGTGTAAACCACTCTCTCCTCTTCATGGTCTGATCAAATGTACAAGCACCCAGAAAGTCCTTTTTTACAGGTCTCAGAAGCAAAATCACAGGCGTTAATATTCAAAATCATGATGGCTGAGTTCCATTTAACTTCACCGTTGCACTGTCCTGACCTACACAAACCAAACAGAGCCATTGTGATTAATAACATGTCAAAATAGGTGCTGTGCAAATGGCTCCTTTAAACCTGGTTTATACTTTGTCGCAAAACACTTTTTGTTACTCAATAAAACTTAACGAGTCACACACACACACAAAGTTTATGCTCTGCGAGAAGGTTCTAGTCTTCATGGTAACTAGGTAACAAACCGCACACAATCCTCCAGTTGTCTCTTGATTAGTTCATTATTTTGTCAGCTTGTTTGTATCCGTATGTGTCCTGCTTTCTTTCTTTTTCTGATAATGGATGGGTTTGATGAAGTTGTAGTTATAATTGTGGAAGGAAGATTTTTGAAGTTATTTGAAGCATTTGAAACAATATACAGAGCAACAGGGAGAAGATGTTTTGGTCTGACAGTTGAGGATCTGCTGAATGATCTTGAGAATGCTGTAATCTACCTGATATGACACGCACTTACGAACAGATTAATGTACAAATCCTAAAATGGGACATATGGAACTTGTATCATATCGACATCTATTGTGCAAAAGTGCACTGTGTTACATTGTTACATGATTTCTTGCAGGAAAATGTGCATTTGTTGGCCGTCAGCTTATCTCATCAGCAATTTTCCATTTATTTCACTGCAGCTAAGTTCTGTGGAGACCCTGGTATACCAGCCAAGGGACGGAGGGAAGGGCGCAGTTTCATCTTCAAATCAGAGGTGATGTTTAGCTGCAGTGCCTCGTTTGTGCTGGTTGGATCGGCCACACGCATGTGCCAGGAGGATGGCACTTGGAGTGGATCTCAGCCTCGGTGTATAGGTAATAAAAATGAGCTTTTTGACCTTTCTGCACGGTCTGTAAAATAACAGAGTTATTGAATTAAATGACTGAACATACTCGGTGTCAGGCAGTGACATTGAAAGTGAAAGGTGGGGCACTTGATTTGACTCAATATGACCCTTCTCTTTTAATTCTGTTGAAGAGGCTAACTGTGTTATCATTGTGCACCGACTTAGAACAAAAACAAATCATACTTGACATAATTCCTCTTCATGGGCGTCGTTTTATTTTTTCAGCCTCTTGCAGCTGGGATTGTTAAATACTGATGAAACAGATCAAATTGATGTTTTAATTTGTATGTTTGGCTTGTCAGGACTTGAAAGTCACACAAGTCCACGGCTTAAAAGGCAAGGAAGTAATAGTAAAAAACACCAGAGATGGCAAGAAACTGCGGCTTACGTTACCAAGCCTCTTCAGTAATTGTCCTTTGGTACATCGTACACCATGAAGAAATTGCTTAGTCATTATCAATGATTGCCCTTCTCTCACACACTTTTATCTCCCTGCTCATCATAAGTGATTTCTTGTTCCAGAGCCAACAAGAACTACGTGTGAAAATCCAGGGACACCTGAGCATGGCTTCATGAATTATACAACAGGCTTTAAGGTAAAATCAGGAGAAACCTGAAATGGATACAGTTATACATCTGCTGTATACTTGTAAAAGGCTGACCTGCATTATATACAATGGTGATTATGATATAGCATTAAATATACCTCAACTCTTTCCACGGTTTATCTGACATGTAGTTAAAAAAATTGGCAGGTGCTTTAGAACATTTAACATATAGACTATAGTAAGTGATATACACTGTGATATACTTCACTAATTGAATTAAGCCCCACAACAAACTTCCAAGTGATCAATATTTGAAGAAGCGTCACTGCTTTGCCTCAAAGGCAGCAACAGATGAGTGTAAACAAGAAGCACCAAATCAAAGTACGATTCAAAGCCTGTAGCTATAGTGTGCTGCGTGCATTTACTCCTCTTTCAAATGGGCAGGTTCCACTGGAGGCTCCTTGCACAGTCATTATTTATTCCCTTGGATGATAGTGTGTGTGGGTAAAAGCATTAAAGAGTGAGACGGGAACTTTCATGTGGTTGCACATGAAAAAACCTGCTGAATGCCTCCAACAATCTGAATGCCTGTGTACAGACATGGTGCATATGTATGTAGATCTATGGCAATGTGCACTGTAAGCAGTTGGAGCATATGTGGTATGTATATATATATGTATATATATGTATATATATATATATATATATATATATATATATATATACACTGAAATCCACTATTGTGGAAAAATGATATCATGTCCATTAATGTGGGCTCTGTCGCACTCTTGAGATGCTTTCAGTCGGTGCATTTCATTTCATGTCCTCCCTGTTAATCTTAGATTGTCACCTACAAGTTAAGTACAAAAAAAAATTCTCCACTACGTTCAGCAGAATATCAGGAATGAAATTTGTCCCAAATGAAAGCAGAAGCAGCTTATTATTTGGATCACTGCTTGCAATGGCTGTAGTAATGCATTTTTCTGCATTACTGAACAACTCAACCAATATCTTGACACCGCGGAATAAGAAAATCCTGCGTCTGCTGTCTTCAAACACATGACTGGGATGGTAGCCGAAAATAAAAGTAATTTATTTAAATAACAGAAAACAGTTTGGCTCCGTATTTCACAAGGAAGTTGGCTTCCTTATTTTGTAATGTCTTTGCATCAGTTGAGAACACAAACATGGGCCATCGCCTCTAGGAATAATCTCCATCTGCCTCCACACACTACAGATAATCATTAAAAAAGGGAAAAAACTTTAGTGTGCAGTATTTTTCCTAAGCTCTTTAGATTTGATGCTTGGAGCCTATTGGCATTTGCATCAGTGTATTGACTCTCTCCACTTTAATGTGCTGTCTGTTTGTGGCCAGGTGGGCAGCAGAGTAGACTTCCAGTGCCAACAGGGACACCTACTGCAGGGCTCCACCACCCGGCTGTGCTTGCCTGATCTCACCTGGACCGGCATCCAACCTACCTGCATCCGTGAGTGCTTATTCATCATGCTCTCTTACTATCTCCATTACTGTCCCCGTCTTTGTTTTCCACTAACCCTTCTGGCATCCTGTCAGTGTTTATCTGCATCACTGGCAACGCAGACCCACTCTTTTCTTTTTCTCACCCCCCGCCCTACTCATCCCGTCTTCCAGTGCTACTTCTCTCCTTCACTCAATCCTGTCATAACCTTTGACCGCCCAGTAGATTGCAGCCTGCACCTCAATCAATCTGCCATACTAGTCATTCTGAAAGTGAGGTGTTGACCGTGATTACTGTCATTCTGTTTGAACTACGTGAACTGTCCACCAAGTGCAGTTCAGGCCAAGCCAAGTGCTTTTTTCTAAGATGTGATAATTCTGAATCCTGAAGTGGATCCACCGCCCCCCAAGTTATTATGTTTTTCATGGAAAAAAATCCCAATTCAGATCTTACTATAGTCTGCATTTTACAGAGTAAACACTCGGCCTAATGGCCTGTGTGATGATCAGGGGATTCATATTATATTTTGTAATTGTTTACATTCAAATATGCAACACCAACATGAATTTCCTGGACACATTTGAGCTGAGGAAGCAGAAGCATTGTAACACTTATCATTCACTTTGCCTCATCAACTCGGCAGCACATTTACTCAGCAGCATATGTCTGTGTGCATGTGTTGTTGGCCGCTAGACGATAAGTTTGAGTGGATTTGAGAAATCTACATTCAACGATTGAACACAGAAACCAATCTCTGTCTTTTATGGCCTTATTGTCATTCATGCAGTTTATCTCCTAATTTCTTTTTTATAAAATGCTCATTTGAGCGGCTGACAGCAGGAATAAATCTACAAAGCACTCCTGCCTTAGCCTTCTGTCGTCCAACAGCTCCACCTGTATCCTCAAACTGCTGAACTCATCAACACACTCGCTAGGATATAATTCAAGAGGTTTTGCATTGCCCTGCCTCTACAATGGCATTTATTTCAGTCTTTGTGACAGGTCCCGCCAAATAAAAGAACCATCAAAGTAAATTTAAGTCAGTAGAGTTATTGGTAAAAGCCTCACACTGGCAAACTACCAGTGGGAAATTGACATCCTCTGTCTGGTAAAGGTTTGACGGCGGTGTCAGGTGAGAAAATCCTTCCATGGAGATAGATGGCTGACACTGAGCGGATCTTATAGAGTGTCTTCACAAAGACTGTTGAGTGGTTCATGTTGAAGTGGTGTGGTTCTGTGAGTGAAACACTTTTAAGGAAAAAAGACTAATATTAAATATTAAACGCTGCTAGTCTTTACTGTTCTTTTGAGATCATTTAAATCATAGTGCTGTATTAGTCTATCCAAAAACATACAAATTTGGGGATGAAGCAAACTGGACACTCTGCATTGACCGTAGGTGTGAGAGTGGATGGCTGTTTGTCTCTTTGTGGCCCTGTAATGGACTAGTGCTCTGTCCAGGTTGTAACCCGCCTTTCACCCTATGTCAGCTGGGATTGGCACCAGCGCCCCCTGCAACCTTCATGTGGAGGACAAAGCAGTAGAAGCAAAATAGATGGATGTAATTTTGATGCAATAGTTTCATCCACTGCAGTTTCTGAGTCACTGTGTTGTATTTAATGGAAATAGGTAACAGTAATTTGTTAACATATAAATAAAATGTATTATTATTATTATAATTATATGTTGTCTAATGGTTGTCATGTTGACAGAAAACAATGTGAATTAACAGAACTCAACATAGACGTAAAATTAAAGCAGCGGGGTCAATAAACTATAGCATCGAATATAGATTTTCCTTTTAAGAAGAGGTGAACTAAATGAAACGGCAACACTGTCATGGCAGATGCCATTTAATACTTCACTTAGGGATTTCTTCTGGTTGCTGTGATTATTCTCATATTAAAAGTGGTACATTAATCCCTAATGAAAGGCCTTTGAGAGGTTCCTCTCTTCAACAGTCTTGGATTTGGAGACACAGCAAATCGCTGCATTTACTTTCACAGTGGTTTCCATAAAATCTTTGGTTTAACCACGATGTAGACCCTCCGAAATGGCAGTCTGACGCCCCCGTCCCATTCAAAGGCTTAATAGTTTTAGGCTTTAACTCGCTTCAGTAGGTGCCTTTTCATTGCCAGGTTTGTCTCTGCTCAGAAACAAGTATGCAGTTTTAAATAAAACCCTTTTTTTTTAGTGTACGTATGTAGTGTGAGCTACCCTTACACCTTAACAATAGCACGACCCTGGCTGTCTTTAATCTTGAGTGGAACCATAATTAATATTCCTAGTAAAACCTATGTTTGTCCTACTATTCATGTCAAAATATCTGCTTTGAATACAGTTATTCAAGATATGCTTGGGCACTATATTGTGTTGTATGAGGTAAATTAAGCTGTTGCTTAGCTGGTGGTGCTTTGATACTTTTGCACAATACTGTGTATGTGTGTGTGCGTGCGTGCATGTGTGTGAGATAAATGTGGACATATAGACCCAGTGAGCTATAGGGCTGTATGGTCTTCTTTAACCTTGGTCTTCACCCTCAGAGCCATAAATCCTCCAAAATACCTTTCTCTATGATTAAATGGTCTTCTGGTACTATGAAGCCACTTAAAAGGATTTAAAAGTAAAGCCCACCAATCTTGAACTGCTGGCAAAGGCAAAAGCTTTGGAGGGATTACCAACAAAATAAATGTAATATATGCAATTGGCACAAGTCAGTTTAATGTGGCTGGATCTTAATCACATTATCTTTCTATTAGTTTGAATAAAAGAAAAATAAGTTCACGCCACAAACACTCAAAGTATTTGCAAGGTCATTTTAATGTGCTTAACATTTTAGTTTTGAGTTGCAGTGGATCGACAATATACAACATCCATTACTCACTGGACACAAGCATTATATCTATCTCAGGAAGTTTATCATAAATATTAATAATCTGAAGATCTAGTGAGCAGCCAAACTGAACCTTGTTTTGAAGTCAGTTCCTTAATGCAGAGCTCTCTACAGCTGCCTCCAATTTGCTTGTGTAATTGTCTAAAGCGTGGAATGCTAACAAGATTATTTTAAAAGCTATGAGAAAAACATGGCAACATTTCAAACGCCATAATGACCATTACCTGCTTTTGTAGTCTGGAGCTGCAAGCCGTCTTGGCTCAAAGAGAAATCCATCAGCAGGATTGTCCGTCTCTGTACTCTCCTAACTAATTCTCCATCTCTATCAGAGATACCAGCTTCAAACCAAGAGTATTACAGGTTGAGGTGTCACCAGAAAAAGAAATTGTCTTTTGAACTGAAGCCTGCCTCTGCTGGTTGAAGTGTAAGTAAACATGGCTATGTCAACAGAACTTGATGAGGGATGTGACACAACAATTCATGGCCTTGTAAGTGTCTTCTCTATTCATGGTCTACAAACTCTACATCCAAGCTGGACATGTGCTGGCAGTTTGTCATTTAAATTGGTCACACAAACTTGTGCTCGGGCACTGAGAGGAGAGTTTATTTAGTTATTTATCTGTTTATTTTTTTAGGCCTTCACGCTCACAGCCTACAAAACAAGGCCGTTTTTCGTCTTTCTGTCTCACAGTGTAAATAGATTCCACTGATGCTAGATTTATGGAGTCAGTAAAAAAAGCTCAGGGTGCTACAGAGTTTACTATACCGTCGTCCTTCATCAGGCTTTTTAATATATTTTACATTGTTATAGTCCTTGTGTAGCTGAGTATATGTTGAATCTTCTCGTTTCCTGTACTGTTTGACTGTAGTATTTTTAACTCTGCATGTAAGGTGACTTTGAGTGATTTGAAAGGGACCTAGAAATAAAATGTATTATTATTATTTTCTGCAGTCTCCATGTCTTTTCACTCTCTCTCACTTTTGCCACCAATATCATTAAGACACCATGACGGACTGATTTGTTTCTGTGAGTCACATGTGGCCATCTTCCAATTTGTACATTCACATTTTAATTCTTTGTGGCATAGATTCAACAAGGTGCTGGAAACATTCCCCAAAAATTGTTGGTCCAATAAGCATCAGAGTGTGGATTTGCTGGCTGCGCATTGATGATGCAAATCACCTGTTTCATCACATCAAAAAATGTGCTCTGTGGATTTGAAATATGGTGACTGTGGAAGTGACTTCAGTACGGGGAACTCATTGTCACGTTTCAAGAAACCAGTTTGAGGTTATGTGAGTGTTGTGACATGGTGCAAGTAAGATGTGTACACTGTGATGAAGGGATGGACATGATCATATGGTGTTAGAACAGAGCTCAATAGCTTCTAATGGTCCCAAAGTGTGTCAAGAAAATATCCCACACAACATAACATTTTTCCAATCTTCTGTCCAATTTTGGTGAGCCCATGTCAACTGTTAACTCAGTGTCCCGCTGTTCGCTGACATGAGTGGCAACCAGTGTGGTCTCCTGCTGTTATACCCCATCTGCCTCTGAGGTTGACGTGTTACGCTTTCAGAGGAGGTTTTGTGTTTTTTGCATACCTTGGTCGCACAAGTGGTTATTTTCAGCCGTGACTGAAAATCATTCACATCATTTTACAGGCCAGATGTGACTGTCAGGTTATTGTAGGTTAGTGTGAGGCAAATAGTTGGTGTAGCAGTGAAGTGAATGCCATGTAATATGACTTGCTACTGTGTACTAATGAGTACTTTTTTTATTAGAGTAATGTAGTACTAATGTTATGTTACGATTAAATGAGTACGAGTTGACTCTGGTCACGTGAGAGATCATGACATCACTTGACAGTTTTATAATAACACATATAATCATTTATAATATCACTCGAGCACTGTTGACAAACATGGTCTTGTTTGGTACCACTTCAAATTTGTGATTAGTGCAAACAAAGTGTGTGTGTCTAACCCTTTAGGCTAAATTCTAATTGTATTGTAATAGTATGTGACAGAATATGTAATAGTATTGCATCTTGAAGACCCCAAGTGTCCGTAATATATTAGAAAAGAACCAAGACACACTAGTATCAGTATGATCTTTATCCCTGTACTCAATAAAATTGTAAAACATTTGTGCTTTCATTTTTTTCCTCTTTTTTTTTTCCCACTGACCCTTTCTCACCTCTTCATCTCCCCCTGAGTGCTTAATTATCTTCCTGTCTATCTGTGTCCGTGCGAGTGTGTGCTCATTGGTCCGTGTGCATGTAGGTGTAGGTGTAGCTGTGAGTGTTTGTATTAACATGGCTGTCCTCTGTTTGCTCTCCAGCTCACTCCTGCAAGCAGCCACGGAGCCCTGCCAATGCTGACGTCGCGGGTCTAGACCTGCCCTCCTACGGTTACACCCTGGTGTACACCTGTCAGCCAGGTTATTTCCTCTCCGGGGGTTCAGAGCATCGTGTCTGCCGCTCTGACAGCAGCTGGACTGGCAAGGTGCCTGTCTGCAGAGGTACGTGGTTGCCAGAGGTCTGCGGGGGCCGATGATAGAGATGATGTCGGGGAGAACGAGATGCAGTGAAAGTTGAAATTATCAAGACGAAGGCTGTTCACGAGAGGGTGAACATGAAACTGTCAAAATGAAGGATGTTTAAACATTACTACGACCTGATCAGTCAAAAACAATTCAGCATTGTTTTTTCTGTAATATCTGTAAACCCACTGTGTCACTCTTTCATATTTTTACAAACATCTCTCTTCCCTTTCACATTAGACTTTGTAGCAATGTGTTGATTTGTAAATGTTTGATGGAACTGAGCCGCCAGAGAGCCTGACATACAGAGGGAAAGTGTAATGCAGGCACCATGTTACAGTTGAGCAGTATTTACTTTTGCCAACATCCTCCAACCGCTAAGATGTGCTGTGTATCACTACATCTTTGTGACATACATATTTATGTTCTCCTGCAGTCGGTTCCAAATCACATGAGAAAACTGTCAAAGCCGTACCGGGGACACCGAGCCCAAAAATAAATGGTGAGTTTTGAATTGCACAAGCTGTTAGCCACAGAAGTGTGGTCCTGCATCTGTCAGTTCTCGAGCGTGAATATCAGCTATAGGAAAACATTTATTTATGGTAAATTGTGTTTGTCATAACATGCTCTCTGCTCAGCGATGGCGCTGCACCTCTGCTCTGTGGGGATGTTGTGCTTTTTGTTGAACTAAATCTTTATTCATGTGATCATAGTTTAGTCTTTGTCTAGATACTGTACCTGAAACTATTTAATGATGTTAGTTAGCAGTGTTTTGTGATCAAACATGTTCCGTTAAATGTCCTCCTGAGTAGTTAAGAGGAAACAATTGTGTGAAGAAGATAATTAAATGTCATTATCACCATAATATAAGCGCTTAAAACAGGTACTGTAATTATTCTTTAATTATTAGGTCAACAAGGTAATTACTTTTAAATTGTACCATAATATATGCATGAAACTAGGTGATGAGCTTATGATGTAGCTATTTGTACCTTGAGTTCTTCATCTGCCTCGAGTATAAATGAGCATTGTACTGCAACATAGAACAAAAAAAAATAAAGCATTAGCCCCAGATGCACTCGGTGCTAATTAGAAAATCTTTTTATTATATTTAAAACTAAAGCAACAGGGTGAACATTATAGGCAGTACATGCTAAAGGTTAACATCACGTTTATGAGCATATTAGTATGCTGACAGTGCACTTAAGGTGAGATAAGATTCATTAATGCCAGGGAAACGGGGACATTTACAGTGTTACTGTGGCAAAGACAGACAAAAGGTAAAGTAATAAACATCGCTGAATATACGTGTGAAACATTAAAATAATACAAATGGAATAGTATATGCAGTGAAGACAGTGAACAGCCAGAACATAAACAGCATGAACTTAATATTTACAGTGTGCACATATTATGACATATTGCTCTGATGTGAATTAGAATGTTGGTAACACAAGTTTCATTTTTGTCTACCAGCAGCAGAGAGGAACTATGTGCAATACTGATGTATTTATCCCACAGCTTCACTGTTTATGAACTGTTTAACCTCATAGAAGTGGTTTTATGTCTGTCGAATGTCCATCTGGTTCTGTAAAGGTACTTAGTATATGATGCACAATTACACGGAATGAGTCGGAAACGGTTCCATGGCAGCATCATCATCATCATCATCACCGCTCCTAACGGTGAAGTCACATACACATTTTCCCACGCTTGTGATGAAATGCAACTATAAAATAGAGCGCAAGTAGTATTTACCCCCTTAAAGACTACATTTTGCTTGATCAATATCATATTTGGTGATAAGCTACAGCAGTAGTAGTGCCGTTCAATTAAAGAAAAACATTACATTATATACATTACCTGTTGAAACACACAACTTGGTCCAACAGTTCCTGAAAAGTTTGCTATTATATTTTTTTATCAGTGTGTAACTATTTAGTTCCAGAGAAAGAATGTTAAACACAGAGACAAAGAAACAGGATTGGATTTTAGCTCAATTATTTTCTATGAACATTATATAAACATTTAAAACGTCTTATTTTACTCATGTAGTAAAATAAGCACAATGACCTTGGCCTTTAATGCTTTTTCTTCTTTTTCCCTCTTGTTTCTAGTCCCTGACGACATTTTTTCCCCGGATTTCATCTGGAGGGGTTCGTACGATTACAAGGGCCAGAAACAGCCGATGTCCCTGACGGTCACAAGCTTTAATGTTACGACGGGAAAAGTCAATGTAACTTTAAGCGACAGTAGTGTGGAGTTTCTGCTCTCTGGTGAGTCATCTATAAAACATCTATCTTATACTTCCTGCCGTCGCTTCCTCGCATTAAACCTCTGTGTGTCACTTCCGTTTATTTTAAGGTGCCTCTTGTCAATCATGCATGAGTGTGGAATTACACTAGTTCTTGTTCTAAGAAACGGTTACATTAGTGTGCACAGACTACTGTAAATGCCCACTCAACAGTTGATTCTCTCCTTCCATCTTTCTGCAGTTCTTTTCTCCACTCTTCAACATTATGATTTCCTCTTATAAATGGTTAAATGGTTGTTGTTGTTTTCCAACAGTGTATTGCCTCATCTCTTTTGCTCACACATTTCCTCTTCTTGCCTCTTGTCCCCCGTCTTGTAGGTGTATACAAGCGCCAGGAGGCACGGTTAACACTCCTGCTCTACCAGATGAGAGCACTGGCCCACAGCTCCTTGAGCAGAATTACTGCAGAGACTTGGGCAATGGATGGATTTGTGAGTGTACATAAGAATTGGAAGCAGCTAGCCACTGGTCTTAGAAACAACCATGAGCCGTGATTGCCTTTTAATTTATTTATTTATTTATTTGTTTATTGTTGAATCTGCGAGAGAAGTAGAATATTCAAGAATTCACCAACATGGGGCTTTCTCATTACATTTATTTCCTCTCCAGTTCTACTTAACCATGCCAGCCAAGGAAAATTGGTGCACAAGAAACTGTGACAACAAGCCGAGTAGTAATTTCCTGGCTTATTGTCTGTTTTCATTTACATGTTGGCTGTACATCAGAGAACGCTCAGCGTTTCACACGTTCATTGACTTGCCGACTTGCTGAATAAACTTAGACACACACCTGTCATCTAAGGGAACTGGTATCCCTGCAGAACATTTCTCCTGGTGAAGATTAAGTTCCCTTTAAAAACAAAAAAACAAACCTTCCTAATAACGTGTGACAAGAGTCTGCACACAGAGTGGAACAATTGAAGCAGTCTGCAAACAAAACAAAACAAAACAGCTTCCAGACTTCCTGACGTTGCTGTGTTTGTAATTTTCTTCCAGGTTTCAGCTGAACCAGAAGGTGGCAGCTACGTATTCCAAGGCTTTATACAGGGTAAAGACTACGGACAGTTTGGACTACAGAGACTTGGTATGTAACTTTTCAGACACATTTAGTACTGTTACCATTGGTTCTCCTTTACAAGAGTACAGCAATATGACGTATATGAAAATGATATATGGAAATATTGTATTATTACAGGTTCATTTGAAAACTACTGTGGATATTTGCATAGATATCTTTAGGAATGACAGATGAGGACAGTAATATTTCTATATTGTTTACATAGCAGAATTGTAAGATAGCCAGATAACTTTGTAACTAAGTCTGTAAAGGTTTAAAACTGTGTTAAGGTGCAAAGAAAAGAAGAGACAAACTCAAATACTATTTGCTCAGTGTTTGACGGTATAAAAGACATTTCCAGTGTGTTGCCTCTCATGTTTGCAGTCAACCATTAACTAGTACAGTCATACTGCAGAGGAGAAATCACCCGCCTTCATTTCTCTGTGCTCAATGTCGCTGTCATCATCTCATGACTGTCTTCAAAAAGATTATCACGATCGCAGATCGCTATCGCTATAATCATTAGAGCTGTCGTCTTTATCAACCGGCTGCTGTGTCTCTGACTTGTCATCATTGTGATAATCTTCCCCATCAACATCATCATCTTCATCATCATCATCATTGTCGTCACCAATAAATGATACGTATCTTTTTATTTTTCCATTCCATTTCCAACAGTGTTGCTAAAATACAGAAGCTCTATATTGCACGTTGTTTATTTTTCATGAGTATTTTGCTAAATGTGTTTTTGTTTTTTTAAACAGGTTTGAGTGTGAGAGAGAATGTGACCGTCCCTGACCCTGAAACCAACGGCTCCACCAACAGCAGTTCTGTTGCTGTTGCTATTCTCGTGCCTTTCTTTGCCCTCATATTTGCAGGCCTTGGTTTTTATCTCTACAAACAAAGGTACGTCGATCCTGCTGTCGTCCATACTAGCACCGAGCACATGCGTTGTAGCTGCATATAGTCTACAGAAGAGGATTAGGGCCTAATGTAAAAAAATAAATAAAATGTAGGAAAACAATTGAGATTAAAACAGAATTCTGACTTTTTTCAAATGCCTTTTTTTTCTCAAATTCTCAGAATTATTCTCATAATTCTTAACTTTCTCTCAGAACGCTGACCTTAATCTCAGACATTTTCTTTTTAATTTTAATTCTGACTTTTTCAGTTGTTTTTCTTTCTCAATTTTTATGTTTTTTTCAGAATTTTGACTTTTTCAGTTTTTCTTTCTCAATTTTTATGTTTTTTTTTCAGAATTCTGACTTTTTCAGTTTTCTTTCTCAATGTTTGTTTTTCCAGAATTCTGAGATTTTTTTCTGAGATTCTGACTTTATTCTAAATTCTAAAAAAGAAAATCAAAATTTTGTTCCCAAAAAAAAACCAAATGTGGACCCAATCCTCTCCCATAAAAGTGTCATTGTATCATGTTTTCACACAGTCTGAGTCTGTGTGAGAGGACAGATGAACATGCTTCCTCTCTGGTTACAGCAGCTGACTTGCGCACGACTTCAAAGCATGATGCAACATTAGTCAACATATTACCGTCCAAACCATATTACACAGAAGTATAGTTACGCATGATGATGAACTGGTATCACTTTGATATGATATGTAATGTGCAGTATTTTCACATAGAAGCGCACAGCCGTGTATAAATGGTGTGTACGAGCACAGAAGGATGGATTTTGCCTTGATTTAGAGGGATTATCCTTCAGAGCAGTACATCCACGTGTAAAGCCTGTCGCATGCAAATTTTGCACTCATTATGTTAGTTACCACTGAACTGGCATCGGGATCCTCTGACTCTTTTCAGCGGTAATTACCATTCAGCCTCATTTACCTACTGCAGCTGTCCACGCCAACATAATGGAAACATGTTTATTGAAATGGAAGGAGGGGAGATAATTGGGATAGTGTTTCTATACTAATATGCAGTCTTGCTTTTCCCTCCCCTCCCCCCCCCCCCCCCCACACAGAAAAACCGATAAAGCGCAGTACACGGGATGTTCAGTCCACGAGAACAACAACGGACAAGCAACCTTTGAGAATCCGATGTACAGTACAAACACAAAAGCTGCTGAAGGGAAAGTTGTCCGCTTCGACCCCAATCTCAACACCATCTGCACCATGGTTTGATGTCTACAGAGTATAAGAGAAATACAGGATATATATATATATATATAAATATATATATGTATATGTATATATACATATACATACACACAATATGACAAATTAGTATTTTCCCTATATCTGATAACATACAACAAAGACGCTGAATTGCTCAGAAACATAAAGCACATCTTTGGCAACATTTATAGTTGCAACGGATCATATAGAGAGGGTAAAAAGATTAAAGAGATAAGGAGGGTTTCCACACCTTTCCACGTCTTCTCCTTGTTCGGCGAAGAGAAGTGTTCTTTACACTCTGTGAGTGTTGGCTTCATGAATAAAAAGAGCCTCTGGCCTATAGATAAAATAGAGTATTTTATGCTCTGTAGTATAAATAGAGAGGGGTTACTTCACAATGCCAAATGGAAAATTTAAAATGATCATCTTTTATTCCAAGAAAACCGCCCAGATCTAGTCTCCCTTTTTTGTTTTTGTTGTTTGTTTTTGTCTTAGTCTCACATTCATCTTAATGAGAGTTGTTTTGTTTTACAGAGGTGAGGAGCCATTCAACTGTGGGTTGATCAATGTAATCTTCTCTCTGTTTTCTAAACAGACAGGCTTGTGAGAGGAGGTAAAAAAAAAAGAAGAAGAAGAAGAAAACATTTCTTTGAATAGTGCAGTTCTCTTTTCAAGGTTACGTGGTCAATAATATGTGTTAATTGGATGATACCTCCTCCTGATGAAATACATGGCCTGGGATTTAATTATTGAAGTGCAGAACAGATTTTCAAATGCTACAGAGACTGCTGGGGCTTTTATTGTTACGGTGCGGGATCTCAGACAGCAATAGAGTTCTTTTCCTTCACAAGAGATATAGTCGTCATGAGACTTCATTATAAAGTTCTGAGCAATTGTTTAGTTCTGTCGTTTTAAAAAAGAAAAAACTTAAATTACTGACTAGTCTGAGATTCACGTTGAGATCAATTATACCATTCAGCATAATGGTCTGCTCCATCTATTTAAGCTGTCCTAAAGTTATAGAAAGGGTTGTAAAAACTGGTTTTTCATTTCACGTCTTTTATCTTATAGTGATTTTCCAACTGTGAGTTTGTTTGCGTCCCAATCAAAACCAAATTTGGAGCAAGTTTACCTTGAGCCCTGAGGCTGTAACCATCAAGTGTCTCAAAGTAGGAGTCCCTTTGCTTAATTATTACAGGTTTTATTGACTGACAAGGTTGATATTAGTATCTACAGCTGGTTTCCCATATGTTTATTTGAGCCTGTATCTTAGTACAAGTAGTACAAGTATCAGTATCAATGCTCAGAAGTGTTCGACATCCATCTGCCTCACATTAGAGTGATTAGATCCAACATCTAAATTCTGGTTTTCCATAAACTGAGCAGTGTTTACCGAGCTGTATTTTTGGGGAAATTGTGCCTTAGTCAGTACAAAACCTCTTGATCGCTACTCCGACTCTGAGACACCGGATGAAACAGGCCTCAGTCTATTTTTATTGACACCAACCGACTCAAATGGTTATTTCAGTGTCTTTCTGAAACCATCAGCTTCTGCCAACACATGTACAGTACACATGAAAAGGATTTGCACACTTGAACATGAGCCACTGTCAGTATTATTCATTCATTCATTCATTCTTTCATCTTTGTTTTCAGAATAAAAGGAAAATCCCACTCATCACATTTCTACATCATTACAGTGCCTTGGATACTGTATGGGCATGTGTTTTAAGGAATAACATAACATTGAGTTCATTAACAAAGCTGTTCGCCCGCGTAATTTATCCGCACACTTTTGCAATGATTTCAGTGTCAGCTTTGATGGTTTATCCAACGAGAGGTACGTTTGAAAAGCAGCTCATAGTTTCATACCTGTGCATGTTGGCAAAAAAAAGCGACCCAGTATAGCAAATGCTGCTATAGTACTTTGTACCCCTACGTTGATTCCCGTCATTGCCGTTGCATTTTGTACATTTATACAGTTTTGATACTCGATGGCATTCCTTGGCAAGATGTCTTGTGTTATCAACATGTAATATATTTTGCAAGTAACTGTTTCTTATTGATGAGGAAAGGATTGCATCTATTAAAAAAGAAAAACGATTAAAAAAAAAACAACTGAATATAGCAAGTCCACCTTGCGTCAGATTTCAGAGTAGAATGCTTTTAAATGTACCACACAATTGTTACCCCATTCAAGATACTGTGTATATGAATATGTACATATTAAACGACTTTTGTAAAGAGATATATTTTTTATGCAAATAAAGCATTTGTAAGTTATTGAATATGTTGTGTAAAATTCCACATGTAAATGTCGTGTAAGATCGAAAAATGTTTTGTATTTTTTCTTTATCAGCAATGTATAAATCCTTAATTTATATATAAAATATAAAATAATGAACTTGAATGTTTATCTTTTTTATTCAAAGAAGTCCCCCCCAGTTTTGGTTCCACCTCCATGATGAAAGTGTGCACCGACTGCAGCAGTTTATATAATGTATGGAAAGCTGTTGCAGTGGATTCCGTGAGTGTTGCTTTGCTTTTTGTCTTAATTTAGCTTGTTTCTTATTTTCTTTGCACCTTTAACAATTCCTCTATATGTTTTCCACTTGATGACCACTGTTTGGTTTGACCCAAAATGCGATTAGTCCTGATATTACCTCTGCTCAGCAGATATCCTTCATCTGTATTACAATACAAAACATTATAGACAATAATCTTCATATAAAGTATCTGGTTTGAACAGAAATTCAATGTCTCAACTTTTTGAAAAGACTGAAATTATACAGGTTGACTTTCAGTGTTCTGCATCATCCAGCCACATATTCAAGGGTGGTGGTGGGGGGGGGGGGGCTGCACTAGCTGAGCGCTGAGTCATTATGTTTGCCTCTCTTTCTCTGTCACTGCCTGTGCTTCACAAAATAGCAGAAATTTACAGACTAAAAGCTGCTGAAAATGAAATGACATTTGAATGTTCCCTGATTTGCATACATTTACAGTGTTGCAGGTATATTTATTTAGCAAATCATCCAAGCGTGTCGTCCTGATGATTGGTATGATTTACATTTTTTGTTACATGAGTGGTTTGTACAGTGACGCATGTTTGAGACAAAGAGCAGAGTTTGTGTTGACGTAAGCATCCAAAGACAGGAGCCTCAACTGAAATGAGATGGACTTGTCAATTGGCATATGTGAGAGTTTGACCATACTATGTGTAATGGACTAAGAGGAGGCTGGTTGTTGCAGTCCAAGCACAGATTATCTTGAAAATGACGTGACGTATCACAGATGGAGGAATGGGGGAAATGAAATAATGCAGAAGCAACACAAGTATTAAACAGCATACACTTGACTTCATGTCAGACTCGGACACTAGGATTTGTGTGTGGATTTAAATTTCGTGTTCCTTTCTCTGTGGATGTTTCTCCACAGCCGTAACAAGCCCATATTTACACATAAAGAGATCGTAATATAACCTGGTGGTACACTAAGATGTCACTGTTTGTTCAATATGGCATTAGTGTAGCATTAATAGCAACACTTTGTAAACTCTGACTTGACTCCCTGCCTGACTTAAGAGCAGCCTGGCTTCATTATAGCTCTTGTTTTTGCCTCGGAAAATTCCCCCGGGGTTCAGCAGCAGGCTTCCACAGCAGAATGTTAGTTGTAATCCTTATAAATGCTCAGTAGAGATCTGGTGACTGAGCATGTTAGTGCAGCAAGCTGATTTCACTGCCCTGTTCATGAGGCATTTTCAGTCTTGTGGCGTGGGCATGTGCCTGCTGGAGGAAATCAATTTGCAGAGGAGCGCATGTGGGTACAATGAAGGGATGTTCCTTGCTGCCTCTGATGTCTAGATACCCTCTGGCGTTCCTCCACTGTCATCAATGGGCTGAATGTTTACCGTGAAATCACAGCACAGCACAGCGCCCGGCGAGCAATATTGACATATTACTTGGATAGATGGAGGTATTTGTACATTTGTACATTGCAATAGTTTTTCTCGCCACTGCAAAACAAGAGCAACGACTATTGATCTTAATGAGCACAGTTGAGAGTTTTCACTTCCTTCCCTGCATTGCATGATGTCTCGCGTGCACGTTTTTTAATTGTACGTGTCATAGAATAATGGCTGTTTGTTTTCATGGCTCTAATGTGCTGCATTATCAGTTGACTGACATTGTTTGAGACTTTCACTAACGAGCCATTTTCATTTTATCTCACTGTCATTGGCCACATGTCCCTGGGGTGGTGGGCTGTTGTTGATGTAGATGGGAAGCTGTTGATCAGGGACACGTGCATAAAGAACATTTTTGCTATAGGGATGCACTGATACTGATTCTAGTATATTGGGCTCGATGCTGCCCTTGTGTACTCGTATTTGTATTCATATGCATCTTTAAGTGAGTTGAGCAGGTCTGTGGCAATAATGTGTCGCAATGTCAGCAATTTGGAGATATTTTAACATAAGACATGATGGCAAACATATTAAAGAATCATCATGACACACAGAAAATATTAAGATGTTCCACTAAATATGAAGTATTCATTTAAATCTAATTCAACTCTGTTCTTATACTATGACCTAAAAATGTGATGTTCCCTTACACTGGAGGCTATCTTCTAAGTGGTTAATGCCTGGGAAAAAAGCTGAGCTACGGATCTCTTGTCTTATATTTTGTCTTTTTTAAGACATTTTTGTCCAAATGTTTTACAGCAGAAATAATGGAATTGGCCTCACTCTTCCAGTACTTTTAGAGGGGACTGTAAAAGTTTAAACCGCAGGTATAGTACAGTCTAATCCTGTATTTAGTTCAGTCAGAGTGAGGCTGTAAAGGTATAATTAACTACTTGGTATGTGCTCATATTTAAGTACTTAGTAATTAGTGGTATTGCTGTATCCCTAGTTTTTGGTTGTTGTTTTTTTTGGTCAACATTTTCAGTGACACTGTTAAGATATCAAAACACCAGTGAGTAGAAGTAAGTAGAATTGTTTTCATCTCAAATCACGTGAAGGTTTTGTCTCGGGAAATTCACTGGGATTTAATATTCCGTAAGGCATTTTCACAGAGTTATAGACTTTAAAATACTCATTTTGATCTTAAAGTGGATAAATAATGTACCATTCCCCATAACCATTTCAGAAAAATAAATGTTTAATCGCAGTTAAATCACATAGGCTTTGGTGTATGGCCTACAGTAGACTGCATACTTTGAGGAGAATGTTGAAGTGAGGTCAATGATCACCATTATCAACATTATAACAGCACCTCAGGGGACAGGAGTGTGCATCTGTGATGGATCACGGTCTATTTTAGATTTCAACAAATAATAGAGCCACAATTGACTAGAGTGGCTTTAAACAATATATTTAGACCTGTCACGTTATTGTGTTTAATTTGAATTTCAAATTGTGAGAGCATGGTTTTAGAAATCGTAGCAAATTGATTAAAAATCAAATGCTGTGATCTCATTCATTCAGACGCATCTATGTGGCACTTCAAACTGTGGTCAGGTGCATCCTGTTTAATTATCCGTGGAATGTGTGTACAACGTGATTGAGCTCACTGCTTCACACTGAATGTTGGCACAGAAAACAAAGACCCGGCCAAGATATCCAAGGAACTCTCTGTAGAACCCCCCCCCCCCCCCCCCAACAATAAAAATCTTTAAAAGAAAAGAAGCTTAAAAATCCTCTTCTTGTGAACCGGCCTTATATTATCCCCACAAGAAAAAACGACGGCACCTGAATTGAGCTATGCAGGTGCAGCTTGACAACTGGGACAGGGAAACGGCATGCAGTCAAAGACAGAGAGGTCCAGGGTGCACCTGATCTGAGACAGAGGCAACGCTTCTTCCATAAACCATTAACAACAATGGAAAAACTTCCAAATCAATATGACACAGGAGGTTTAACCCAGAAAGCCTCACCACTGGAACTGCTGCCCAAAGGGGAATCTACAAAGTACTGCAGGATTTCAGTACTTCTGTGCTTGTGTTTCACGGCTTGGATTGAATGGACAATGGAAATTGTGTCCTTTCCAATTAAATCCACACAACACAATACATTGGTTCGAGGTGATGGTGTCTAAATACCTCAGGAAACCACTCTGTTCTTAGCAGCAACATAGCAAACATTTTTTTGAAGCATTTTCTTTTACCAAAGGCTTCTTAGAAGAACCTTCTGAGAAATAGTGTGACATTTCAGAGATATGTTCTTATTCTCTCCTTCTTGCTGTGACTTGATGAGGAAATGTCTCAAATATTTTCCTTGTTATTACTGTGAGGTTGCGTGGGAACTGGCAGAGACTCGAGAAAGTGAATGTAGCCACCAAGAATCAGTCGGAGAAAACTTTTCACAAAAACAGAAGAGAAACAGAACTTGGGTTTTGGTTTGGATTGTTATCAGTGAGCGTTACAGGCGTTGTTGCATTGAAAAACCTGACCAATTTGAATATATCTTTTCAATTACACCCTAACATAAACAGACACTGTGTTCATGTCGCAGACATAGACTATAATTAAAGAAAATTGACGTATATTCTCCCGGGGTTGTAAAGTGTTTGAAACCAGAAGATCACAGACCTGCAACCTGGCACTTGCTGGATGACACTAGCTGTCAACCCCACAATGTTCTTTTGATGTAGAGCTGAAACTAGCACTAGAGACCATTACCTCCTTACTAAGATGTTTACTGACAACGTTAATCAGGTGAGAAATAAGCTCATTTTTCCATAGACTTCCATTCAAATGGAGTTATTTTTGCCAACCGCTATGTCCGTCCTACTTCCTAGGCTTCCTATGTCCATTTTTATGTCCAAATTACATGTAGATAGATTATATCAATCATTGCAGGTCAAATTTATCACTGACATTCGATTTTTCAGGGTCATTCAAAGGACAGTGTACGGTATTATATGAACAGAGAAACACAAAAACGTGCATAAGAGCATAAACTGTTGACGTAATATATATGAAATAACGTAATTAATAACGTAAAAAATTAATATATATGAAATAAATGTTTCATATATACTTTACTCGCCATAATGTAACACCATTAATCGTGAGGTAAACTTGGGAGCAGTTTGTTGGAAATCTATTCCGAGTACGTACAGATGATACACATTAAATCTACAATAAATAATGGCTAAACATGAAGAGACGGCTCTAGGCTAAATGGTTGATTAGATCCTAACGTTAACTAAAGAGCACTGGAAAATATGTAGAAATGCCACCTGCTCGTAGCTCTTTATCCACTCTTTCAATCAGAGAATACCCGAGTGGAATTAGAGCCTTGAGCCTGATCCATACGATATACACCAACCTACTGTGAAACTTGTTCTTGGCACATGCCATCTTTAATCTAATTGCTCATAGGGTGTCCGGTTTAATAGCACCACCCACCACCCACCCCTGTCTCTGGCGATTAATTGTGGAAATTCTCTAAATTACTTTCTAATGCCTTGTTGTGACATTCTCCTGAAGGACTCACATTCAGTGGGATGTGGGGGAGAAAAAAAAGCAGCTGCACACAAGAGTTCTTTTTTTTTTTTTTTTTCTTGTTCTTTTGAAAAACATGCTTTCGACCAGCCGGTCACGTCTGTCACGCGGCCGGCATACTTCACTCCAGTAAGTCATTTCTCCCACAAGACGAATCCCTGAGACGTCACACTGAGGCTCGTAACATGCTCCACTGTGTGGAGGATGTGCCTTGTGAAGGACGTGGGTGTGGTTTTAAAAAGACACTCAGCGCGTTATTTTTAGAGACACAGCCGTTATGAAACAATTGCTACACCGCTCGAAAATCCCCCACAGGAAAATCTGGTGAAAAGAAGCTCGATAGCAGATGACCGGGGCCCTGCTTTTGATCACTCCTGTTTGTGAGACAATAATTGGACATCATCGCTGAGAAAGCACATGTAATATTTCATTGAGGGACAACGTCTCTGCTCTCCTCTGGATTCTTGGACTTGTATTTTGAAAAGACTGTCACAAAGATGAAAGCAAAGCAAAAGATCTGATTGTCAACATTTATACACAGATGGAACAGAAAGAGCATCCGTTTGAAGCTTGTTTTTTTTTTTTTTCTATGTCCCATTCAACTCTCTTTTGTTCTGCCTTGTCTTGTTTTTTCTTTTAACGAACAGCACTTTAGCGACCTGCGTGAAGTTCCTGCCTCATTAGGACACACTTTGAGGATGATGGAGACTCTGGGCGGTGATCAGAATACATGTGCATCAGGGTTTCGATTAACACATGAAGGGAGGGCAAAGCTGCAGTCACGAGCCACGAATGAATGTGTGACATTTAATCTTGTCAATGAAATGTTTGGCCAATGATATACAACCTGTCAGCGGAAGACTGGATTATAAATCATGCGTTGTTGACATTTTGGATTTGTTATCATGCATGCTCTGCATGAAGTGGAACTCATTTTAGCATAAAAGTGAAGGGGTGGGAAAAGTGTGCCACTGCCACATTGATGCTGTGCAAGTATATGATTGAGCACTTTTATCCCGTGGGGAATAATCGCATAGTCTCCTGCCGCTGATGGAACTACAGGAGAGTCTGCTCCGCCTCCTCAACGGGGCAGGTTAAGTTGTCCTTTACAGAGAGTACAGGAAACAACAAGTGGCTGTGCTGAGATTTGCATGAGACCACAATTACTTTTCGGTGCATTTTCTCAGATCACCACTTGTCTTTCTTGAACCTGTATTTAGTCAGTACTTTCTTCTCTGCGCTCCGGAGCGAACTTGACTAAGACTCAGTCGGAAGAAAAGTCACCAGCAGTGATAAGTGAGAAGCTATTAAAGGTGACGTGCAATTTCGGTGTCAAGGATCACTGGATATACGGGCTTGTGCGGCCTCCTACACAGACGCGGTCAAATATAGCACAAAGCACAGCAGCCCAGCTGTATTCTGGGATTAAAGTTCCCCTCAGCATTGTGGATAATGTCGGTTTACGAGAAATTTCTGAATCAGCTTTGTGCTATAAAAGACTCGCTATTGTGTTCTCGCTGTTCACATGGCGGCTTTGTACCGTGGTGCTTGAATGCGACATAATTCATGAAACGGAGAGCGTGGAGGCGGCTGTATTCCCTTGTGTGATGGATGGCCCTGCAGTTTGTTGCCACCTCTTTTTGGCTCATTGTTAACTAATATTGAACTGGCTGCTCAGACCAGAGCAACACTGTAAGAACATGTCTTATCTCCTCGCAATCGAAATGAAATGAAATGGTGCCTTGTATTGACTTACAGCGGTCCTTTAAATCTGAATCCTTGGATTCCTCTTGGCTTACACGTCTATGTCAACTCAGAAACAAAATTGTCAGGGAAAGAATGATTTAGTTAGTCACATCTTGTCCTTTCCTTGTTCCCAATCACATGGCCAAGTTTGTATCATTTCCCAATGATTTACAAAACTAAGGCCTCATAAAAGTCAAAAGAGTCACTCTGAAGTGATTTTATAGTCAGAAAACTCTGATGCTCTCCACTGTTAAATTCTCTTCTACAAACTCAGCTAAACTATATGAGGCTAATTTTGCATATACAGCATATATATGTACACACACACTCACATCTTTATACCATAGCTAATATGAGATACCACATAAGCAGCTGGGCATAAGCAGTTATATATTTGTTTTTTTATTGTCACTATTGGACGTGATAGAACATGAAGTAAAGTTTTTTTCTCCCCGGCGCTGCAGGGGCCCATGGCTTTGTTCCCTCACAGTCAGCACAATGCTGCTGGTACAAAAAGGTAAATCTAAAAGCTGAAGCTGCTCCGTGGCTGAACTTGCCTTTATCCTCTGCTCTGCTACAAAACACCAAACCCTCCTTGTCATTTCGTGCGTTCATCCTGCCTTTCTTTTCTGCGTTGATGCCGACCCCCCAGTCCCAGAGAAGCACACCTGACACGCACTGTGGTGTGTTGTAGCCAGTACATGCAAATCAAAGAGGCAGCTGAAGGGTGCATCAAAAATAGTTCCTCGTTTAAACTCATGTCAGGGGAGTAATAAGTCAGCGTGATCACTCTAAGTCGGAACGAGACTGAGGAAACGGCACTGCGGTGCTTTACCTCGTGCTGCAGCTTAGGTAACCGCTCTTAAAAATCCCTACATATGTCCTGGATTTAAAGAGTTATGTCTGGAACTGTTAGCCATGAAATATACTGTCCATATTAATTGCCAAAGAAAATGAGGGCAGCATTTCCAAGCTTCCAAACATTCGTGTCTTCTGATTTAAAAATAGCCTGACTTGAATGAGCATTGCTGACAATAGTTGAGTTTCCCACAGGATGAATCTTAATGGGTTTCCAACCTCCACCACTCCATTAAAATTGCAACACCGCACGCTGACATGTCAACTGATTTATCTGCTGTTCTTTTGTTTTGTTTTATATACAACAGAAAACAACAATTCATACTCATGTTTCTTTTTTTTGTTTTTTTTCCAATAGACGGTAGTTACTTTCGACTCCATCAGTCATAATGATGCGATTAGGAAAGCGGGTGAATTCGGCTGCTGCAGAGTTTGACACGGAGAGAACAAAAGCTCAAACCAGTTTACCGATCGCGTGGAAGGTGTCGTTCGAATACAAAGACAAACTAGATCTCAACTCTCTGCATGCACTCATGTTATGAGGCAAAATATGATTAATTCTGTATGATTCATATTTTTAAATGGGCGAGACAGATTCTGACAGAATTGTCCCACAACATAGAGGAAATAAAAAGGAACCCTCGCCGCAGGTTTTTCCCCCATTCAGCAGCAGTACTCTGCAAATGATGTTCTCGATACTCCAGCTTCTCTAATTGAGTTTATAAACCAAGCGAGCTGTGTCATAAAGCCCAGGGAAGAGGCACAGGCTGACTTTGACCACTGGATTGTGGCAGCAGCGGTTCCTCTTGTCAGCACCATAACAGTGTTGAAATGCCACTGTCAGTTATTGTTCGATGGTTGTCATGGCTTATGTGAAATCCATTTTCTCCGTTTATATAAATTCTGTCAGGAAAGAAAAGACCCAAACCGGAATCTTCTCCGCCTTCACTTTTTGACAGGGAGCATCTGACAGCAAATGGCTGCACGACCTCTCCAGATGAGACATCCATCTGTCCTTGGGCTGCTTGTTGTCTTTCACAATGGCTTTAGTCATAATGCCTTTATCAGCTGCCAGTTTTGAGAAGAGATCTCAGACTCTGCTTTTCTTGATAAATAATTTTGTATGAGCCTTATATACAGAAACGTTATGATGGATGTATTATTTTCACTCAGGTGCTGCCTCACATACTAATCATCATTAATTTGACTCCTGTTGTGAAGCATTTTCCTCATGAAATCTCAGTGTTTGCTTTAATATATACGTATATGGAAACTTTTCCATGGCAACAAATGCTCTCGTCCCTCAGGGAATTCATAGAGCCTCCACCTATATTTGACCTGGCAGCATGCACCCATGGCTTTGAAGAGACTTTCCCTCAATCTTTTCGCAGAATCATGACACTCCACTCCACTGTGAGTAAGCCCCAACATCCCAAACTCAGCATCCTTACATCGTCAGGAATGTGGGCAATCAGAATTTCTTCTGCTCCATCTGTGATGATCACATCACACATTTTTTGTAGACTAAATAAATTCCACCTTTCGCAAGGAGGAAAAAAAAATGTGGATTGAATGTCGACTCGGATAGAGCAAAGATGTAATACTATGAGTTTCAATTTAGAAACACGGGGCTCTGACACCATGTTTCTAAATTGAAACTCCAACCACTGAATTACCACATTTATTAGAAGTTTTTATATGTGCTGCATATAATTCATGTGTAAATAAAACCCACACAAAACACTCAAATAAGAACAAGAAAATACATTGAATAAATAAATTAAAAAAAAACATAGCAACATCCCTTTTACACAAAACAGTCTCTTTGGAAACAACGAGCTGTGCAAGTAACAGATATGATTTTAAACAATGTGTGATTCTTGTCAGAGGACGTGTTTGGTCTTAATCTAGTCAAAACTACTTTGATATATACTTTTGTTGGGTTTATTTTTTAGGATGGTAGAAAATAGTGGAGTGGCAGCATATCTGGGGTGAAATATTAATTGAATTTGATGGAAACATTACTTTAAGAGACTCTAAATTGACCAGAACTGTGAATGTGAGTGTGTGTATCCGTGTGTTGGTCCTTTCAGAGGCTGATGAGCCAGGTTTACCGTGCCCTTCTCCCAATGTCAGCTTGGACTGACTCCGGCTCCCACCATCACCCTCTTATACGAATAAGATTTCCAGAGTTTTGGTAAAAAAGAAAAACAACTTTTTTTTTTATGTCACTGTAAATTACTTTACTCGACACAAACTGTAGCACCAGATGAACATTCATTAGCAAACATTTCATTGTCTGTAGTTTAGGTTTCTCTCTAGCACAGTCCATTACAATCAATAATGCTCCATTTTAAATGTATTTAGACAGAAGTTTCTCTGAGATTATTTATAATGCAGTAATGGAGTGCTCACCATGGACACAGCTAATGTAAAAGCTAATAAGGATGAAGTCGTCTGCAGTTTTGTGCTCGTTGCTACACTGGTGCATTATATTAAATCAACTATGGATAACGCTTATTTATTCGCTTAATTATGTCCACTGAGTTACTGAGTGGAGTTGCGCCATTGTATCAAATTCATTTGCAAACAAAAATAATGCGAGTCAATGTGGAAACCAACGCAACACTGATTTGGCCTTCACAGAAAGTCCAAATGTTGTGGCAAGATTGTTAATTTCCCTGAAACAACATTCCTTACTCGACACAGCTGTGCTAGCTGATAGTATTAAGTAGAACACAGCACAGGCCTAATCATTATTTACAGTACCACATGCAGTCCCTCTGTGCAGTGAAAGCCATTGCCAAGCTCTCCCATCAGCCATACATCCTGCAGAAATTCATCATACATTAGCAGCATTAGCAGCTCCAGGAGGGCCGTAAATTAGAGATGAAGAGGCATCCAGTGACACAGACCTCCGGACCTGCGCTGGGGCTCTGTGAGGTCACATACACCAACATTTCAGTTCTCCAAATAAATCTTATAGTGGCCTGGATGGCCAGTAAGCAGTAATTCACAGCTGTATGCGGCGGAGAAGAGAGACTCGCATGATGACTACATCCCTCCTTCCCCACTGACACCAGAGCACTTCCCTCTGGGATCCTCACTCCCCAAAAGCTCCAAGGAGCGTCGTAGCAGTCTGACAGAACAGAGCTGTCAAAGTCTGTGCGTCCATACATTCGTCCATACTCACAGCCAAGTAGATGCACCTGGTGTGGTCTTAACCTAGGATATGTCTGTGTGTACAGTGGTCTTAAGTCTTATGCTCAAAGCTGCCATGTGATGGACTGATTAGATATTTGCAGTTGAAGAAGTGTTCCTAATTGAGTGGCTGGTGAGTCCGTCCGTCTGTCTGGAAGAAACTTGCCACTCTGCACACATTCGGCTCCATGTGGCTTCAGCCTCATGTGTTGCTCCTGTTTGGACAACGCTGAGGCAATCAGATCTGGTAAATGCGGCCTCACACTGGGCTCCACACTGATTGGTATGTCAACACAGGCTGGATTTCAACTGCCTGCTCAAATGCGACTCTGTTTGTTGTGCGACCCGTTCAAATCCGACTTGGATCTCATGAGTAGGTGAGAGCGAGCTCATCAGATTTGAACATTCAATGTAAATCCGGCCCATGTTGACACAGCAGTCAGAGGAGAGAGAGGAATGAATTTGTGACAGAAACGCTCTCTGTGCCTTAAATGTGGTTCTGTTTTGGGTTTTTTTCCCCTCGCATATCGCATTCCCCACAATCGTGTTCCCCTTTAGTTTTAGCAACACTTTAAAAGAAACAAAATCACCACACGTCACATGTGAGTGAAAGAAAGGAAGGATTTGCTGCGAAGAGGCATGCAGCTCTCTGTAGGACTCGGTGCTGCTGGTGGGTGGAGGTGGCTCTGTGAGAAGGAGGGAGAGTCACAAGTGAATCACTGCAATTAGTAGAAGCACAGGAGACCAGTGCCCCCTAGTGTTAGCTTGATGTA
Organism: Solea solea; assembly: GCF_958295425.1. Lineage (NCBI taxonomy): Eukaryota > Metazoa > Chordata > Actinopteri > Pleuronectiformes > Soleidae > Solea > Solea solea. The sequence continues at coordinate 15,203,064 of NC_081146.1, forward strand.
TAAATAGTGTCTGTGAGAACCCAGAAGAAATTGTTGTGTGTGTGATGTGCAATGACCCAGAGAATTATGAATATTTTTATTGCCAATATACCACAAAGCTCACCTTTATATAAGGATTCAATCATTTTGATTTTGCAGATTCACAGTCTTTCAAATCAAGCGCCAACGCTGCCGTGTGTTTAAACTCAGGAGGAGGCTGAAATGTCATGTAGACGCAGTGGTTCTCAAACCTTTTCATACCAAGAGCCATCTGACAAAACATTGAGCCCTTGAAGTGACACCATTATCACCAACATTAAAATACAGTGGTGTAAATAGGCCGAGCAAAGTCAGCTAAGGGCTTTTCACAGGAGGCAGATTTATTCCCGATAAGATCATTTGCTCTCTCCTCTTCCTCACATATACGTCAGACACTGCTATAGTGAAATTAGATTAAGATGGAGCGAGAGATAAGGTCACTCTAATTATTATTATTTCATTCATTATAATTATTTTGTTATTTGTTTCATATTCTACGCACGCCGGCTCCACTCCAATCACATAATAATCACTGGTATATCAGAACAGTATTCCTGATTTTCCTCCCAAGTACCACCACGGGAAGCTCGTGTACCACTGGTGGTACACATACCCCAGTTTGAGAACCATGGATCTCGCGCAAATATCGCTTGGTATAAGGCTAGAAATTGAAGCACGGCTCAAGCTTCACACTGGACTTCCCCGTTTGTCAATCACACACTGTATTGACCTACACTCCTGCATGTATAACAGCATTTCTTTGACGGTTCTCGATCACACAGGTCATTTTATCGTCAGGCGTGTCGATGGTACAAAGAGAACTGTACTTGACTTGACTTGTCTTGAATGAGCATGTTCCCGTGTCTCCAGCTAAATCCTTAATTGCTTTGTGTAGCGCGATTGATCTTACATTCGTCTCTTTGTCACGTGACGCTTCCCACTATCAGTGTGTAACCACGGTGAGCCAGAACCAAGTCACGTGACTCCCAGGATTTCACAGGGTGCCATTGTACTACACTCACCTTTTTGCTCTTAGCACAGCGGGAGTTTCTGTACACACACACACACACACACACACACACACACACACACACACACACACACACACTCTGCATGCTGGACAGCAGGCTAATGGTGTGCCATAATGTGGAATTGAAACTAACATACTGTACCTTTGTTGAAGCATGTAAGAGCACGACTAATGACTTATCCTGTGGCCTGTGTCTGCATCCGTGTTGGTGAAAGAAGAATGTGAAGACAAAGTGGCAGCCTGGTTGGTTTTAATGACATTTAAAAACTTCATCTGAATATCCCATTGAGCCTAATGAGGGATACATCCTTTCCCCCTAGAGCTAAAGTCCTGTCTCTGTGGGAACGAGCTGATAGCAGGTAGACTTTGCCCTGAAGGGGAACCAACACTACAGGAAGAATAGCAGAGCACATTTCTCGCTGCCACCGCAAAGGTAAGACGCATCATAGTGGATTAGAGCTGTAATTTTGATTTATATGAACAGACCTGAAGTCAAACAGCAGTTGATCGCCCTTTTTTAAGTACTAGACAAACATTAGGTGGACTTGTGAAAGGGTTTCATTCATTATTTTGTCCAACGTGATTTTCAAGCCTAGTACACGGAAACAAAGTCCACTCCAGGTCGAGATTAATCACTAATAGGACTGATAGGAAATGTATTAATATCGATTATAAATGTCTCTTTTGTTGGTTTCCTATGTACAGTTAGTGTAGTGTGTTGTTTTACTGTAGCCTTTGTCGCTTATTGTAATTAATGGGAAAAATGCCATGTCTTTAATAAATAACGTATGAATATATAATATATCCCTGGGTTTTCTGTCTGTCACTCCGGATGACAAGTGAATTTCCTCCGAGATCAATTAACCACAACCTATTTGGCCATTTAATATACACACAGCACCATTAAAAGGAGGCTCTAGGATATAATTAAGGATGATAGTCATGGATGGCTGTCCATGTTTGTATGATGCATCATTTTGTAATTATCCATTATTTGTTTCGCACTGACATTGGCCCCATTTGCGCATTTAATATCACTGATTAAAGCACTGGCACTATTCAAAAGGATGCTTTTGTGTTTTGGCCATGACCTTAAATTTGCTTGTTTGTCTTTTCTGTCAGTTTTGTCCCTTGGTTGATTAAAGCATCTGAAAGTTGTCTGTGGAATGGACCAAACTAAAGGCAGCCGTAATGGTGAATATGGATGGGGTGAGCCTCAGCCCAACCCTCAGGACTATGGACAGAACTCTTACACGGGAGTGAGCTATCAGGTTAATATTAATATCAGACTAGTTTTATTATTATGGAAGGTAGTCACATGGTTTTTATGGAACACATAAAAGCTTTGATCATTTTAAAACCTTAATCATCAAAATGTCCACAGATACTGTTTGCATTTGAATTTTGCATAGATTAGATATTTATTGTTTAAAAAGAAACACCAGTGTTTGTGTGACTTTCTGTTTTTGTTTTTTTGTTTTGTTTTTTTTTTGTTTAGAAATGTAGTTTGTGCAGTTGTTTGTTTGTTTTTTCATGAGCAGGTGGGGGGAGGGAACGTTGCAGTGATCACTCCTCCCGGCACATATGATAACATGATCCATCCTGAGGATGTTGGAGCAGCTGGAGAGAACCAGCAGTATGGACAAGCTCCACCTGTCTACAGCCATGGCTTAGAGGAGAGCGGTTTCAGTGACGCTGCCATACGAAGAGGTGAAAAGACGGGAGGAATGGACGGAGGGAGGGAGAGAGAGAGAGAGAGAGAGAAAGCATGATCACAGCCGAAAGGGGATCAACAATATTTACTCCCTTATTTGCTTTGCAGTGTTTTCTCTGGATTGATTTGTAATTGAAAATTGTTCCCTGGTCTGTGCAGTATCCAGCCTCCGCTCCTCTCCTCCTCTCACACAGCAAAAAAAACCAAAATCATTTTAAATGAGAGGATGGAATGCAGATTGGGTGAAAATAAACATTTTTGAAAACTGCTGCAGCATAAACAACCCCACCTGCCTGTCAGCCGCACTGTGGCAGAATTTCTTTTGTCATCCTTTCTCCTTTCTGTTTCCCTCACTGTCGATCATGTCTTCGTGAGCCCGACTACCTATGTTGTGTTTTTTTCTGAACAGGTTTCATAAGGAAAGTCTACTTGACCTTGATGATTCAGCTGCTGGTGACAGTCGGGATCATCTGTGCTTTTCTATATTGGTGAGGTACCATCACACAAAGAAGCTACACTCTTTAAGAATCCATGACAGACACCCATCCATCTCTCCACCAGTGTAGTGTGTATCAACATCATTTAAGCGCCGTTACAACCACAGTTGTCCCCACAAACTGCACAAATCAGCATAAACCTGCACATCCAGACAAGCTGCTAGAGAATAAAAGAGCATTTCTTCCATATATTTTTTCACTGGCAATAGTGTGAGAGCTTTATATGTTTTGTATAATAGATGTGGTCGAACGTCGCTACTGTAATTTCTTTTCATAAATTGTATTCCGCTCCCATGTGCACAATGCTCCCTCCTCTGTTAATATTTAATAAAATCATTCTCTTGCCTCTATCAAATGAATGGCGCCTCTATTAAACACTCCCACTCTTGCTTTTCCTTATGCAATAACAGGGACACTCTCAGGATATGGGCACTGGACACCTACTGGTTCTGCTACACCATGTTGTAAGTTCCATTGTCTCGACATTGCACGCAGTTTGACAATGAACTAATCTCTTTTTCTTTCTTTTTTTGATGAGTTACCTGAATGAATTTATTGCTCATGAAATCCAGAGAGGTATATTACAAACTGTCACTCTCTGGTCTGAACCCCAGCTGCATAAATAATGCACTCAGTGAATTCACATATTGAACACACCGTGTTTTGTTTTTTTTTTTCCCCCGGTTGAAGGTCTGTTTATTTGCTATTTACGATACACTCTATATTCTGTGTGAAATAGGGCAGTGGTGACGGTGCTCATCGTGGCCTTGTCCTGCTGTGACAACCTCCGTCGTCAAGTCCCCCTCAATTTCATTGCTCTGGGCCTGTTTGTGAGTAGAAGCGGTACCAGCCAGGCATCAAATTAAACCCCCACTGCACCTGCTCTATTTCACAGTTTGTTTTTGTTGTTGTGGGTTTGTTTTTTTTTACTTTTGTGTTTACTTTCCATTTCACTCACCCGCTCTCCTCTTATCTATTTCTCTCACCTTCTCTCAGACTATCGCAGAGGGCCTGATGCTCGGATCTGTGACAGTGTGAGTGTTTGTTTCCAGGGATGAATCCCGTGAAGCGCATGCTGACGCATGTTGTCTCGTATTGGATAGTATGTTCATGTCGGGCGATGAAGCCATCAAACCTGATCAGCTGGTGGCAGCACATGGAGTTATATTTTGCTGGATCCAGCGGAAGATAAATCAGGAGCATCACAAGTGTTTCAGAGCCAATCTTGCTGTTCCGGAGCCTGTTAACATAAGTTGCCTTTTCCATCCGAGAGTCTTTTTTTTTTTACAAGCATGTCACTCATCATCTGAGGCCTGACTATCAATACTGCATTGGAATTATCATATTTATGGGATATTGCCATAACTGAAGCTGGAGCTAATCTGAAATGAACTTAGGAAATGCATAATGTAGTGCATATCCACTGGAGGTGGCTCTAGTTGAAACATACTGTATAATACAGACTATTAAATGAAAAACAAGAACATTTCTTACAAGAAAGAAACCTTTGAGATGAAAGAAAAGCCCACAGTTCATGAATCTTCTTTACCTTATACTATGAGGTACTTTTGTGCTATTTCCTGATTTGATCTGATTTCCGTCTGCAGGTTCTTTGACGCTGAAGCAGTTCTGTGGGCAGTGGGGGCAACAGCGCTGGTGTCCTTTGCCTTGAGTGTGTTTGCTATGCAGTCAAAGGTAACACCTGTCACACAAAAGGGAAATTCCATATAGTGCAGCTGCTTTGCTGTATATATTGAGCTGTGTTTGAGCCGAGCTGTCGACATGCAGTCATCAGCAGTGGTTTCAACTCTGATGGGTCTGCTGTCCGGGCAAAACTGTGATTACTGCTGAGATCAGTCTATTTGGCGACGAGGTTAATTCCTGATGTTCAGTGGTGGGACAGAGTTAAACCCTGACGTGGCCGACTGTCACACTGCCCGAGGCTGCGACTATAAATGTTGACTTTACAGCCTAGATTACTTATTTAAATTCCCTTCCTCTTCCATTCTTGTCTGTATGCAGATATAAACTGTATTTACTGTTTACAAGGTCATTTATTTTATTTTCTGTTAAGTGTCTTTAAAGGTGCTTTATAAATAACATGTATTATTATTTCTGGTGTGTTTTGTGCAGTCATATAAAGACAAAACAATTCATTTCTTGATCGCATCTAAAACACAGAAACTGAAGTGAACAACTGGATAAAAGTTGTGTATAGTGTTAATCTATTTAGTTTATTTTAGTTGCAATTAGAAGTCTCATTATTCATTACTGCTTTTTGTTTTCGGGATTTAAGAATTTACTGGGTTTTAACAGGCTGGTTAATGACATACTGAGTGAATCATCTCATCAGTATCAACACAGACAGAATGGCTACAGAACTGAGAGCAGTCCACAATATAATCCCATAAATCAATCCCAGCTTCTTGGCATAGAAGTATGAATGTTGTGTTTGTGAGAGGACTGTTTGAAAAAAGACTATGCAGCCATTTCATGACAGAAAGAGAAGCCTATAAATTGGCTCATATTCACAACAAAAGTTAGGGAAAAAAAAGACAAATAATTGTGGCCAAATTCAAATTTAGTTGTAAGTCCCTGCAACTGCTTCTAAATGCAGTTTCACACATTTTGCCACTTATGGCTGCAGAGTTTTATTCCTTCTGCTAAGATTTGATAAATCAAGTGAGCAGGTGTCTAATGATTACGCTGGAATATATTAGGTGTTAAATGCTTGTTGCTCATTATTCGTCTGTAGCAGGGAGGCATATGCATTTGGGCTTAATAGCCTGCATATTTAAGATAACACTATGACATAAATAGACCCTGAGGCCATAATAAATATAGTTTTACTGGTTGAGTGTACATTAAGTTTATATCTTCTAACTCTGTAGTAGGTGCTGTCTCCAGCACCTTTTTGCTTTGCAGTTTCCACTGTGCAGTCTCGTGTGAGTCTTTTTGTTTGTTTCTGTCACCATATAAATGTCTCGCAGCATTTCCTCAGGTAATCACTGTTCATGTTTCTCTTTTCAGTCAATGTGAGAAGGTCACGCAGGCCACAAAAACTACCTCCGCTCACATATGCCTGCGTTGCATCTTGTTGATTAATTATCCGGGAGCTTTGTATCCAGAATCATTAGGATATTCTTGCGTGTTAAGCGGCAATATGTCTCAATCATTGAGTAAACTGCCGTGCCTCAGCTCAGCTGCAATGCAGACGACCTTGAGCGCCCCGGCTCTCATGGCAGTGATGAGTTTAAATGTTCCGTCTACAGTTTTCTGTTTGAGCGGCTCATCACATTCAGTGTTGCTCTCTTCTCCCCCCTTTCTGGCAACAGTGGGACTTCACTGCAGCATACGGGAGCTTGTGGGTGTTTGCCTGGACCCTCTTCTCCTTTGCATTGCTTTGTGCAATTCTCCGATCGCAGGTAAATCAAGCAGCCAGTGTGTTTACAGTGAGAATGGCTTTAAAAATGCACCGCAGCATCATGTGGTTAATGGCACACACAGCCTCCTTGCTTTTATTCCTAGGATGTAGTGGCACTGACCTGTGAGCTGAGCAGCTTATAAAGGAGAGAGCGTACACATTCAAACCCTATCAGGAGTTGCACTGATCTCAGACTGATGCATTTGAATGTACATTGCTACATTGTTTACTGTGACGGCCCTAAGCGGCAAATTTACAAGACTAAGCACTCCACTGATTTTAATCTGCCGTATGTGACACATGAACTGGAACAGAAAATAAACTCTGCCATCTTGAAGGATATTCTGGTCACTGTTTATCAGCCTTTACCATCATATTTACTAAAATGGAAAAAGGGATTTAAGTGTGCACATTTTTTTCCATCTGTGGAGTTAATGGATGAGACAAAAAGTATCTGCAGCAGACATCAGTAAGATAGAAAATACCAAAAAAGGGTTTTCTTGAATGGATGTTCCTGTTGACAATAATCTCAAATCCGCACGCGTGTTGCTGAATAAACCTATGTTTACTTCTTTCAACAGTATCTCTACATATTATATGCCTGCCTGGGAACCCTGCTGTTTTCATTAGTAAGTACACTGTTTCCTGACAGAATATTCTGCACAAGTGGTCGAAATGAGAACCCAGTGAAAATGACCTTTTGAAATGAAAGAAAGCGCCACCGAAGAAGTTTTAATGTCAAGTGAGTGTATGTGTGATGTAAGATTTGATCCCAGGGCTGAGCGGCCTGCTACCACTGTTTGTCACAGTGGTTAGTATCAACACAGAGACTGTGATGTCCTTGTGCCCTTTAATTTCAATTATGCAGCGCTTAACAGCGGTGGGCTTCATTTTCACAGCAATCTCTCTGTGTGCCTGTGGCACTAACAGTAAATGTTGTGACCCATCTCATCAGCTGGTGGAACAAACAGCGGCGACACACAGAGATGAGCAGGCCGTCAGACGGCAGTCACATCTTACTCTGAGCTGCACAGCTCTCACTATCATTTCATATGGGGCCGTTTATCGGCACACTTGCCGCTCTGAGAGATAAGGACTACTGCCCGTGTTTACTTTCGATTCTGTAACCGTTGCTCTGTCATCTGACTTCAGACGTCAGCGTTGGTCGCGCTGAAGTGTTTCATCTCTCTGTTTCTCCTGCAGTACTTGGTGTTTGATACACAGCTTATCCTGGGTGGGAAACACAGAAAGTATGAAGTGTCTCCTGAGGAGTATGTGTTCGCAGCTCTGAACCTCTATTTGGACATTGTCACTATGTTCTTGCTGCTGCTGCAGCTCATCGGCCTCTGCCGCTGATGCAGACAACAGTGTGCTGGAAGGGACCTTCGTATTTAAAGACAGGAGGGTGCAGTCAAGATACAGAAACGTATGTTCTGCTATAATACGGTACAATACAGTGTGTGTTCATGTTTTGTTTTAAAAGTGCTTTTTGAGATGTTAATATTATACCATAGTTACATTTCTACAAACATTGTACTTTAGTGCATTCAATATTCATTCCTGTTGAATTTGACCAGTGTTCCTTAAACAAGAATCTGAATTAGAAACAATCAGAAAGTAGCTCAGACTCCCTGTGGTCTGGACGTTTTCAGCTTTTCTAATTTCTAATCAGATTCTAGAAAACAGAATCGCGCCACTTTAACACTCCCATAGATCGCACTGGTTGCTGTGTGAAATTACTGATGTACTGTAGTATAATATAGTAATCTCAATGATCAATTCAATTCAAAACGCACCCGACTCATCCAAAGGTATACAAACCACACATTAAAACTCAACACATAGTTTATTGGCATCATACATCAAACGTTGTTTGTTTTTTTTCATATAAAGAGGGAATGTATCAAGTATAGACTATGAAAGTGCAAATAGCATTTCAAGGATTAGTTGCTTCACAATAGAAAACCTAAAAGGAGTTACAAAATATTAGATGCCATCTTGAAATAAAATCACCTGGACATTAGAGGAAGAACAAACTCCATTTACCCATTTCAGCGCAGCATCGTCTTTACACAAAAAAGGGGCAACATGTGTTATCTCCTCTGTTTAATCCACTTACATTAACAGGACCAACAAAGTTAGCCCATCTAACCGTTTGGCACTCCAAAGTTTCACAGCTTCTCAAAGCGTTCATTGATTGCTGAATTAAAGAGGCTCCCAACATTGTTTACTTTAGTTTGTACAAAAATATGAAACACTGATGTATTCATTTCATATTGGTTATTCACACTCGGTTTTTCTTGAGCAGATCAAATGTAATTTCAAATAAATACCTACCTTATATTGCAACTTTCCTCCATTTTAGTGTCTTCAGGTATGTCAGGTACTATACATGATACACTTACAGTGGGTCAACTAAAATCAATACAGTGATTTTCTTTTCTAAACCACAGAAAAACTGCTGCACAAAGAAGCAAGAAATAAAACGGGGGGTTTTTTCAAAGAGATTTTGAAAAGTATGCCATTAACCACTGTTACCCATTATAGCAAATCATATAAAGTCAGTGTTAACTGTTAATACCTCTATAATAAACAAAACATCCCCTGCTACTATTTTTGTTGTGTTTTTGTTTTCCTGTTTAAAATCAAAGAGTTCATACTTGCACACTACAAACTTTATGTGAGAAAAACAACTTTTAAGGTAACAGGTGTTTGTTTTGTTTACACTATAAAAATGGTGTAATTAACACTCAGAAAAAAACAAATGTGTGAAAGAAGGATAAAATAATGGTGATTGACATAAAGGCACTGTATCTCTAAATGTGTAGAGAACTGCTTCAAAAACATGGGACCCTTCATGTGTGTGTGTGTGAGAGGAAACACACATTCATCTTTTCTCCACGTATTACCCTTCAGTCCAGGACAAAGCTTTTCTTTTGTTTCACTTACATTGGACCAAGAGATTAATTAGTGACCTAGGGTTGGTTGATTTATTTACGGAAATCTGTTCACTTCATCACACGTCATTCAGTTGCAGTACTCGAACATTAATTCATTAATTCATTAATGAATTGATTAATTACGATAAGCTACAGTGGATGTCAGAATATGTTGTTACAAAGGTGTGAGGTGATTGATGCTGAGCAGCCCCTCTGGGTCTGTCAGTGTTTGTTGTTTTTGGAGCTCTTGTGACAGTTCCTATTCAAAGTGTTCTTGGATTGAGGCTTTGAGAGGAAAAAAACCCTGTCAGGTCCATCTTGAAATGGTTCAGAGCCCGAGTGGCTTATGCGTTGAATAATGCGAGTGTTTCACATTATGAAAACCCTTATGGCCTTTAAACTACAGTTTTAAGCAGCACAATACAGCGCTTGGAGTTTAAATTTCAAGCAGTCGCAATCTTAAAAATATGGCTAGAGACTTTTCACATTAAAGTTTAGCTGAGTCATTCAGTCGACTGTATTTAACAGGCACAATTTTCTTTGAATAATCCACTTGGTGACTGCAAACTGTGCTTTTGCTAGTCAGTGTTTGGCACCTATAATATAGGCAGATATGGGCAGGAGCAACAATCTTTACACTACAGGATGAATATTGGATATTAATCCCTATGTAGAGAGGGAAATCTCCCTCAGACCTGATTCAGACACAAACAGTAGGCTTTTAATCCAGTGGGAAACAAAAAATTCTGCACAAGGCTTAAGTATCTAAATCTCAGATCGCCTTGCTTCCTTCTCTTCCGGAAAAAGCTATTTTTTCTTATTTCTATCAAAAGTCAATTTTAGTAAATATATAATTGAAATTTGAAACAGAATGTTTTCCCTCCTTTATTAGTTTATTGTGTCCAGGTGGGTTGGTTGATGTCACGACTGTCTTTACAGTCCTGAAAAGACTACAAGTGTCAAAAAACTTTGTCCCCAACCAAATATGAACTGACACATTCTTCAGTCTGTTTACAATCCGCCAAAACAGCTACCAATCCTCAAAACTATTTATCTAGTGGTTTTTGGCCTTTCTAAGAAAAAAAAAAAGCTTCTTTTCATCTCAGCCAATCAAATCATACCAGGTGCACTTGATCCTCCCACTCAGACGAGCTGGTGCTGGGCAGCTGGTCGGAGATGGAGTCACATTGCGGAGTGTCGACGCGGCGTACCTTTGGGCCTCCATGCTCAGCTGGGCGGTCTGCGCTTGGGTCAAGACTGGCCATGTAAGGTAGTGATGTGGTGTCCAGCCCCAATAGGTCTAACTGGGTCGGCCTCTCAGCCAGAATGCCGTCTTTTTGCCTTTCATCCAGGTCACTAAGTCTCTGAGAGCAGAAACCCACCTCTGCCATCACTTCCTGAGGCAGGACAACACCAGCTTTCTCATCTTCTTGCGGACACACGGCTCTACCCGTATGGAGTGCACCGAGGTTTGAATCTGTGTCGGAGGAGGTTGATGAAACCAGGGTGATACTTTGAGGATTCATGTCATGGAACCAGGCCATGATGTTGCCCAGCAGGTTAGCGTTTGCAGCTAATGCAGAGGATGAGGATTGGTCGTGGTTGCTGCATGAAGTCGAGTCTACCGTGTCACTTGATGAGAAGATGCCTGTTGATGAGCTACTGTCTGGAGCCATTGGTATTGGCAAAGAGGCCCCATAGGCCCGATGGTGACTGTCATAGTGATGTACTGAGGTGGTTAAGCTAGTAGCAGCAGAATACTGGCTGCTGATGTTGATGTTGCCAAGTCTCACTAAATTATCTCCCAGCTCCAGCAGTTCTGAGCTGCTCAGAGAAGCTCTGGGGAGGACCTCCACACCAGGAGCACTCTGTTCAAGCCTAGAAGGCAGGGATGTGCCAATGGCTCCAAGTGAGGCTTCATTGGCAAGAACCTCATGGCTGGACCCACTCCCTGCCAGCCCAGAGTCCTGGAGTGACAGCTGAATGGCCAGTAAAATGTTAGGGTCGTCGTCATCTAAGGAACCAAGACCCTGCGGGAAAACGAAGAATACACAGTGTCAGTGACTTTAAGTACCTGAAATCAGTCCAAGCATATATGATCCATTTATAGCTGCAGCCGTTTCAAACCTGCAGTTTAACTTAAACCTGCACAACCTCTTAGCAAAAAATGTGCTATGTAACATCTATACCTATTGACCTATCTTTCTTCGCTGCTGCATTGTTTTTGTTGTACTGTTTACATTTTATGAGTCTGACACACCACTGGACACGGTTGGCAACACTGTATATTTTTGCTGTCAACAAATACAATAGAATAATAGTGAGTTAGTCTCCCTCGCCCAGTGCTCATGTCAGTAATGATGAATGAGGGTGTCACCTGGTCGCACAGTGTAATAACATTTTAACAGTTTTGGGACAACAATGGATAATTTCAGTTTTGACATTAGGAAGACTTGGGCTAAATCTGTGACCATACACATGCCATCATTAAAATGTGCCTTATAGTCCTATGTAGTTCTGTAAATTAGCTTCTATGGCCTCATTTCACTAAATGGCTCAATTTTCTCCGATTTTTTTTCCTCCTCCAATGTTTGTATAATTTAACAGTCTAAAAAATACAATGCATTACATTTTTAAAAATGTCCTGTTTAAAAGATTTAACTAAATTAAATATGGCATCATTATCAAGCCACAGAGACAAAAAGCCCCAGAAATGAGTTCAATTACATTTACGCTCAACTTTTTCATCATCTTAAGTCGTTTAAAAGTTTCACCGGCTATGAGATAAAAATTGGGTTGCGATAAAAATGGGAGCATGTGTTCTCACCATCAGCGTGCCTTGTCTTCTTCCACCTCCGATATCCTGTGCGTCTATGAAGAACAAGAAATCATCATCATCATCACTGTCATTAAACTAAAACTTTACAGCTGCACTTTATGTTCAGGGAAACCATCATCATTTTAATGAACACAGCAAAATCGGTAACCGCAACATCGCAGAGCATGTGCATTCAGCATTTTAGCAGGATATTCAGTGATTTGGTATCTTTATCTGAAATCAATTAATCCTTCTTGGCAAAACAGAATGTTTTAGATGGCTTAAAAGCGAAAGAGACAAAACTGCACTGTGGTGGATGACACTGATGGATTGGAATATTGGCTTGTTGATCTTGAGTAGGTGTGATTTTTTTTTAAGGTCTGGGTCCGTATACCTAATTTGCAGCAAGCTCCCCAACTTATGCATTAGCTGAGACGGCATACATGATAAGGAGTGTAGGTGAAGGACAGGGAGGATACATTTACTTTCCTGAACCTGCATATTGTAGCTTTAATGAAGAATTTAAATGTGCAAATAAAATGCAAAGAAAGAAACACAACCCGGTCCATCAGCAATAAACGACAGAAGGAATCCACAGAGGGAGACTGTTGTATAATCACTATGGTACCTAAAATGCTGTCGCTGGGGTCATCAGGATCAGGTGTATTGCTACGCAGACTAGACATGTCACCTCGCCTCCGCTGCCGATGTCTCCGTCTATACTGGAAATCTGCATACTCCTTAAAAACAACGAAAGAAGGACATTTTAAAAACGCATCACCAAGTATCAGTCAATTTACATTTCAACAAATACTGTGCTCATGCCATTCATCCAGTCACTATGTCCCAAACTCTACAGCAGCAATACAGACTCCCACTTTCTTTGATTAAACTTTTAATCCGTGAATATAAAACTTGTAAGTTCTATTCAAGTAGCACAGCACTTTGCTTTAGGGATGGTCTGAATCTTGTGTTCCAGCAAGATCCACACCTGGATACTTCTTCAATCACTTTTATCTCCAGACCACTAGGATTAAATGTTGAAAAACACTATGTGCATAAGTCCAAGTCCTCTCAAAGGAAGCAGAATACCGTATCAAATATAAAAGTGAAAGTAAATCAAATATTTAATCACTAGCTAGTTTTAAAAACATGGCTCAGAATTCATTAAAATACAGATTTTGTCCAGGTTTAGTTACAGTGGTAAGAAAGATAATGTGGAGTATTCCTCAGTCAAGAGGACTAAACAATCTGCTTAAGCTACTAACCCAAAAACAACTATATGGTTTTGAGTCAAAATAATATATGAAATATATACTGAACACAGTCCTAAAACATTCATAGTGCTGGTGACGAACATACATGTGTAATTATTATTTTCTTGATTGTTTGTTTTTGCGTATGATCCCTTGCATTAAATAAATGGTCAGCAATAACCCAACCTTCTGTTGATGCAGACCAGACATAACGACATTCAAGAGGACATTTTGAACAATTATTTTTTTACAGAACTGTTCATGGAATCCTGCAACACCTAACATTTGCTGATCTTCAGCTGGCAGACAGCCACCTTGATTTTATGCTGGAAGAATCCAGTGGGATGTCTTCATATTTGTATGCAGTGCTCTTCCCCCACCGCCAAATGTAGGGCTGCATGTTCTTTCCATATAATTCTGCCTTCGTTTCATCAGTGCACACATCATTTTTTTCCAGTGGTGCTGTGGCATAGCAAGGTTTGTTGTTTAGTAAGAACCCTTCAGCAATTGGTTATCTAATATTTAAGCAATTAAAAAAATAGGTTTGTGCATCGCCAGGAAGGAACCTTTTGGACAATTTGGCAACCCCATCTAACAACACCCTTATCAGATTTGTTATGAGGATATTGTCAAAGCTGACACACCATCTATCATTTGAAAAGGCCAAGATTGTTTATATCGTCTCTCTCTCTCTCTCTCTTTTTTTAACTTTTTTGGTAATACAAGGATGGGATAGAGATGGATCTGTATGTGTGAACATTAGTATGATGTTTGCCCGTGTGACCCATGATTCACGCCGAGTGCATGATTGAGTGGAAGACTAATGAACAGAAATGTTATCCAGGTCTTAAGTGGTCTTACATTCACCTCTAAGAAGAGCTTTTACAGCACCCAGACACAATTAATTATAGAAAGTTTGTTTTATTGGGCACAAACAAACTACCTGTGGATGGTTATTTGTCTCTATATGTGGCCCTGTGATGGACTGGCAAAATGTCCATGGTGTACCTTGCCTTTTGGCCTAGGACAGCTGAGATTAGCACCAGCGCCCCCCACGACCATGTGGAGGATAAAGTGGTAGAAGATGAGTAAGTGAGAACAGAAGTCTATTGAGATGTATTTCCTGTAAGGCACAGGCATCAGCAGCCGAGGAGGGTTCACATACTTTTTCCAACCCACACTGTGAAATGTGTAGGTTGTAGTGTATACATGAAATGAACGTCAAAAAATTGTGCACTTAATCTTCGAATATAATTTTGCAAGAACATTTAGTTGGTTTCAAAGTTCTTGTACTTGAACTGCTCGTGAATGCAAGGCTGCTTTGTTGGTCGTAAACCAACAAAGAAAAGGCCTAACGTAAACTGAAACGCCTTGCATGTCTGCATGTCAATGCCTCCAGAGATAATCAACTGTAATCTCCGTTCAATCATCTCATACATTTGCAAAGGTCATCGAGTCTCATAATGAAAAGTCTGTCATTTCATTTTTCCAGCGCTCTAAAAATAGCCCACTATAAAGTGATGCAGGCATTGTTAGAACCATGGAGAGGACCATCTGTAGCTGTGCCTGTGAGGTGCTGTCATCAGGCTTTGATTATTACTGTGCTGTTTCCATTAACAACTGCAGCTGAGAGACACAGGCTCTTAATTAGGGGACAAAAGTAAAAAAAAAAAAATGTTAACAGTGGCATTATGCTCAGCATCTGCCAGCATTTACAGTGAATTTTCGCAAAGTCCAAAATGATTTCTTGACAATAATAGAATATCAGCTTGCTTTTAAGATATTTAAATCCTGTCGGAGAAATGGGAGGTGGAGGTGAGATGAACGTCTCACCTTAGCCAGTGCTGATTTATATTTTGAAGATAAGCCGCAATTTTAAGTGTGTGCCTGGCTTAATTAAATTTGTTCTTGTGGCTTGTAAACTTGTATGCTCCTCATGTTTGCCTGAATATGACATTTGCCAATACAGAACAATCAATAATGCTCTTCCACTGCACAGTAAGTAAACAGATTTGCATTAAATTTAAGATGAGTGTTGTCAAAATCTGCTGCTTCACTTTTCCACTGTGTCTAGACTAATGAATAGTGACGGCACATAACCTAATGTCTTTAGACGTTTTTATAGTTTGCCAAGTAACAACAGGATTTGCAATGACAAAGAATTTCATGCAACATAATTGGACATTTTCTGAATAGTAGAATGCTACATAAAAACATTGGAATTTGAGTCCAGTCTCAGCAGGTGACCAACCAAGTAAGATACATAAGCTCAGCAATCAGCTGCTATTAGTTAGAAAACTAAAAAGGTGTAAATGAACACAGGTCCAGGTTTTCATACTAAGTAGCTGTTTACTGAACCTTGAGTAACCTTCAGCCAACTAGAGTTTACCTATAAGTCACTCTTTGGGGCTAAGCAGGCACAGGGTAAAAAGTTTCATAATCCTTTTATGACACTGGCAGAATGATACGGCCAATTTTTCCATAGACAAATACCTGCTTTATGCTGTTGATGGATGCACAAAATAACTTGAGAGGCTCAGGTGTGATGTGAGATGTGCATATTGAGGAGTGATGGCATAGTTGAACTGAGTGAATTTGTTCCAGATGAAAACCCCGTATGTTTGAAAGCTGCGGCAGTGTAGTAAATTAACAATAATAGAAACTCAGACTTTTTACGGCTGTGTATAATCGAATGCACTGCTATCGAGTGCATGCGTCACAAAGTGCAAGAAAAGTAGGCAGGTCAATAATCAAACCATTATGTGGTCATTAGTTTTATGAGTGTAAGTGTTAACTACAAACGTCTGTTACTAATGTGCAGTGATTGGGAGCAACCTGCTAAGGTGTTTGCCAGAGCACTGTGCTTTTAATCATTCCAACTGTGTGCACTGGGGAACACTGAACCATCTGGCTTCTCCAGTGTGTTGAATAGCATGCTGATCTTTGGGTCATCATGATTTTTCAATGCTGTTAACTCAGCCAAAGTCAAACCCGCATATTAAAGATTTAGAGATACATGGTGATGTAAGGTTGTATGTAATAATCATGATTTCAGTTTCTGCAATTAATCAAAACTGATTAAGTGTGATATTATCAAGGCAACTACTGCATTAAAAGCATCAAATCAGGGGCTCCCTTCCAATCACAGGTAACTGCTTCAATCACATCATTTAACAATTTTTCAATCTCAAACATGAGTGTCATCACTAATGACAGTGACTACATGTCCTAAAGGGATGAATATACTCATGTGGCTGCACTGGCTGACTCTCCCACTTTCTCAGCATAGGGCTAGCAAAGAAAGACGGGTGCAAACAGCTGGACTTTGGCTGAAAACATCAAGCACATGCGAAAAGTTGTAGAAGTTGACTCCACTGCTAAAAATAAACCTAGACTTTCAGCAGTTTGACTGGCGTGGTGTGAGATCACCTAGACATGAGTCATGCAGAGGCGTTGGCAGTGTTTTGGTAATTACTCGGAATTCCTCAGGGGGGCAACAAAAGCTCTGCACCTCTGTCAACTACTGTTGCTAATTTTTACTATGGGTTAATTAAATCATGTATAAAAATGGAGCAGTCACTTAAGTGTGATTCAGCTTTTTGTGTTTTACCTTTTTTTTTGTTTCAAGTAGAATTATGATCTGTCAGGCCGTGTCAAGGGGCACATTTTTGTATTTGTGTGACACTTGAGTGGGAGTTCAAAGATTGCAGTTAAAATCTTAACAAACCAGCCTTTACTGAAATATAAAAAGCTTTGTTCTGTTACCTCAGGTGATGCGAAGCCCAAATATTCCCAGTCCCATGTTCCACCAGCGAAACTGCAAGTAAGCAAAAGACAATGTTTCCCATTAATTTTCTAGACCGTGGTGGCCCCTCGTGGTCTAACTTGCCCTGCCACAGTGTCATAATGAAGCAAAGCATATTTTAACAGTTCCCATTATAACATAAGAGACCATAACATAGCTTTCCTCAGCTGGGCAAAAGCAGCAAGTGAGAATGTGCATGCTCTAGTATGTGTACTGCTCCCCTGCTAAAACCCACAACTTTTTTTCTGATCATTTCAACTTTAGCAACTAGTATTTACGCATGTTACCTGCGTCTGGGGGCATCAGGGGAGTCATTCGGGGCCACTCCTCTGGCTACTGAGGCAAGGAACTCCTGCCTCTTCTGCTGCACTAAACACGCAGCACGGATGATTCTGTGGCGCGGTGTCCGCAGGTATGGCCGGTTAACTTTTTGAGCAAGGTCCTCAGTCACCATCTCCAAGTCCGTCTGAGGACAGACAGACAGAAAAACAGACATAGAGAGAATTGTTTAAAAGCTTCTTTTTTTTTTAGAAGAAACATTTGCAAGTGAGTGATTTAGTGTGTAAATTCACTATTTCAAATGTCACTTTAGGTCTTATTATATTATCATTTGCCAGACTCTTCTGTTCGAGGACAAAGTGACTTGAGAAGTAGACCTTTAAGTGAACTACTGTTATTGCTCTAGTCTGTTTACTTCCTTTCATTAATTACAAATTATTATAAATTAAAATCTTCAATTTACTTTTTCCTTCAAACAATTAATCAATTTCATACGCTTTTAGAAATCTGTTAGGCAGATGAGAGCCTAGTATCTGAGCATTAAAAACAGCAGGTAAATACATTATGTGATTCTGCCAGAGACTGTGAGGATGATGAGATTGCTAGCTATAGTCCCACATCTCTAGTGGCTCATATAAGACTGGCAGCTAAGTGTGTGTTGTCTTTATTCCCGTGTAGAACTAAGACCTGCATAAGCTCGTAGATCTCCTTCTTTGTGCTTTTAGGTTCCAGAAAGAACCCATAGGAATAAGAGCACTTCAGGATGCGGCGAGTCTTTAGCAGTTCTAGGACCGCGTCTTCAATGAATGTAGTGTCAGGTGGACCTCCTTCCCCTGGGAAAGAGAAGAAAACACTTTCAGAGAACAAAATGAATATCTGCTTGACTTTGGCAGACTACAGCTTTCATTTCATACTAAATCACACATGCTTCTAAGCAGATCAGAAAGAAAGCACCACTTTGTGTAGTAATAGGTACTCTGTGTAGGCCTTAAGTGAATTATCAATTGCTCAATTAAATGTATCATAATAATGAGAAGCATATACATTTTGAACAACAAAAACAAAATACCTGGCAAGCACAAGCCAAAGCAGAATAATCCTATCAACATGTTCTGTCTTTAATCAGAATCTAGATTTGCACTCAGAAATAGTGATGGTCAGGCCCATATTGATTTTTATTTCAGAGAATAAAACCTACAATCTGCATTTGAATTATGAAGAGTAAACGTATAATTTCAAGTCAAATAAGCAATGCTGTTGGCCTCTGTGTCATGATCATCCATTTCTTCAGCAGGTGGAATTAATTTGTGTAGGAGCCACCACTGTAATCACACACAACTGCAACAGAGTGTTGTGAATTATTATAAAAATAGGCTAAAACTGCACAGATGGAGTTTTAGAGGACTCTCAGCAAAGTTTATTCACAAAGCACAGCTTTGTAGCAACTTAGACATGCCTATTGAATAATAACTATACCTACTGTTTTTAATACATTATTGAAACAATTTTTTTCCCTCTATTCCCTTTATTTACCGGAGCTAAGTATCAGAGGAACAGATTAAGATCTAAGTGTCTAAATGTATAATAAATAGTGTCACTGTTATGGCAGACTGCTGACTCACTTCCACTAAGAGCTCGACTCAGCTGCTCCATCTTCTCTTTGGCTGTTTTTAACAAGCGCTGCTCCAGCTATTGTGCAGAAGACAGAAGCCGTTAGGTTTTCATTGTTAGATAAAACCACCTTCAGAACACGGAACAATGAAGAGACTGACACAATATGAGACTAAATAAATTAAGATGTAGGATCAGGCGACTTTTATATCAATCATTGTTATATCTGATAATTGCTGTAGCACCAATTAAACCATAACACCAAAAGAAGGACTGTCTCGGGGAAGAATATAACTGTACAAAATACATAGTGTGCTTTAATCACTATAGTACAATGCTTACGAGTACACCAACATTTGAGGACATATGACAGTTTTATATGAAGTTCCCACTGTTGACATCCATGACAGTACACTATGTAAAGCAGACATCATTCTTCGAAAGCAAAGCCAGGGCTGTGTACCTGATAGCTGTGCTCGTGGTTCTTGAAGCGTGTGTAGTAGTGCATGAAACGGTCCAGTTCCTGAAAGCTCTTGTGTTTCTTCTCTGCCTGCAAAACCATGATCAAACAGCAGTCACAGTGAATAAAACCCCCGAGCACATAGTGTTCTCTGGTTAAGTGCAGGCCAAATAAGTGACTAGTGCAACAGGTAAAATATGTAGTAGAGACAAGGATGAATGCCGATGCAGAAAGAGAAACAACTTATTTTCTTCTATGAAAAGGGACAGGATGTACATGATGCAATTGTCCAGACAATGGTTATATATCTTAATAATTAAGCTCTATAGAGAGAATTGCTTCAGGATTGAGGCTGGACTAAATGACATAAATGACATCACAATATCATTGGCTCAGGAACTGACTGTCTATGCTCATATTCCAGCCAATTTTATGAAGATTAAAGTTATTCAGTGGTGAGGCAACATGTATTCAATAATCCATAAAAATAAATAAAAGGAAACTCCTGTTGGGGTTGCAGACTATGAATGTGACATTGAATTGGGGTTGGAACGAAAGGAGTTTACCAGACTTCTGTGGCCTGCTCTTCGTTTCTGCTAAGAGACTGAAGACTACATTGCCCTCTACTGGCATAACATATCCGAATTTCCAGTCAGACTCTTACATTGTGTGTAACAAAGACGACAGCTTTTGGTTAAAGAAGAGTTAAGTGCTGGGAAAGTAGGACTATATTTCTAATTCTGCTGCACTGATTTGATCCCCAGTCTACTGTGAGTCAGATAGTGAAGTATAAAACTAAATCAGTGAAGTGCTCTGAACATACTGTTCTCTAAACCAACTTAACACTAATATAAACCAGCCCAGGCACCATAATCTCTGCAGTGTCTTTCCAATATATCGGTATTGCACAGCGTAAACAGTGTTCCCCAGTAACAGCTACCACCACTCAACTCTTTGGTCAAAACTGTCACATACTGCTGTGAAAGGGACAGTTCACTAGGCTGAAACACAAATGTGGTAGTAATCGTTTTACCTCTTCTGTCATTTCCTTTGACTGCTCTTCCACCTGCTGGATAACTTCGTAGCGGGTGCAGCGATAGTAGCCTCCTGTTGATGAACTGTGTTTTTTCCACTCTTCCAAACAGATCCAGCAGAAGTCGTATTTACACTACAGGGACAAAATAGACATGTTAGACATCAATCCATCATGTTAAACACTGGTTAAATAGTTATTAATTCTAAGCCCACAACTACTGTATGTACTTGAATTCCTAACACCTTAGGAATTCGAGCCTCAGTCTTAATTCCATCTACATTTTCAGTTCACAAATGACAAGTAGTTGACTGAACCTAGCAGAGATAACTCAGTCTGCTGCTTTGAGAAGTCACTCAGTTTATATGAGTTCATAATACTTCTGTACTGCAGAAGAACAAAACACTAGAGCCACTTCAATCCAGTCTATTTCAGTGTAAGTGATATCTTTCCTTATGCCAAAGGTACTTCTGTTAGTGATAAGTTTGCCAGAGCAACACAAAACCCTAAAGGCTGGAGACCTCGGTTGTCGTGGAAACACTCTGCTTACATGACACTTAAGAAAAATCAATACAAACTGAAAAACTGGGAGAGGGCTTAAGTGGAAGGAGATACAAAAGACAAATGTGTTAAGTCCAGAGACTAAAGATTAAAAAGTGTGAGGCTAGTGGCTACACTTCAGGGATGAAAATGTTATCTTTAAGACAAAGAAATATTCCTTGGCAACATGAGTCTTGTGTATCCAAGCAACAGGGGCAAAGCCATTTCTTACCAGCTAATAACAGGTCAAGTGGCTGAGCCCTCTGTGGCCTTTTAGCTTGTGAGAGCTGCTCCATTGCCCCCAAACTAATCTCCACCACTAGTCAGCCTCTTTAACCACAATGGAGACAGTGACAGGAGCTGCCACATGGCCAGTCCTGCAGCAACAGTCAGGGAACATGACTGTGTGAGTAGTCACAAACTCTGCCTCCACCACTCAGCAAGTGTCTTTTTTATCTCCATCACCTCTGTATTATCCCATTGTCCATAGCAGGAAAACTGAAGCTCCTGACAAAGTACAAGGCTTACTGGCTCCCCCAGCTGTTGGTTGATAGATTGTAAGCATTAAGATATAATAAACCTACTCTCTAAAGTGAACTTTTAGAACGACTGCCAGACTTCAAACTTGACTAATAGCAGCTTTAATGTGATATGGCACATTTTCACCTTCAGAGTTTCATTACAACACTCTTGCTGCAGCTATCTTCACTGGAACAGCAGTGCATCTTATATGCTCATATCTATAAAATGTTATCAAAATACACCTTTGTGTACACTTGAAGTTTTGGCTTAAGCTTGGTGTAAGAGGAACAGATATAAGAATAAAGGGTACTGGTTTCCCTTTTCTGAGAGTGTCTGTGCTCTGATCACAGTTCAATCTTAACATCATTTTCTTATCTGTCGTGTTCAAATAAAAATGACACCCTGATACCAGAAGTTAATTCAGAGGCTCAGCAGAACTACTAGAATTAACAAATTGAGAATGATTAACCTTGATTAGGGACAACATTACCTCTGAGAAATGCTTTTGGGTTTTCTAATGTCACTGTGCTTGAGGGTGTTTACAGTGTGCCTGATTACACAAACTTAATTTTCCACTAAGGACTGTTCGTTTACATTGTGGACATTGTGTGGTCCACAAATACTTGGCTAGCCAATAATTGTGTGTCAGTTAACTATTCAAACAAACACGCAGCACAAGCCTCCATGCTATCACTAGAAGACATTTTGAAATATTAAAGCAATTTATTTAGTGTGGTACAGACATGGTGCCTACATAAAATTAAGTCACAGCTAGGAGTGGTACTGAATATGATTTTGTATATCATGACAAACATTTAATTAAACTAAGCCCTAACCCTGTGTTAAGTGATAAGCACTCAACAATGAGTGGGGCCAAAGGCTGAGACATATCAGTAATTTTGCAACTTTGCAATGTTTACTTTCTCAAACTCTGAATCTTATGGCTACACTCTAATTCTCAAAGTGGCGGCCCGGGGGCCACATGTGGCCCTCCAATCGATTTCATGTGGCCCTCCAAACATTATCAAGTTGTAACGAGTCATTTCTATGTTTTTATTTTTAAATTAATAGATTAATGTTGCATCATAAATATGTTTTTTTTATTGTTGCATATTAAAACAAGCACTTATATTTTAAAATTATCCAATCCAATCCAACTTTATTTGTAAGGAACTTTAAAACAAACACAGTGGACCAAAGTGCTATGCAGAATAATGGATAAAATACAGAAGAAGTAAAAGACAGAAAAGCTCAAACGAGGCAATAGAGTACATAGAAAAAAAAGGAATTAACATGGCATATTGATGATAGGTACACCGCAACTGTTGCTTTTCCCAAAAAAGTTGGGCTTTTTTTTTTTTTACTTGACTGGCCCCCGACTGACTAGACGAGACAGTCAGTGGCCCACAGGTCATTTGAGTTTGAGACCCCTGCCTTAAACCATTAGGTAGTTTCCCCATATTCTACTGATTACCATTTGAAAACGTACTTGCCAGATTAGCCCCTGAAATTAGTCTCCCAAAGTATTAGCTACATTAGTATGACAGGAATATGACATTTCAGTGCCTGACTGACCTTAGCACACTGCATGTGGTTGCAACCTTCATTTTTCTGTATTGGAGACTTGCAGTTGGCGCAGGGCTTGGCGTTAGTGAGCAACCACAAGCAGTTGGCTGCATCCTCGTAGGCTGTGCTCACACCCGCCACTTCAAAAGGAGGGAGAGGTAAACAGAACAAATAAAGGCATAATGAGACAGAATGAGAATGGCTATTACCACAGCATCTAAACAGACCACTGCACTAAGTGGGAAATTGTCCTGGCTGACTAATCCGTATTGCCTATACATTTTGTTAACATCTCCCCAGATGCTCGTGCATCCACACACACTAACAGAATAATTGGGTATTATCAAATTACCTCTGATGTGTCTTTTGAAATGCTGAGATAAAACAGAATCTAGGGAAATCAAAAGGTAACGATTGTCTTAAAACAAAAGATTTGTCTTTTGACCGCCAGGTCAACGAAGCAGCACTTAATCTATCGTAACGCATCTATTGGATAGCCCGCAGTTAAATTACTGCCTCTAAACATTGCATACTTTGAATGAGTGGACTGTTTATTTTAATTAATAATTGATTATCAGTATTTAAATTTAATTGGCTTAGCATTACACACTTTGTAATCACCGTGGTTGAGTTCCAGATATTTTAACACTAAATCAGTCACTTGACTGCAGCCAATCGGGGACATGTTCACAAACATACTCAAACTAAGTTCCTGACTTAGCCTTAACATTTCTAGCAAGGAATCCTAGCCTTGGGATACTTTAGGAGAGTTCATTCTCACAACATTTCAGAGCAGTAAAGGAACAGAAACCTTAATCTTGGTGAGAAGGTGTAGTGAACCCAATGGGCTCAGTATGACACATACTTCTAAGGGTGTGATTTGTTGATCAGAAAAAGGAAAGAGAAAGCAAAGTAGAGGGAATGATCTGATCAGGCAGTGTTGTGTAATGCAGTCAAGAGAGAAAACTAAAGCACACAACAGGATTCTTCACATACCGGACTTATATCTGCTGGGAAAGATCATCTTAAAAACCTTATAATGCCATTTTCTCCACTCGAGAACAGTTTTTCACCAAATGAATCAATTACAGTTTTTTTGTGATGTGAGATAACCTTGTTACTACGGTTAAATCAGATCAGAGTATGTCTGCGTAAGGAGCATGGCATTTCTGACAAACACTCTGAGCATTTGACCAACCATACAAAACCTTCAGATTTTTAGATATAGAAGAGAAAATCTAATACTGGGAGGCTTTTTATGGCCCCTGGAAGCATAACGTGGTCCTACTGATATAAAAACTGAGTTAGCCGCTATAAAACGTAAAGCAAAAGAAATTTAGGGTCTGCAAATATTCCTGAAAACAATTTCACATAAGTCCAAAGAAGCAACATTAACGCAAAGGTTTATGTCAGAATACAACATTTACATTTCAAGTATATAATCATGTCTGTAACAGATGCAGTCCATTTCTGTCCGTACTCACATTCCTTAGGCCTCATCTCAGTGACTTTATGTAGCCACAAATTCCAAGTCTCACAGTCACAAGGCTCATGCGCCTCTCCTTGACACTCCCTGGAATACACACAGAAAGATAAAGCATCAAAGCCAGAGTTTGACAAAAAAAATAAATTGAGATAAATGATGAGCACATGCAGTTACTCAGAGCTGTCAGATGGTGGACAGAAATATTAATCAACATCAACTTGGTGTTCTGCCTTTCAACAAAAAGTCTTTCTTGTGTCAAGGGAACAATTGAAGTTAAACCTGCATTACATCCAGTTACATTACCAAAGATGATGTCACTCATGAACTCATGAGTGAACCTGACAAGACAACCCAGTGGCCACTTTAGGGAACCATGGTGTGAGATGATTGCTATGCAGTATGTAAAGGAGTGGGACTGAAGTTAATGTTATATTATATTATATTGTAGGATAATTTAAGAACCCATGCCTGTTGATAACAAACTTGCAGTACTAAAAATTATTTGAACTACATTCTATAGTTCGTTGTGAGAAACTTACCTACACATATTGTATACAGTATCCTATAATGCCAAACCTATTTAACATCCTAACAAAATGTTTTGACATTTATTAGAACTTGAAGAATACATTAATTGCTTAAAGACTGACTTTATCTGATTATGACCAGTACTTGGTTGTGAGCTGATCTGCTCTGTTCTAAACAGTTGAATTTCTGTTATGAGGTGAGAAAGTATTTTTCCTCATACTCTGCTTTTTGGAAAAACTTCATGGAGGATGTAATACACCTTTTAAATGGCTTTCACTCGCCACTCTTTCATATAGAAATGATCAATAGAGAGCTGTTTTTTGGAGATATGGTTACGATAAGAGTTTCACAGCTCTCTGCTGGAGTGGCCGCTGTTACCTTCTCTGAAAATTGCCATTCTTTTCTAGTAGTAGGGTTGACTTGACAACCATCGCTCAGTGAGTCTGGGTCGTTTCAGACTTTCAGACTTTGTCTGTTTCACAGTGACAGTGTAAAGCATACAATTACAGACAGGGTTACATTGTAAAATATAGTATGTGGTCCTTTACTGACCAGCAGAAGAGGTGGCCTTTGCCACAATCTACTGCAGGGGCACGAAGAAGAGGAAAAATAAGAGGGTCTGAAGTGGAGGTCCCAGGACCCTGGGTGTTTAATCGCACAGCCCTTTCACATCCGGCCATAGGACACCAGCGGATTGCTGAATTGTTTTCCACAAATGCCTGCAAAAAAAAAGCAAATGAGATTTAAATCTACTGGTAATACAACATACAGTATAACTAAATGTTTCTGTTTGAAAAGTTCTTCGACTTGATATGGATTTACTTTCTATCAAATTACCATAGTGCACGTGTGCTTACAAAGTGCAGGGATAAAGAATTAAGATGTTAAAAAAGACATGACTTTTGTCACAATCATCAAAAGTCAAGCACATTTTCCTACTTTTTTAAGTGCAGGCCATAATTCATTTGTATAACAGGCTGTGCATGTCCTGTTTTGTCTGTGCCTGCGTACTTTGGTGAACTAGCAGTGAAATTCACACAGTAAGAAATATGGCACTTTTTATAACCTTATAACCTTTGATCTACAATTAAATATTGCTATAGAAATCATGTGTTGACACTTTCTTTCTTAATATTAGTAATGAAACCTGTTTACGGTGTACACATTTGGGTTTTTCCTCTTGTTTACCTTGATGTCAAACTGTAGATAGCGCCTGTCCATCTCTCTCGATACCACACTCTCTATGACCTCCACAGGCACAAGCTGGTAGCAGTCAAAGGCGGGGCAGAAGATGTTATGGGCTTCACCTTCTTGAATCTTGAGATTGAGAAATCTGAGGAGAACACATGCATTACACAACAATATCACAACCTTCTTCCTATATACCAATACCAATATCACTCCGATACAGTCGTTTTTACAACTTTGAAACTACTCCGCTGTTAACAACACATTTGTGGTGATGCATTTACTATGCAGCCAAAACAAAAACATAATGTTCAAACTATATAACAAACATTGTGCTCCGAAAATCAATTCAATAACAGCCTACATGTTTACAGTTTGTGCTTAGTGAAGCATTAATGTGAATGTTTAGGTTTTTAGATCATATCAGATTGTAAATTTATTTTTCGTAGCAGCGACTACTAACAATTATTTTCATCACATATTAATCTGTAGATTATTTTCTCGATTCTTTGATTAGCTGTTTGGCCCATAAAATATTGAGAAAGTGTTTCCCAAACCTCGAAATGATAATGTTCTCAAATGTCTTGTTTTGTCCACAAACCCACTTATTTCTTTGTTATATGGACTTTATATTATGCAGATGTTTTGGGGGCTCCACATATTGAACTACATGACAATCTGTTATTCTGACTTTTGTAAATGTAGTATTTTGTTATTAAAAGAAAAACACACCTTTCCAACCTGCTACCAGGTTTGGGGTTCAAAGTATATTCAAATTTAAAGCACTGTTCTAATGGAAAAACACTAATGACAGTGATGCCAAAACTAATAAACTGATATAACTGTATGTATCAGGGGATGTTATTAGGTGCGGTATGGGAGTCTTCAAAATAACAAGACACTGTATATGTTTTGTGATACAACCCAAAAGCACTGAAATATTAGTTGTATCACTCAGCCATTCAGACAGCCAAAAAAACTAAAATGGAACATCGCAAGCCAAACCAAAGTATATGCAGCCCAAACCAAAACACAGTATAGCGTACCCTTCCCAGCATACTCTGCAGAACTCATGGCCACAGGACATGTCAACAGGCTCCTCAAAGTCAGAGATGGAAGACATGCAGATACCACACTGTAAGATAAAATCAAAAAAGAAAAAGAGGAAGTTTTTAAGTGCTGATAAAAAATTATTTCAAGTCCACTTAGCTACATAATGCCTACACTAACAAAAATATTTTCTGAGTAATTAGAAATCTCTGTCTATCTATACAATGGAATTTCAAAAGGTCCTCAAATACAATCATCCAATATTTCTATTCATGTTCAAATGAAATCCCAATAGCCTTTGTTGCCAAAGCCAGTGATATTAATATTTGTTTAAATGACTAAAAGGCAATGAAAAGTACAGTATGTGCTAATAAAATGATACTGTGCATAAGTGGGGACAATAGTAGCTACTAATGAAGGCCAGCCGCAAGCCAAGATGATGACCTCGTCTTAGTATGTGGCTGATTAATTACTGTTCAGTCACCAGATGAGACACACACACACACACACATATATACATGCTCATGATGTGAAAGGCTGATCCTAAGAAAATATAGAAATGATACAATGTAAGTATTGACTTGAATTGAATAAGTGCAATCTGATATTATCAACTCTTTAAATTGGGCCTTGAGGAAATCAATTGCAGTTCAAGGCAAGCCTTATCAGAGCCATGACAAAAGATACCATCAGGAAAATACATCCTACAATGTCAAAATATTAATATTAATTGATACATCACTAGATCGGCCAAAGGGTAAAACATTCTCCAAACAATTCTCCCAATTCAATATCAGAATCAGTTCAAACCAGTTCAAGAGTTCAAATCACTTCACCGAACGCATTATTTTAACTAAATCTTTATGACACTTGTTTTGCTTTGTGATTTGATGCAAATCCAGATTCAGAGCAGTTTCAGAACATTTTTTTTTCACTCTTAAACTCCTCAGTTTTGGTGAACCTGTGGCAACTGCAGCCAAGGTTTCTAGTCAGGTTTCTGGTCTTGGTTGAAACAGGTGTAACAGTTGGAGCCCATCTTGTTGTGATGCACATTCTGAAATGTATTTCTACTCACCAGTTGTTAAAACCGGTTATCAGTGTTACTGTAACCCCTCAGTCAGCTTCAACTAGTCTTGTCATTTGGCTTCAACCAGATATTTGTTTGAAGCTGCAAAAGTACAGCTCAATGAATGCGTTTAATTTTTCACACCTTTCTTGTGACTGGTGTGTATGAAACTACCAACAGAGCAGCAAGTTTAGAGCAGATGCCCAAACCAACAGTCACCAAGAGTATATGTCCCTATTCTAATGCTTGATGTGAAGATTATTAAAAACGTCTGATCTGTGGCTTCTTGGATTTATGCATTGCTCTGCCACCACATGATTGATAATTGCGTGGACAAGCAGGTGTTCCACTGCAGAGTCATAACTGTTGTGTATATTATTTTCATTTCACAGTGACATGGTAAAAAGCTCAAAACAAGTAAACCAAAAAAAAGGAAACCTCCTGCAAATAAATTGGAAATTGAAAACATTTTAACATATCTTTAGGGCAAGCATTAATTAGATAATAGAACAACTGAATTTGTCCTTGTATGCAGCTGACCTCCTGTGGGACATTGATTGTTATCCAGCACACCTGATACCCTCATTGGCAGTCTTCAAAACAAATTGCCAGCAGCATAAAATTAGCTAAAGGCCTCATTTGGGATCCATAAAAACACAGTTGACAGGAGAATGTGCATGTCCTTAATGAAACACCAATCTGTACACTATCATTCTAGAGACAGAACACTGCTAAGACAGATGGTGAGGTGGCCAAGTAAATTGCAAAAATCAAATATGGGTAGCATCATTATTTACACAATTATGACTCTCATTCACATTTTTCTTCATATGACACTACTTACAGATCCACTTGATATGATAAATGTTCCAAACAGCCAGTAAGAGAAGTAGCAACAATACATATCCTTTTACACTTACATCACCAAGTGCTTATTTAGATTTCATGTAGTTTTTTAATGGGACTTTATTACACTGGAGACACCAATTCATCTGAAATTCACCATCAATTGTGACAAGGATATTAATACATGCTGGGTTGTGGAGTTAAATACCAGGTTTATCATTGGCATTGGCTGCTCAAGTTTAATGTGACTTTTAAAAGCTTCCTGCACAGATTTGTGCCGACACCAATGATTTTTGTGTATGCCATTTTCAACTTCTGCGCTCGCATACACTCACAGTATGGATCCTAAGTACTGATTTATGAGGCCCCAGGTGTCTTGGTGCAAGACACTTTGAATTACAGTACCTGGCATAACTTTCTTCTTCTGAGGGAGAAAATCTGGAAGTGCTAGACAAGGTCAGGATAAAGGCAGGGCAATAAAACATGGAAGTTGCTAATGCTCTCATAGCTGTGGGTCAACAAGGCTTCATGAAGATCTTGCAAACGTACATATTTACAGCTGTAAAAACAACAGTGGGAAAAAACAGTCCCATTTCTATGACTCGTGGGAGCTTGTTAAAATAAAATACTGGTTTGTCAAAACTTACAAGATGCTTAAATCTTTACTTTGTAGATCATGTTTGATATCCGAATGTGGTAGATGTAGAGTAACAACTATTAGAAAACAAGCCATAGCAACACATGCAGCTTTGCATCATCATATTTTAGCCAATTCAGTGTCTTCCTATGCACTGTAAATTAATTTACTAATTAATAAATCTGTCGTGTTTTAAGCAGAATGTTTCAATAGAATGTCCTCTCTCCACGTATTTTATTCTATTCTATCCAATGGCCCTTTGGAGAGTTCAATGTTACGCACTAACACCACTTTAAGAAAGCATTGTAATACCATCTTATATTCAAAACTTGCCACACCATAAGAAACAAACCATTAGTTCGTCCTGCTTGTGTTAATGTTTTAGAGAGAGGGGCAACTGGGAGAGAGGCCACTGGCAGGAATACTAATAACTGCTGGCAATATTAGGCTGGGAAATAAAGCAGTACTTTGCAGAAAGAGTGTGGTCTTGAAAATTCAGCGAAAAAATCTGTGACACTATAGGGGCTCAATTTAAATAAACACTGGTACAGAGTTTTTATGGCTACACTACCGGTTACTTTCAAAGTAACGTTGTTGCACAATTGCCCTGAAACATTTTATTTTTTCCTTTTTTTATATATATACATATATATATAACAACTTTATTGATCAAATTTTCAAGACTTGACTATTAAATGAGCACAAATCCCCCCCCCCCCTAATTTTTCAAACAGTACTGACAAGGAACCTGTGGAGACATCTCACCAGAGAAGATTCGTCATCGGCAGGCATGAGGCTGATTTGGTCTGGGGAGGTAATGGAGGAGCGAGGGGTGCGTGGTGTCCTGGGCGATGGCAGGGTGTCCCAGGCATTGCAGCCACTTGGAGGTGGGTTGGGCATTTGAACACCTGAGCGTTGACAGCATTCCTCCGCATCAATCATCCAGGCCTCTAAGAGCTTCTCTCTGTCCCAATCTGATGCAAAAAAGTAAAGACAAAAGTTAAGAC
This sequence comes from Solea solea, assembly GCF_958295425.1. Classification (NCBI taxonomy): domain Eukaryota; kingdom Metazoa; phylum Chordata; class Actinopteri; order Pleuronectiformes; family Soleidae; genus Solea; species Solea solea. Next base: position 15,234,384 of record NC_081146.1, read on the forward strand.
AAATATATTTTAATTCACTAAAAATAAAGCATAAACATAGAAAATGAGGGGCATTTTATTTTAAATTATGCAGGATGAGCTTGGATGACAGCCGAGACAACAATGAGCAGGGAGTCAAAGAAAGTAAAGTGCTAGTTAAAAATCCTGTTAGTTGCTAATAATAGGGCTCTGACTTATATTTACAGGGTTCATAAAAAAACTGTTTGTAAATACAGACTACATTTTACATGTCAACAATAAACATGTCAACGTATAGCAGAATAACCATTCGACAAGATTGCTTGTTCTCAGATTGATTCTTGTTTCAGCCACACAAATTACATTAACATAAAACAGTTTGTTATAGTCTGTACAGTCTGACATATTTAGATGGTACTAGGAGTACTGTAAAATTTGGTATACACATTGCTGAATACACTAAGCCCACATAAATCCCATCTCAGTTGCAAATACCACCTAAGTCTTTCAAACAACCAATAACAAAGACCTGCTACCATCTGTTTTTTCTGCTGTAGAATAGCTGTTCCTGCTCATTTGTGCAACAAACAGCTTTGAGAGCTTTTTTGGATGAATATTGAATGACCTGTGGACTGGGCTAGAGTCCACATATTCTGGTGAAAAAGTCCTTGTCTATAATATGAAATATGAGCCACTCAACTGTGCAATTAGGCCAGTTAAGAAAACTTTAGACATGTTTCACGACCAATCAATTAGCACTCTAAGTCAGATAATGAATATTTCAACAACTCAACCCATCTCAATTCAGTGAGTGTGACACCATCCTCTTGATTTTGGTCATTAGAAACATTTTCACATTAAGTCAAAAAATTTGCTGGGAAATATAAATGTTAGTAGCACAGGTTGACAAGCTTGCAGCTTGGAAGGAAAGCACCACCACTGTGATAAGAATACTCAAAATATGTTATATGGAAATATTAAAGAAGGAAAGAGATTTCTAAAAAATCCTAAAATGGTCCATCCTTATTAAAGAGATAGGAAGCACGCCCATGATGTAGGTTGACTAATATAGCAACGTTAGCTCCCAAAAGTATGTCTAATATGTGGCACACATCCTCTACAGCCAGACACTCAGCCCAGTGTATTAAAGAAGGGCATTTAACAAGTAAAGATTAGCCCCAATCTATGACACATTTTTGAAGTTTACTCTTCCACAAAGCAAACAGAATTAAGTAGAGTGAAGGTTTTTAAAGGCTTAAAGTCAAGTGCAGTTAAGTGAAGCCTGACTTGACACAATCATATATGCAGTACTTGCATGAGATAAGCTGTATGGATGTGGGCATTATGTTTGGTTGTGGATATGTTAAATTCAAACTTAAAAAAAAAAGAAGCCTGAAACGTAGCTTCTTAATTCATAGCTACCATTACTTCAAACCAATGTATTTAATACAGCAACTAAAATTTTACACCCTGTGCATCACTGCAGACTTCAATCTAATGCTTTATATTCCCATTGGCATTAAATCTACATTGTAAATTTACTGTTTGCTTGAAAGCAATCATGCAAGTGGAAAAAAAGGCCAATTGATTAGTTAAAGACACATTGCAGAGCTTTCCGGATGCTTTTCATGTCTTAATGACATCAGCGTCAACATGCAACCATGTATTTGGGATGGGCAGAAATTAAGCTGCCTACCTGCATGCCATCTTTACAGTCTTAAAATTAGCAAAAAAAAAAAACATAGTAGCTACACAAATGTAAGAAAAGAAAAAGAAAAGCATAAAATAAAGAAATGTGTGGTTCGGCATGTTTGCAGCCATGCCAGCCAAAGATCCTCAAATATTTGGCCGAGGACAAGCTCAATAAAACACCATTTAGATTGTGTCAATAACATGCTCTGCTGAGCGCATTATGAGGTACATTCTTATAGATAACAATGGCTGTTTGCATTGTGCTTGTTTCACTGCTTTGAAATCACTGAAGTATAGCAGAAACTTAATATGAGACAAGGCCTCTTTAATCCTCATACAAATAAATAAAGGACAAATTTAATATTAGATGCATTCTTTTCAAGTAAGCAGCAAAACAGGGGGCAAAATAATATTTCAAGGTACTTGGCTTAAATTGAGCCAGGCAAGTTGGAAATATATGGTATTTGATTTTACCGCTATTCAACTGGGATCTTTTATTGCCAATAAGGGCCAGAAGATTCCACGATGTGAGTAACTGTGTTTTTAACTGTACCATGGGCACGTAGCAGTGCCTCTGCAGTGAAGAGGGGGGCCTGCAGCATGTCAGCCGTCTCCACTATCAGCATGTCCTTCAGCCTCCGCAGATCTTGAGGTCGCAGACCCTCATATAGCTTAAAAAAGGGAGCAAGGGAGAGAAAAAAACGTTGTTAGCATGGGAGGTAGGGAGGATTATGAGGAGAATATGAGAGGAGGGGATGACTACTAACACTACACACAAACTACAACAGTTTCTATTCGTACAAAATAAAAGTTTTACGTTCATTGCTTATTTAGCTAAACCTTACACCGGGTCTACAGTGGAAGCATGTGCAGCGCGTGGCAGCTGTAGCAGTGATCTGCTGTATCCCGAGCAGCTCTGTTGTTCGTGCAGGGAGCTTATCTGCTGTGGAGCTGCTGTGCAGCATCTGCTGTTTTGACATAGAGTTTGGCTTTGAAAATCATAAAAATACATATAATTTAAATACTCCAAATGCTCTTCTGTACTCAACTCAATACCAAGACTCTTTTTGTTGAAAAACAAACAAACAATGGCTTCATGGAACTAAAAAACTACAGTGTTTTTACTTTGAAACAGGAACAGGACATGCTGTGTTTTTGACATATGCAGTGCTGAAACTGAGGCGAAAGATCATTTTCACTGTCTATTTTTGCTATGAGACACATATACCCAGTATAGGGAATAGGTTAGAGGTCTCAGACACACCTGGGACACTCTCATCAGTTACATGTGTGCCTCAATGAGGCAGAGACAGCAAGACATTTCGTGCTGCAGACATGCTGTTCTAATAAAGGAAGTTGTAGGTCTGTATCAGTTCCAATATTGCATCACTGATACAAGTAGTAGGGGTGGGATTTTTTAGGCGTGTGTTTCAATCAGTCTTTTGAAAGTCTTTGTCTCACTGTGTGATCACTCACCACTTACTCACCACTATTTCTAACAACAGTGCATTTGTAACGAGAAACAAAATAGTTTAATTTCAATTATCACTTATTAAACTAAATAAAATTTGGAATTTGGAAGGTTACAACTGCATTGTAAAGAAGTAACATCTTGAATCACAATTCATATAAATTTAAGATAAATATAAAAGAAATTGTGCTTTTACGTGCACTATGTTTAACAGCACAGCATCATTAGCACCCGTGTGGCTCTCATTCAATGCTCTTGTATGAAGCATAGTACATATACTGTCACCAGCTGAGGGGGACAAGGCGAAAGCTGTAAACCCACTGCCTCTTGATATGTTATTCTCTACCTCTCTTCGGTCAAGAGCTGCATACTCTGCCTCTATACCATCGGCCTCGGGGGCAGTCGAAAAGACCATCTGCGACTCCAGGCACAAGGCCAGCTCCTTGCGGTGCTGCTTCTCTGCACAGTCACACGGAGTCTCGCGGTTTTCATTCTCTGCAAACAGGTCTGCTTCTCTCTGCACCAGCAACTAAAAAGGAGGAAAAAGAATTGGTCTTCAAATCATATTGTACACTCTAAATGCAGGAAGTAACTGGCTGGCTAAGGTAAAGTGAAACATGTAAAATTATATATACATAAAAAAAGGAGATAACTACTGACTCTAATAAATATATAATAATTTTTTACTTCATAGATTGGTAAGTTTGGTCTTTTTCTTTAGTACCTACTTTCATTGTTTGACCATGAAATGAGTATGTGTATAGCTGCTGTGTAAATTAATCATTCATCATTAGATGACAATTACACAGCCGGGATATAAACAAACTTCTTTTCAGAGGAACACACAATGATAGCTTAATTAATCTAATTGACTTTTATATGTGATCCAACCTGCCTGAGGGATTAATGTAAAATTTCTGTGTTGCATGGCATCTTCCCTAACTCACCAGGGACATCTTTGGTCACACTCAATAAAATGAATGTGTGCTTGCAAATTACTGTACCTTTCCCTGAATTATGACTGCATCTAACACCAGGACACACACTACCAAAAATGCCACAAATACTCCCTGTACAAAATGACATATAATTAAAGATCTGTGTTGGACCTTTTCTCTTCCTTCCCCTCACACTGTTCCCTGTTGTAGTGAGACTCTTCAGTTACCATCTACAGAGCCTTTGATCTATGTAATGATGCTCAGGTTGATAAATATCCACAGGGCTTTGTAACCTTACCTCAACACAAGACTTCATCCCAGAGGCAGCAGCATAGTGCAGACAGGTGTTTTTCTTGTTGTCTGTAGTGTTGACATTAGCACGTTCATACTCCCCATGATCAAGCTTTGCTCCAGTCCATGCCAGAATGATTTGTAAACATTCGGCACGACGCTGTTCGTCTTCATATGGCCGTGAGATTCGAGGATGTAGTGCTCCTTCTGAGATCAAGATTTGGGGCCCCATGCAGAGAAGGTGCAGAGATGTCTCATTGTGCACATTACGCTTGTTAGGATTTCCATCTTTGCTTAAGAGAAAAGACCTACAGGAGAGGAATAACAATTAATTTGTCATTTTTGCTCATGGGCCCATAAACAATGAGTGGCAAGCTAAAACATTTTAGTTTTTTACATTGTACTATTTGTAATTGTGAGCTAAGAAACAACCTCTTAAGCATGTAAGCCAATTTTTGGACCCACCACAAAAAAAAGTTGAATATAACCAATAACTAACATCACTGTATTAAAACTGCAATCTAAAATAATTTTACTTGCTACTTACTTGCAGTTATTACACATTAGAGATCTATGTTGAAATACATTTCACTACAATTCAGGTGATTTATTATCCGAACAATCTTATCTTTCTAGAATTCTCAAAATGTTGGTGTTTTATGACAAAAATTTGATTTGCTTACCCATCTTAAGATGCAGAGCAATATTTTTCTAACACTAGATTTTCAATTTAAGAGTTGCCATTTTGCAATCACCAAGCATTTGTACATGTTATGTCCAAAAGTGAACAAGCATCATATTTGCAAAGAAAGGAAATTGCCAGGGAAAAGAAAAAGGCAAACATGCAATGTTGTTTGCTTGTTGTGTGGGAAGCTCTTAGAGTCCCATTCTATTCCATCGCAGCATGTTGCATTCCTGAGAGCTGCTGACAGATGGCTATGTGGAGAGACAGATGGGTCAGAGATATAGGGTTGAAACAGGAAATGTTCTCTTCTGATACAACAGTAAGGTAGTAGATTGGGCGAGTTGATCATCAACACACTGCTAAAAAAGTAAAAATGCTCAAAGTATATGGATTGTGATATCTCAACAGAGACTACATAAGCAAACATTAATTTCATTGAACAAAATAATCTGTAGCATGGCAAAAGCAATCTAGCAACCCTTAGAAATGCATCTTTCCCTCAATGACAGAAACCAACCCAAAAATATGACACTGGGCCCCATCCTGACCTGAGTAAGCGCGTCATTGCGTGCTGGGCAGCATAGTGCAGCGGCGTGTTGTGCTGGTAGGATTCTCCGTATGTAGCGTTGGGATCCAGAGCCTCCTTGAACTGCAGGTTGCTCTCATAGAGCTGGAGAGCCAACACCTCATCCCCATTGATGAGAGCCTTACGGAACTTGGTTGCCGTGTTCCCCATCTCTTCTCATACTGTGGGGTTCAAGCTTTGACTGACACAGCAGCCTCTGAAATCGCCTTCAATTTTCTCAAGTCTACCTTACCAGCATGCTGATGTCCTAAAAAATAAGAAGAAAAACTGGTCAAACTCCTTTTTGGCAACAAGGCCTTACATGAAGAAAAACAGTCATGCTCCAATTGTAAACTCCAGGACAGCAAGCTAGTATTTCTATCAGCATTTCATTGAAAGCAGCCCTGCATCTAAAAAGTATTGATTACCTCCACTCCCTCTGAATCAATGGTTTGAGATGCATCTCCAACGTTGCACAGGTGGCTCTGTCACAAGCTCCTGTGTAAGCATCACCACTGCAATGTATTCTACCTCCCTATAATTGTTTTTTTATTTTTTGCTTAGAATAACCATCAGAGAGCCAACAAGCTCATGCAGAGAGAAGGACAAGACTTCTTCTGGCATCACCAGGAGCTTCCGCCTCTCTGTGCCAATGCTGTCCATCCTACTGAGGGCAGGAGTCATTTGAAGCAAGAGATCCTCAACCACAACATGCAGCAAGTCAGCATTTCCCTTCCACCGGAGCACCATATGGTCATGACTGTTAGGCCAGTGTGACGCTTTTATGTATTTTTGGTGCACTGCAGCACAAATCCACACATCATCATCCCCTACAGTGCAGTATGCATGACATAACAACACCATGAATAATATCCTTCTAAACAATCATCAATTGATGTAGGCAATATGTATACATTAAGAAAAAAATGTCAATAAGTTAACTGAATAACACACAGATTATATCATGCATGTTTGGTGTGCTCACACATTTCAGTCAAGAGCTGATATCATTTAAGCTGAAAATATAAACCTGCAAAAACTCCATTGTAGAGTGGAGATAAGTGGAAAAGAGGTTAGCTACAATTTGGACTCAACTTTGTTTCCTCCACCTCCCTCTCGCACTGTCTGTAATACATTAGTCACTTGTTTGTTTTATATTCAGTCACCTCTAAATAATACTGTATTTAAATATGTTCTATTACTCTAAAAGGACATAATATGCAACTAACCCATATATCAACCAAGTGTTGTAGAGAGTTCTTCTTGGTCTCCAGACCGGTCTTTCTTGAGGCCACTTTTGGTCTCTTCGTCACGTCTTGGTTTAGGACACATTTATACTCAGTCTTGTCTCTGTCTCTCAGATACAAAATTTCGTTTTTAAATCAAGAGTCTAGTTGAGACAAGATTTATTTGAATGAAGCATTCTTGTGACTGGATGGAAAACTTATGGTACATACAACAATACTATTAACCCAACAGATAAATGCCTTTAACTACTGTTAACTTTACTGAGGGAGGCCAGTTATGTTGATTTGAGCTCTAACAGCTCACTTTAAATACACAACAGCATCACAATTGTTGAACTGTTATGACCATATATCCACCACAGGAGCAAAGAAGGCAGAATGGCACATGTTTACTGACCTTGCATCAATAAATCTTGTGTAAAATGTGTGCCATGTGAGGACAGACATCGTAACCACACAGACAGAGGACAGGGCCGATAATAATGTCCCACTTAGATCAACACCGGATTTCTTTGGAACAGAATTATAAAACCTGATGGCACACATGTAAGTCGAGGAGGATAGTCTTCAACTCTTTCACTCCTTAACCTATAGTGTGACAGTACTTAACGACACTCCCCCATAGCAGCGTCAACCAACGGCATCTAACTCTGGTTAAAAGAAAAAGAAAATGAAAGCTGAAACATGTAACTTGTCGTTGTACTCTTCATGCAGGCCTGGGTTGTTTATCATTGTCGCTAGTTAGCTCAGCCCGATAGCTGTGTGTTGTGTAAATTAATATCACGCTTTGTTTCGTTTCTGATACGCGAGTGAAACATTCATCAGTCACACGACCTTAGTCAACACTGGCTGTGTGTTTGTTGGGAAGCCCGGTATAACTCACAATAAATGGCCTAGCTTGTCAGCGGTTATGTTATTCAAAACAAAACAAAAAACATCATGACGCTAGCATCTGCGTTGGCTAACGTCAGCGCATACGACAGTGGGTCAGCTAGCAAGCAGGCTAACCGTGCTTCTAGCCAACTTAGCTACCACAGTTAATAAACTCGCTGTAAACAATGAGTAACACATATTTGGACTTACACCGACGGTTCATCTCGCTCTTGTCGCCCTGACCTCGTGAAGTGACTGTCAGTCGATAAGACGACAAACAGGACGACGGTTGATGTAATTCCCCCCGTGTAAATATTACTCAGTTACAGAAGTGATATTCCTGTCAACTCTGCGCTCACTCTCTGCTGTCTGTTCTGTTGCTGCTATTTGGGTTGCCAGGTTTCAACAAAATCCCCGAAGCAGGCGGAAAAACCCAGCACTGTGTTTGTTTTTTTACCCCCCTAACAATAGAACTGCTACATTTACATGTGACCAGCCGTTTAGTATAGATGTGCATTACACAATCCAATTCTACTTAAATAAAATTCAGATTTTAAATGTAAAAATAAATGGAATGTCACAGGAACTTCCTTCCTAAAGATAGGAAGGAAGTTAGATGTCTTTAATTAAACTTGTACATGCGTATTTTCCCCAGAAAATTCAGTTGGAAATGATGAGTCATGTTCAGTACTATGCCCTTGTCTTCCTCTAATTATATTCCAAATTCAAAGTTCTTAATCCACGGTTCCGCTCTTGCCTTTGACTGTGCGATCGACCTTCCCTTCCTTTGAACTGCCCTCTCAGTTCAAAAGAAAACGTGCAGAAATAGTTAAATACAGTTCCAGACATCCACAATGTGATTGTATGTATAATGACTATTCTCCTACATTTGAATGGAAAAAGTTACATAATTTTCCTAGGCAGTATGAAGTTGTGGATATTTAAAGACTGCATTGTGCATAAGTACAATGTCATTAAGGATTTATGAGATTTTCATAGGATAAAATTAATTGCAGTAACACATATCTAGACTAGTGTGTGTGTACATGTCTTTAGTAGGCTGTGTGGACCAATTGTCAAACAAACCTATCTTTGTAAGTACATTTTGACCTTGTGAGGACATTTTGGTTGGTCCACACAACTTTAACAGGCATTTTTAAGATTAAGACCTGGTTTTAAGTTTAGGTTAGTTTTGGGGTTATGCATTTAGTTTTGTGATGGTTGAGGTTAGGGTAAGAGGGTTAGGGAATGTATTATGTATTATGTATGTGTCATTTACATTTTATTAAAATGTCCTTAATTAACAAACAACGTTCAGCGCAGTCAAAAAAAAGTAAGAATACATGACAATAATAATCATAATCATTCTAACAACAATAACAGCAACAACAATAGACTAAATATGTATACAAAAGTCTTAAAATGCACCCTGAATGCATTAAGAAGTCTGTTATCTTCTTTCATTAAGGTGTAATCTCCCTCATCTGTCAATCCTTGGATAATCAGAGGTCACCATCACCACCTCCATCAGCATTTTCCACTCTCATTAAACTCTGTCTGCTCACCAGTACAGCAGTTATACAAGTAATAAATCAGACTTTTGTCAGCAGTGATGATCTTTATACAATCATAGTTTTTTTTTTGTCTTCAAAAGTAGGAATATCGCCACAAACAGTAGTGTGCTTTCTGAATGTGTATAGATCCATTACTCCTTATTACTCCTTATTAAACAATGTTAGAATTGTGAATCTCTGATGTGTTCATGGCAGTGACTGTTTGCAAACTGAACTATTGGCTGTGCGTAAAGTTCTCATTGACCACGATTTGTGTCAGCTCCTTCTGGATTTATCTCAGAAGCTCTCAGCTTCTATCGCACCTCAACATGGTAATGGCTGTGAGTACAATAATACACCACTAGAGTGCGTCAGAGTCCACAGAAACAAATAGTATGCACGTAAGACTGGGTTTTTTAAGCCCTCCTTCTGCCTGGACATGGAGATGAGATAGTGATATTCCATTGAATTACAAAATGACGTTAATTTATTTAAAAAAAGGGTGGTTGAGTCAACTCCCCTATTCCTCCTCTTTTCAGCACTCACACTTTATCATAACAATAACTTTGTTTTCTCTCCCTCTCCCTTGATTGTGATCTTCCTCTCTGTCCCCTCTCCCTCTGTGTTCTTGTTTTACAGTTATCCCCGATTTCAGAGGCTCAACACCACAGCTCAATTACTATAACTATTACTGTTACTATATATTATATAGCTACTCATTGCTGCTAACATTATTATTATCCTCATCCATCCTTCATCTACGGCTTGTCTTTTTCTGAGAGTCACATGAGCTGGAACCAATCCCAGATAGCATTTGGAGCAAGAGGCATGTCACACTCTGGACGAGCTGATTTAATTCCCGGTCTCTATCTCTCCTCCATCTTTCTCTCTCCTTTCCGCTCTTCTTTTTCACCCACATCTCCTTCACTAACCCCCTTCTTTTCCCCCTCCTTTCTCTCTTCTCTCCTACCCCAACCAGTTGAGGCAGATGTCTATACACTCTGAGTCTGGTTCTGTCTGATATTTCTTCCTGTTAAAGGAGTTTTTTTCTCTCTCAACTGTTGCCACGTGCTTGCTCATTGTGTTTCTGTCAGGTTTCTCTATAATAATTGTAAGGTCTTGACCTTATCATGTAAAGTGCCTTGAGATTTCATTGAGGTTTTGGCTCTTATGTGCACTGAACTGATAAGATGTGATCAGCAGTAACGTTGTGAGTAGTTGCTGGTAATACGGAAGTGGTGCAATCATATACTCGAGAAAAACTTAATGTACTCACCAGTCAATAATATGTCAATTGAAAAAAAACTATGTTAATGTAAAAAAAAAACACTCATATGCTCCACAGAACATGTGCCTTTTATTATCAAACAACACTGAGCATAATATTCTCACATCTGAGCGTACACACATTTCATTTCAACAGGCCTTCAATAAATAAACACACGATTTTAACGTAAAGCCGAATACAGTAATGTATGCAACAATAAAACCCAATAACAGCGTTATTTAAAAAACAAATTGGGCCTAATTAAACCACTGCTTTGGCACCTTTAAAATTGTAAATACACAGTTAATATGCCAACCTCTTAAGGTGGCAGTAATTGTTGTGTCTTATGATGTCATCATTTCTCCTTGATACTTCGTGTGTCACCGCAGACAAGAAACAAAACCAAAACAAATGATGGGCGCACACATATATATAAAAAAAAAAGTAACAATATTTCTTATTCATGATGGCAGATGATGAACCATCAACATGAGAACATGAGACCAAACATTTAAGTGGCTGTGTAAAAGGAATAATAAGCTGCCATGGCTTTGGATGGGGGGTTTTCCTTGCTGTAGGGGCTACTGTTGGTGGCAACTGAGACCAAGTCCTCACACTTTATATCAGCAGGTGAGTCTGCTGTGCTTGAGCCGTTAAGAGACAAGCGCCTTCGTTTGCAGGCCAGAGCATAAGAATCAGCCTTTTCAAATGAAAGAGCCGCTGACTGTGTCTCTGTCCAGGTGGAGATCAGGCCTCCGCTGCCGTTCAACTCCTCCTCAATCTGTGGTTTAACTTTGTCTGAGTCTTCTGGGAAACCAGCAGTGGGACTGGGTCTGGGAGACCAGGGCAAACTCGCAGTGACCTTTCTCTGGTATGGTGCTCTTGACCCCCACCCTGCAGACATGGTGCTGAAAGGAGAGTCTGGATAGTAGCTGAGAGCGTGAGACGTATGCATGGACAGGGATTTGATACTGTAAGGAAGCAGAGAGCTTGAGTATTCGGTCTCATAAGGTGTCAGATCTAGCTTATTGTTGGTATTCGTGCTGTTTCCCCCTTGCTGCATGGAGGTGACAAACCACCTCTGTGAAGCGCCGTCTTCAGACTGAGGTGAGAGGAGGCTGTTGGTCTGTGGTACTGCTCTTTCGCTGTTGTAGTACCGATTCTGTGGCAGGTTGTTAACAAATTGTTCCTGGAAGAGGGGCTGCATGGTGTAACGTGCACCGGGGACAATCTGGTGGGCACGTGGTGAGTCATTTGGAGATGGTGTGAGGCGATCATTCTCTGAAGCTGTGTACATCCTTAAAAAAAATACACAAGTTCAAGAAAGGCCAGTGTCGATTTCTTTTTTATGAGATACCACACAAAAGTATAAAAGATACTCACGAGTCATAGTTATCTCTGAATCCTTTGGCAAAAGGATTGTGATCGATTTTCAACTGTGTGATCTAAAAGAGCAAAAACAGAGGAATGAGCGGCATATTCATGGATGTATAGAGATGCCAAGAGAACAGGTCATGTCAACTCACAAAGGCAATTGCAGATTTTCATCATTCATTTTTCATTCATGTCTAGTTAGAGTTTCAACAATAACAGTTACAAGTTTGTCAAAACAGCATGCAATAAGCAATTTATATTGTAAACTAAAAGAATAAAAAGTCATGCTTACATCAGTGTTCTGGTAAGCAGTGACTGCAATGAACTGGGTCTCTGGGAAAGTGAAGCTCTCAGTTTTAATGTCACTGTTAATGTCCTCCACTCCTTCCTCCGTCACCTCCACGATGTGCAGTCTGGGCTGGTACTTATGCAGTGACTGCAGGACAATCATCTGCACACACCATAGATGTATATAAGTCAATCCATATTTTTGAAATAAAATATATAATATCACAATCGACAGCATCAATTAAATTATTCCCCTGCACAAATTCTACTAAGACAACTTAACATCCAAATATGAAATCCAAGTGACAAGGAAGAAGAGAAAAAAAACCAAGATATTTTATGATATTGAGACATTAAGACATTCAACCAAACTAAAATAATTTTTTCACTCACTATTGATGATTTTACAGACCTGTGAAGTATTGTGACTGGTCCCTTTGTTGTTGGTGAGTTTCAGTTTACTGAAGGAAATTTCTTGTCTCATCCAGTGAGCCCCTGTGTTTGGAGACTCTGGGTGGATGTACACTTTGTTCCCTGCAATTAAAAATAAATGAATCAGTAATGATTGAAAGTGGGCTTTTATTTCTTTGAGAAATTGTGTTCAAATGGCATGCTGCTGCATCTCAACTCCTTGTGAGAATAAGATAATGAGATCAGTCTTAGACATTTTTCAAATAACAAATCTGCCAAATATATCCTGTAATCTTTTTGTTTTTTATGAGAAGCAAATGACTGAAATAAAATCGAACGAAATAATTGTTTATTATTATTATTATTATTATTATTGTTATTATTATCATTATCATTATTGTTATTATTAGTATTACTATTATTATTATCATCATCATTATTATCATTATTATTATTATTATTATTTTAATTACATAGTTTCTCTTTTATCCTACCTTGGCTGCTGTTGTCAGCTTTCCCACATGTCACCCACTTGCCACCCTGAAATCTCCAGTGGTTCGGATCCGCCAGGACCACCTCAACAAACACGTTGTAGTGCGCAGTCAGACTCAGACCAGCTATGTTAAAACTGAGAAATGGGAACATCCGTCTGCAAAACACCAGAGGAATAAAAAGAAAATGAAGGAAGTCACTTATTTGATTATTTATAATAAAAGTAAAGTTGCGTGTCCACCTCTGCAGACTGCTCACCTGCCCTGTTTGGTGATGATCATCTCGGTCTGGTGCCGGTGGAACTTGAGCCACAGCGGTCGGTTGCAGAGGTAGACCTGGGGCCTCAGCCCGGGGCCGCCGCTGGGCAGAGTCATGTTGCCGAGAGCAGAACCAGAGCCGGTGTATGGAGGGTAGATGCAGCCGGGGTTCTGGCCGAGCTGGTACGCCGAGCTGAAGTGACCACGTCCGGCTGTGGGTGGAGAAAACCCCGCGGGAGGCAACACGGAGCCCAGGTGGAGAGATGATGGATACCTGCCTGCGCTGGACGGCGCGTAAACCGTGCCGCTGGAGGTATAAGAGATAAAAGAGCAGGGGCTCGCTGTGTCCGAACTCTGCTTGGAAACTGTTGGAGGGATGTAGTAGCGGTCAGCAGTCTGCAGCCCGTGCTCCGAGTACCTGCTGCGGGATGCCAGGTCATCCACATCCACAGCTGCTGGAGACTTGCGCGTCTCCTGCGCTGCCTCCTTTGTAGAGGAGAATGTGCTGTTCTCTCCTTCACCGCCGAGCATGGCTGTTTTACTTTTCCCCGGCGGCTCAGATCAGAGGTTAAACTTGCTGTCGATGATCCCGCTGCCAGAAACAGTCAGAAACAGATTGCAAATGTAAAGTCATTGTCAGAGTCATTAACACCTGATCGGTCTGTTTTTTACGCGTGTTGATTGTAGAAAGGCCGAATATCTTGGGTGTGGCTGATAAAGGTGTGACACCAAACTTTAAATGTTTACATTTATTCTTAAAAAGACAAATAAACAGGGATTTTCTACAAAATAAAATACAGGTCATTTTTGAACACTTGGTTCATCTATTCATCATTTGATCGATGTGTTCATTTTTATTGCGTACATTTTTTTAAATGAAAGTAAATCGCTGCAACAAAATGAATGTGTAGTCGATTAAAATGGGGTGAAGTGACGAGCTGTGCTTGATTTGGATGATGCTGGATGGAAGGTTTCTTATAATGTTGAGTGAAGCACATATTGTCTGGTTATAGTTCCAGTTTAATATTGAAAACATATTCTGTATTTATATTTTAATATTCAGTGGCATTTTTCTTGAGAATCTAGTGTAAATGCCAACATATTCACCTTTAAACATTAACGTGCTATTGTTAAATTACAAAATCCTTACAAATAAAAAGGAAAAAAAATAAATCACTGTGCCTGCTTGTTTCAGGCAATATGTGACTTAACTTGATATCTATATGCTTCGGATGTGATGCTGTTAATCCTGCGTTGTTGTTATCATTATTATTATTATGCAGAGTCAATTCTATCAGATACGAGTCCGTGTCCCAACGGGGCACGCGACGTGAAAAGGGGGGAAACAGGCAATTATTTTTCCGTTTGAGGAAACCTGTGATGTTTCTTGGATCAGACAGTTCACTGAGGCACAACAGGACATATTTAAAATACCCGAAAAAATAAAACAAATATAAAAAGAAAGAAAGAAAAACAAATAATGTGTCATCGAATCATTTTCAAATAACGTCAAATATCAAAATATTATTAGAGTTTGTTTTTATACCCAGAAAAAAATATATAATTTGTTTTTTATCACATGGAAAGCAGCTAAACATAATATATAAACAAGTAATTAAATGGAAGCATACACAAATACATAAACAAACACAATATAAAACTTACCAGGCGGTTACTCCTCTTATTCCTTCAAAGAACTTGGATAACACGAATATTCTAAGCAAACTAAAAACTTCAGACAGTGTCAACCCTGTGAAGCTGAGCCCACGGCATCATGTCTTATGTTGCAGTCGTGGATGGAGTAAAAGTTAAAACCTGAGCCATGTGGAGGCGAAGTGATGAGAGAGAGAGACAGAGCAGAGCAGAGCGCACTCCCACTTTCACCGCTGCTTTCTCCTTGTTGTGGCCATGAAGCGCTGATCGCAGCCCATTATCAAATCTCCCTCTCATCTCCTGGGGAGGGGCACGAGATCCTCGGTATCACAGCCAAGGTGTACGAGAGCGAGGCAGCTTCCCCACTCATCCGTGAATTGTTTCTTTCCCAATCATCCCCAGAAAGACATCATCACCACCACCATGCACAGTTAGTGCGTCTGGGAGTCAATAGTGAGTTTATTTGGTCTGCTCCTCGATTGTTTTCATTCGAATACTGCACCTTTTGAAAGCCATTTCAACACAGAGAAGTTAGTTCATGAGAGGTGGAACTGTTCCTGAGCTGATCTCAATATTAATAATGATAAGCTGACTTAAAAACAACAGCTGGCTAACAACAGGAACTACCTCAAGTTTATGGTAATATAAAAAAAAATCCTCCAAAATTTGCTCCAACAATATGAGAATTGGTAATTTCATAATAATGACGTGGAGAGTAAATGTTGCTTACATGACCAAAATAAAAAAAAATACGATTATGGATGTGTTTGTAGAGAAGTGCTGGCTAATACATTTACATAATAGTAATCTTATAAATAAAGTAACCCATTGGTTGGTGTTTGGCAGTGGAGTCAAGCTTTGGCTAGAGTTTTAGATTCTGAAATGTATGTAAATTAAGAACCATGTCATAATGTAAAAAGCTCTAATGCTGTCATTCAGCAAAAGCATTGATCCAGTCAAGTGGTTCTGAAGTGACAGAGTCTTAAAATCTTTGTCCAAAGCAAAAGTAAAACCTTCCCTTTCTCTCATTTCTTGCTGCAGTATTTGCTAGAAGAGGGCACACACACACACACACACACTTTCCAATCCTTGAGAACAATTGCGACACAGACAAGTTAGTTCATGAAAGGTGCAACTGATATGAGCTGACATAAAAACAACGACCATGAGAGAACAGTAACCACCTCCACCAAGTTTATGGTCAAAAAAATCCTCCAAAATTTGCTCCAACAATATGAGAATTGGTCATTTCATGCTTCAGCTATTGTGATGTTTTACACAGTAACATGTCATTGGCGAAAAATAAGGACCTGGAGTGTGTTGCTTACATGATAAAAAAATAAAAGCAGAGTTTCATTTGTGAAACGTGAATTTTGTGGACTGAAACACAGCTCTGTGTGTTTCCTGTAGTCACAGAACAGATATAGCATCAATATTGTGCCCCTGTTCACTGTCATGGAGCTGAAGCCATGACATTAAATTGTCATTTGTGTGTGCTTTTGTCACACTTTATGATGGAAATGTGCTTTCTCGTATTTATTATTTTACGATATGGGCAGATGTGAGCACCAGCACTGCACACACTGAAGACAAATGTATTTTATTAATTTATTTTGTATTAATTTATACTTTATTTACCAAGAAAGATCCCATTGAGATACAAGATCTCTTCTTCCAGGGAGTCCTGGTCAAGACTGCAGCATAGGTAGTACAAGACAAGAGTGACAACGTTGCTCTAATACACAGGTCAGTCACAAACACATGAGGAACTCGCAGATAATGTAAGCTCTTTTCTGATGAGGACTCATCAGGCCGTTTCCTCCTTGATGCCTTCCACTTCTTCAGTTCAAAGCAGACCAGCACATCAGACTTTAAATGATGATGTATCACCGTGTTAATGGCACACCTTTTAACAGCTTTGAATCCCCTCTCAGGACCAGACGATGCTCAGCTAGAGCTGCTGCTGCTGGAGCGGAGAACAGTTTGCATGATAAAGACACAGTGAGAGGATTAGTGAAGCGGGTTGCCACCTCTGAAGTAAACACACTGCACATCAAACAAGACAAATCAACTATTTGGGTAAACTATTTGAACCGCAAACAGTCTAAAGCTAATACACTTCTGCTGATTGCACTGATAAACTAATTGAGTTGTTTGATTTTTTTTTTTTACAGGAAGTCATTAGCATGGGGTAAGAATTCACATACTCTAAAGCGATGGATAAAGCCGAACTCTCAATCATGTTTTCCTTTTCTTCCATTCTGAGTCAGAAGCGAGAATGTGTAGAGTCCTGGAAAGTGTCTATTGCAGTTTCTATTTAAGCCTCTATTTGCCCCAGTCACTGACACCATGAGTGCTGGGAAGATTCACTGTATTTTTTTAAGGACTCTTAAAGTTCCCCAGTCCCACATGTGTTGTTTCTCCTACGATTAACCATTACTGAACAGAATGACACATGTGAACCTTGAGGGTTTATTTTCATACTAAGGTGCTGAAGGGGGAATTTTTCAACCCTGTTAAATCTCGGTTTGACACACTTATGATGTTGCAACATCACAAGTGTGAAGCCAGCCACAGCTCAAAAACGGACCTGACGCAGATATGATGTGGAAAGCTTTATATACTTCTCTATTTTTTTTTTAGTTTTTGTAAATAAACTATGTAAAACACAAATATTTCTACAAAGCAGGGCGAATAACATTCTTAAAATATGAGCACTGTTTTACATCATCATCATGTCATTGAACGCTGATACTAGCTGTCAATCACACTGGTGTGCACCCATATTGTCCCATTGTCATACTTTAATGTCTTTTAAACAGGAATGTTATTCACCAAATAAGATCATAAACTATACGCTTATGCCATGGTTCCACTACATGGTCCCAGCACAGTTTGGTTGGTTTTCCATTACAATATAGCTCCTCCTCAATGTGGGCGGAGTCATCACAGCACGGATGCATGAAAGGGCCGTGACTTCGTTTCACACGCGACACACACAAACTAGTGACTAATGACTTGTAAAGCATGTTGTTTACAGGGTAACTGAATCATTTGAATCAGTTAATTAAAAATATTTGTTCAGTACTTCCTCCATGACCGGAGCACAGACTCCGTCTGACTGAAATACAGTGGCAGTGGTTGTTATGCGGCTCGCCGGTCGCGATCGCAGGCTTTCAGCAGTGCTGTCGCTAAATACACTCCCCTGATGATGAGATTTTCTTGGTAATTGTTGGAGATTGACCCACGTTTTAAGGATGGTGACGTGTTTTTAACTGATCTACAGTTCGGCATTGTTTGCTTTCATTCTTGTGTCGGACGTCGCACTCATGCCTCCTCCTCTGACCAATCAGTGGCCGGCAGTCTGACGACGTCACGCATAGTATCGGCAGGTACTAAAAAAAGTACCAGGTACCAGGTACTGTCGCTAATGGAAACGTGCAACGAGCAAAATCACCGTGCCGTGCCGAGGTGAGGCGCGCTAGTGGACTACAGTGGGCTATAGTACACTAGAATGTTTACTGACATTATTAATCAACTGGGAATTAGACACGTTTTCCCATAAACTTCCACTCAGAGTTTTGGAAGTGTCACTCATCAACAGAGTCGCCCCCTAGTGATAATTCAATATATTCTTATAATTTGGTTGGCTACAGGGAGGAACCAGTTGACTAGCCCACTGTTCACATCAAACACACAGATGTTTGTTAGTACTTGTTAAAACTATGAAACGGAAGCCTCCTTTCTATAATCACTAATGCTGTTTGGCTCTTCCATGAGTTCACTGGGCAGCCATTGTGTCTGACCTCACTCCTCACTCTCGATAAGCAGCTTCCCTAGCTGTGCCTGCTTTTTGACACATCTAAAGGGCTGTGTCTGACATCTTGCCATCCTGCTGGTCACCTCTCCTGCGGTGCTCATACCAGGCAGGAAAAAAGCTGGTGACCTGGCCATCACCACTGTGCCCTAGGCCACTGCTACCCCGCTGACAGCAGAAGGTCTGTTGGTCAGAAGCCATGCCAGGGACTCTGCTCGCCACAGCTTGTGATGTCACGACAGACACACTCTCAGAGGTGAGTTCTGATTGGCTCTGGGGGGTTTGCCTTTCTTATTTCCTGGGAAATACCGTCCCCCGTCCCCCCCCCCAACAACATTCACACATACAAACCCATTTAATTATCACTTTAACCTAATGTGATCTCAGCTCTTGGCCTCTGTAGCTGATCAGGTGCTTTTAAAGATCACAAAAAAAACCAGAGATATGTCATCTAAATTATATGATGTAATTTCCACAGTTCCACAGTTTGGTGTGAAACAAAACTTATTATCATTACGTGAACATTAGTAATCCAAACATTCTTAACTTGTCATTTTAGTTAGTTGCCACTGCATAAAGAGCAGCACATGATTTGTCACCAGGTTGTTAATGCCAGATCCAAATTGTACACACAAACACACACACACACACACACACACACATAATGACATAATGCATTCTATAGCCCCTTACCATCACAACTGAGTGCCTAACCCTAACCCAAATCTATTCTAAATCTGTTCTATTCTATTCCACGCGAATAATGCTATAATGAATAATAGGAATACTGCAATTTCACAAATTAATATTGACCCGACAGAATTTTTACTGTATGGCTTTATGGTAAATAGCAGTAGGTGAAGGCATCGAGTGATCCCTTCCTCAATCTCCCCCCCTAAGTTTACATATATGGTTCGGCCCTACATCCTGTTAAGAGTAGCAGCAGGAGTGGACCATCACATTTGGTGCTCAGCGTGGGGGCGGTTGGAGAGCCGTCATGTTCCAGCTATCCCACGGAGATACACTTCTGCCTCTCTGCTAAGATTTGGTGTTTTCTCATTTGCATTTGCTAATGAGATCCTGATTGCACGACTTTATACTGGAAAGACTATCTCTCTGAATATCTCTGTACAAATACTGGAGGTGGAGGGAATCCTATTTATTTACCCGCTACTAACTAGTCAGTCCCATTAAGATTAAGGATGTCTTTTGCGGAGAATTCGCATAACGGTAATCTTACAAATAAAGTAGCCCATTTGTTGGTGTTTGGCAGTGGAGTCAAACTGTGGCTACAGTTTTAGATTCTGAAATATATGCTAATCAAGAACCATGTTGGTTTTTCTGATGTGTCATAATAGCTCGAATGCTGCAAAAGCAGATGACAGCTTGATCCTGTCAAGTGGTTCTGAAGTGACTGAGTCTTAAAAACCTTGTCCAAACCACAAGCGAAACCTTCCCTTTCTCTCATTTCTTGCTGCAGTATTTGCTAGAAGAGGGCATATATATATATATATATATATATATATATATACATAGTGATGATCACTGATGAAGTCTGCTCTCATCACAACTCCATGCTGGAGAGATTCGTCTTCCCAGAATCTTCCCTCAGCCAAAAGCCATGACTCCCATAATCACTTATCTGACAGGAAGTTGCAGAAGTCTAAGGCCAAAGCCAATTAAGTCCTGTTTAAAGCACTTCCTCATTATCACCCAATCTGTACTGCTAAGAATTCCTGCCCACCAATCTGTGGGTGTCAGCAGCAGCCCCCCCCCCCCCAGAACTGTTGCAATTCCATCTCAGGTCACAGTCATGAGCTACTGCCTCGATTACAACAAGCTGATTGTCAAATATAGTGGTACCTTCAAGGTCAAATAAGAAGTGACAAGTGTTAGACACACACAAATAATCAAGATTTTAACAGTGTACAGTCAAAAAAAAAAAAAAAAGATTGGAAAAGTGATTTATTATAAAGAGCCTATCCACCACAATGTAGTGGATAGGAGGACTGACTTTGATCCAGAAAACTCAAAAGTGGCCGACATCTTTCCTACAGAAGCTCTGCTGAATGTCTGTGTTTTAAATAATTGACCTCTAAATCCTAACAAGGCCCAAGTTAGCATCACATTATATCATGTAATGGAATGAAAATAAAATATCGCATCACATATCGTACAGTATCAGTCAGTTCTCTCAAAGAACAAATATTTTTATTGCCTTCAATAATATACATGTGCATCTATACATATCAATGGTTGCAATTTCCCAGTTTTCTCAAAGAACAAATTCATTTTTTTGTCATGGTTCAAAAAATATCCCTTTGTCCAGTGGGGTGGAAGGAATATTTTCTGCATTATGTCCCGTCTTCAAGCCGAAAGGAGCCCGAGCATGTTTTTCTCATAAGGGGAATCTGCTGACTGCGGTATCACATTGTGATTAACAATTTAACTATGATCCCCTTCTTTCCCATTGTAATTCCATAGATGACTACAAACAAGAATGAAATGTCTGCGACGACATGCAGGCTTCATTAGATTCATTGATTGATTTATTATTTTCCACGGTTGTAATCACTTCCCCCAAGGTAATTTGTAAGCTCTTTATGGTTCAGAGGTATAAGCCGTGGAGTTAATTAATCGGCTTTGTTTATGTTTGAAAGTAGGAATGCCTTCCTGAATTGGTAACTGCTTGGAAGGTGACTCTCTGTGACAGAATCTCTTCTTTCCCATGGCATAAATAATCAAAATGGAGTAGCTAAACAGACATGAATATATATGGATGTTTTCCCCCCCACACCCCGAGATTAGATTCATTCTTTTAATTTTCTTTTTGTCAAATCCAAATCTAGGATTTCTTGAGAAAAAAAAAACATTTTTATTAAACCAGTCATCAAATTCCAGTCAGTACACTAAACACAAACAGTATTACCATGTGTTAACCAAGTGTTAATGGCAATGACATGTAGAGAACACTGAGTCAATCGAAACTTCTGTAATCGAAACCAACACCATTTTTATAAGCACTCCTTCACACATGATTCTTGCTCTGCTTCTATTCTTGTGAGGCCTCTGTAAAAAAAAAAAGAAAAGTTACTCAACTTAAGTAAAGCATTGCCATTACAGAATTAGATCATTCAAATTTTTTTTTATTTATGACCCAAACTCTCGCCTGCACTACCCCTCTCACACACAAACCCCCTGATACTGTTCGACCTTTGTCAGGTTTAATTGAAGTCCAACCTTGCTTTAATTGGCCTTTGTATGTATGTGAATGGCAACGGCTTTTTATGGGTTAAGTGCATCTCGAACAGAGATTTAATCCGGTCATTAGCAGGGACACATGATGTGTTGAGAACAGTGATGAGAGGTCGATAATTGAGTCTGCTTCCCGAGTTGCTCCCTGTGCTGCACGTATGCGACACACATGCATGTACTCACGTGAGTGATTTATGTATAGGAGACAATCTTTCTAAATAGTTGTCCACGGGACATTTTACATACTCTTAATGATACAGTTGCCGTAATGGATTAGTGTGGATGTATACTCGGTTGGAACCAAAACACTGAGAATATTCCAGCTGTCAAATTCTCGCTGAGTTTTTCTCGCTGTATATTTTAGCACCTCCCCCCTGTGTGAGGCCTGTGTTCCTCCGTACCCCCACTCTTGTACCCGCCTATCTCTCACACACACACGCGCACACACACACACAGAGTGTTGAATCAATGAGTCTAGTGTATCTTGAATAAACACGCTGGTTTTAGACACAGTCCCTATTTGCATCATCCTTTATAAAATGTATTTTTCACCATTTTTTGTGTGATTTAATACCGACGTACACACCCAACCCCTGATCCTTTAAACGCATTGTGTTTAAAGGATCAGGACACAACCTCCAGTGCTAGTCTCTTTCTCAGAGAGGATCACTGACAAAAAGGAAACCCAAAAAAGAAGCGTGTTCACATTTTGCCAGTGGTGTGAAAGCTGAGAAAGTCTGGCTTTAAGAGAGGTGGCCAAAGTCAGTGTTGTAATGTAACAAGGTACAAATACTTGTTATTTGTTACTGTTACTGTGTTTTACTATCTTTGATACTCGTTACTACCAAATAAAACCATGCAGAAGAAGAAGAGTTGGTAATGGTCTGTATTTATGTAGAGCTTTTCTAGTCTTGATGAGCTGCTTTACACTAAGGTTTTGCCGTTCACCCATTCACACGCTGCAACATGGAGTTAGGTGTCTTGCTCAAGGACACATATATACTAGAGCAGGGCCAGGAATTTAACCCACAACCTTCCAGTCGAAAGACAACTCGCCCTGTCACTGATCTACCATGGCTCAATCCTAACTCCTCAGTTTTTCAAGTCTTTTACTTCTAAAACTTTAGTACATTTTGTATCACAAAATTACATTTGATAATTAAGTACAGTAAATGTCATATACTTTAAGACTTTTACTTAACTAATATTATAAAAAAGTGACTTCAACTTGTACCAAAGTATCCCTTTCAGGTACTGAACAAAAGATTGAACAAAGGTAACAACATTTATATATATATATATATATAACAGTACAGACATAAACAGTAGCACTTAATAAATATCATACTGCACCCCAACACTTGCGCCCAGGTAAATTTATACATTTCAGCCCAGTTCTGTTTTTTGTGCCACTTTGCTCACTGTGTGCATGCTTTTTGTAATAACTGTGAGGTGTGAGAGGGGAGGTTTGACCTCACCCAAAAGCTTCACCTCACAAGACTCTCCACATGAAAGTGTGAAAACATTTACAGGCCGTTTACAGCACGAGATGACACATCCTCCCGGGTCAGTGGCAAAGAGAGAGAGATCGCTGTCACCTTTACAGACAAGCAACACATCTCTGCAGCGCTGACACCGTGAGGAAAGAGGATACAACAAATGTATCTGTAGTGTGTTTTAAAAACCTTCAATGTCAGGGGTCACAGGTTAAGACCGATAGATCTATCTTCGCCATCACTTCGCTGAAACATACTGACTGTTGAACCGACAGAGTGAATGCACACGCACTGCACTCTGTGGAGTCTCAACACGGGTTTTGTGCATTTAAGGGTCACAAATGGGATTTTACTTGCACACACACACACACACACACACACACGTTAATGCACATACATCATTACTTGTCACATATTACAAAAACCTCTTTTTTATCCTGGAAAAAACCTATCGATCTTGTGCTTTGCCTTCTCCAGTTGATAGTTTTTTCTGTCATAATGGAAAGTCTCCCCAGCCATTTCTTTAGCCTATTCTTCATTTGGAGTAATTATAGATGGAGAGGTAAAAGATGTCCCCCCCCCCCCCCCCCCCCCAGTCCTTTTCTCTTCTCCGTCCTGGCCATCTCTCTCTCTCATGTGTGCATTCAGAGGAGCTCTCACCACTGCATTCTTATTAGGGACATGTCTGAAAAGGCTCCCCACAGCATGTGGTGTCCTCTGACCGTCCACTGTAGCTGCTTTTTGTTGGCATTAACAAGCCAAACAACCAAGAATGGGTTTTCTACGGGAACAAACTTTTCTTTTTAGATAATTAGCCACATTCAGACACTCAGCGCAGTGTAGACTGTGTGTGTACTGAAACCTGGTGAGGATCATAATCTCGAGAAAAGGGAAAGACGGAGAGAGAGAGAGAAAAAAACTTGATCAAAAGACAAGATGTTCTCTTTTGGTGTTGTTTGCTGCTAGTGGATTCTATACCAAACTCCTATTCAAATGGTATGATCTTTGTCTCTTCTCCTCATCATCCTCGCCTCTATCCTCCTCATCTTTTCGTCAAGACGGACGGTCAAAGGTTTGATGCCTTAATGAATGAAAAAAAACACAGAAAAGAAGAGCTGCGACTTTGCCTCGCAGCAAAAGCCCCAGGATGCCTGCTGAAGAAGGCCTCCTCCATCCATTGCCGCCACATCTCTTTTTAAAGGGGGCATAAAATGAAGGCAGAGGGGAAAAGTAATTTTCTTCTCCTGTCTATCCATTCTTTTGGTGGGCCTCTTCCACTTTTTGCTGTGTACTTTCATAAAGCTTATAATTATCTTGGTGAGGGCCCTCAAGTGAGAACGAATAGAGTCTTTGTACCTCTCTCTCTTCAGCCCTCTCCTGTTTCTGAAGGGAGTTATATTAACATTTGCTCTTTCCCTTTTTTACAGATGCAGGGAGAAAGCCAGATGTGGCTCCAAAAAAACAAGAAAAAAAAATTCCTATTTAGCAGCGTCATTCTACAAATGAATTTTCACATCCATGCAGAGCATGTCAGAACAGGACGGGGGTTGATCAAAAATGTTCGTCTGGCATTTACCATTTAGGCTACTTTTAATTAGCAAGTTGGTCACTTTAACATTTGTATATGAGATGTTTGAGATTTGAGACTATTCCTTAAAATATATAATTAAGTTAAAAAAAAGAAAACAGCTCAATGACTGTACTACAGGCTGACCAGGCAACATGTCTATAATAACATCTTTCATGACCTCGCAGCAGAGATCATCAATTTAAGGTCAAACTACCGTCTAACGAATAAATTCCTTTCACTCATCCATCCCCCCGTTCATCCCTCTGACTCCCATTCCCAACTCTTTCGGCTGATTACTCCTAATGTAATTTTAATTAAAAACTGTGGTGTCAAAGGGTTTAGCCTGTCTGAGAAGCGGGTGCAGATTGTGGCACAGTGGCAGACCCCTTCACTTGCTTGAGAGGAAATACATCCTGACACTGCTTGGGTGGTGCCAACACTATCAGAGCCAGGTTAAGCAAAAAAAAAGAAAAAAAAAAAAAAGAAAAAAAGCTTTCTGGCCCTTTTGGTTATCATGATATAACCCAAGGAGTCACTCTATATGCAAACATGGGCATGTGTCAAAAGGTATTTATTTTGTTATTGTTAAATTTGAGGAAAGCTACAACATTTTATTATCATTTAAAAGAAAATACTTTCCTCTTCTCTCACACGGACCTGGTTAAAAAGCTGAGCTGTCATATAAGGGGTTTTAATTTAGGTACTGTACACAAATGAGCAGTTGTATTATGTTGATACGTTTAAAAAAAAACAATAAACAGATGAGAAAGAAAAAAACAACAACGTGTCTAAGAATCTGTTCACTTCGTTGTCATTATTTCAGTGTAATATTTACAACGGTGAGATCAAAATCCAGCAAAGAAAAATTCCGACTCAAGACACACAAAATCGACAATAACTGCCACTTCTAAATTTCATGGGGGTGACCTGAGGAAGGCGCCCCACAGCAGGACTCAACAGCAGAGGTCTGCCTGTAGGTTTGTAATCCCCTCACCCGAGCTGTTGGATTATCTGTACTCCATCGACCCTGAAGAGGCTCCCTGTGGCTCGGGTTTAAACACTCTCTAAAATCTCACCTCCACACTCCATCTGCCAGCCTAGCCGCGTCTTGCGAGTCACAGATATGGAAGAGAAGGGACTGAGAAAGCAGAGCAGATGAGGAAATCAGTCCATCTTACCGCAGCTCTGTGCATCAGAGATGGGACCTCTAAGGAAACATATGGTCTAATATTTGGATTATGCTTATCAAAATGACTAAAATTATTGTTTTCACTGTTGTACAATTTATAATCTTTCCCAGTACCAGCTTTCATTTTCTTGTTGCTTCACATATTCAGTTTTTTTGTGGATTAGTGGAAAAAAAGAAAAAAAAAAACTTTATTTGATAAAACTAGATCAAATTATTTAAGGTCATTCATTCTAAAAAAAAGTAAGTTGTCTTCATATAACTTGTTAACTTTAGTTTGTGATCAGGTTTGTTGCCTAATTGTCTATTTAGGCCAGGGTTGTCAAACTCATTTTTGTTCAGGGGCCACATACAGCACAATTTGATAATTGTAGCATAGCATAATAACCTATGAACAACAAGAACTCCTTTGTTTTTTCTCCTTTGTTTTTCCATTTAATTAAGGATAATTTTACAAAACATGAAATTTCTTGAGAAATATAAGTGCAATTTCAACAATATCATGCCTAAATTTACTATTTACACAGCACACTGGATCTATAAAGGCACATTTAGTCACGGGTATCTGGAGCATTTGACATTACGTTTAGATTAGTGTGAAATTTTAACAAATTCATCCTGTGGGCCGGATTGGACCCTCTGGCGGGCCGGTTCTGGCCCCCGGGCCGTATGTTTGACACCCCTGATTTAGGCAATTTATTCAAGATTGTCAGCCATTTTCTTTTATTTTACTGTATGTTATATTGTATTTAATGCATTTAAGATGCTTGTACATCAATAACTGTTTTTTTGGAGACTCTCGGGAGGTGTCAGTGTCAGTGACCCTTCAACATTCTCTGACACTAGTCTTGTTTTGTGGCCAGTTGGACAGTTGGAGGAGCTGGTGGTTGGCCCTGGGCAGTGAGGCATGTAGTAAGAGGGTTTAACTTTGCTAACCTCCTTCTGCCAGGTTCATGGGGCCCCGCTGCTCGGGTAATATTGGCTCAGTGTTGGGAGTCTGTGCCCCTGCCATATCAGCCAGCACGCTTCTTGGGGCAGTGAGCACTTTTCACCACAGAGAGCAATAAACAGTCACACTACAGATCAGTGAGAAGAGTGACAAAACATTTTGAGATATGTAGACTGGGTGCTACAGCTCAGTGCAGGTGACAATGTGCAGCAGGGTTTTTCTGGATTAATGTTACATTTAACTAGTTCAAACTATCCATTTCCTTGTGTTTTTGAGCTTGGAGTTGTATCCATCTGCTTATATACAGCGCTTTTCCACTACACAATTCTAGCACGGCCCAATGTGGCATGTTTTTTCCCCCATTAGTGGTACCTGGTACCTGGTTCTTAGTACTACCATTCATTAATCTCTAACATTTAGCAAGGAAATTTCTAAAAATCTCAACATTTAACAGAGGAGTTTGGTGTATTTAGCGACAGCACTGCCAAAAGCGGCGATCGCAACCCCTTTCGCCGTTTTACTTTTCAGTGACTGTGTCAGATGGAGTCTGTGCTCCGGTCATGCAGGACGTCCTGAACGAGTCTGTGAACAAATATTTTTAATTACCTGAGTCTAATAATCCAGTAGTCACCAATGTCTGTGTGTCGTGTGTAAAACAAAGTCACAGCAGTTTCATGCAGCCGTGCTATGATGACTCCGCCCATGTTGAGACGGTATAGTAATGGAAAACCAACCAAACCGCGTAGAGTCGAGCTGTGATGGAACTGTATAGTGGAAAAGTGCCATAAGTCTAGGGTATGTAAGTCTCGCGTTAAAAAGTTTTAACTGTCAAGAAATCAAGTACATGACACAGCACTGGTGATTCAGGCAAGAAGCAGAGTTTAGAAAAATATGTTTCCGAAGACAAGCAACCAACGATTCGCAGATGTAGGGAAATTACAAAGCGACATCCTGCGACAAACCAAGTCTCTTCCTGTGCAGACTTAACTAACTACAATAGTGATTTTGTACACATTTGTATGAATGCCTACAGAATGTAGAATAATCCTGTTTGTCTTCTGTATAACTCTGTGTGATCGTTAGTTCTAAGGTGTGTGTGTGGGTCTATGAGTGGGTACCTGTCACTTTGATTGAACAGGTGGGCCCTCTTTGCATGAGATCTAGACAGACAGTGTGACACAGCTGACTGTGGCCATGCAGGCTCACTGTGCTCAATGTGCAGCCTGGACCACAGATTCAGATACTGTGTGGCTGTGTGTTGATTCAACTTCAGGAGGATTTTGTCACTATATTTTACTACCATTTAGATCCACAGTTTTCACTTAGTAGTTTAAATAGTGGATTGTTGCGGGACATGTGCATATCAATTTAAATATTGTTACGTAACATACTATCTATGTTACGTAACAAT
Organism: Solea solea; assembly: GCF_958295425.1. NCBI lineage: Eukaryota > Metazoa > Chordata > Actinopteri > Pleuronectiformes > Soleidae > Solea > Solea solea. The sequence goes on from NC_081146.1 coordinate 15,263,083, forward strand.
ATTTAAATTGATTTTACTAACTCAACCTGTAGTCCATGCCTCTATGTACGCATCCACGCACTTCTTAAAGGATACACTTTCTACTGAGAGAGCATTGAATTCAAGTGAATCATACAGAGAAGCAATAACAGACAGACAAGGTACCATGCCAGGTTTAAGGCAGGGCTTTTAGACTGAGGATAAACATAACAGTGACATATTTTGTCAACCACTGAATACTGAGTGTACTCCAGAGGGGTTTATGCTGTCAAGGGCCGCTATGTTTATGAAGAAGAAAGCTGCATTTTTGCACAGCTCTCAGGATTCAGTAATCTATTTCTTGTCTTTTTTCCACTAATTAAACACTGGTCGGACCATCATTAAAAATAAATGTATTGTTCGCCATAGGTCGAAGAAAATGGCTCAAAACCAAAACAGACATTTTGTGGATACAAGGCAACCCCAAAAATGTGACATGCTGTCCTGTACTCATGTGTTTGTTTGTTTTATTTTTGTTTTTACCACATCTCCCCCTTTCCATCGACGGAATTTCACTTTTGAATAGAATACTAATTAAATAATAAATAAATCATTTACTATAATCATTATTATTCCTAGTTTAATTAAAGTTCTACTCTATTCATTCATGAAGCTGCATTGCTTAAAATGAGAGCAGGACCTCTTGTACCTCTTGACGTTTCCAAGGATTGTGGGGAAAGAGGGCAACTAAATTCCATATTACTACTGGAATTGATGTGGTTTTCATCCCCCATGTTCTCTCAATTGCTTTTCTAACTTATCACAGTTTTTAATAGTTTTCATGGTAATGCTTCTTTAATTGTCGACATATAAGTTATGTACTTGCCTTTCTTGATTATATAGTGGAGTATTATAATTATAAAACGTTGATGTTACCATTAATTAGGGACGATGGACTTTACATGCGTTAGCGGTTCCGAACGGTTTTTGTTTTCGGGACGAGTTACACTGTAGGACCAGCAGTTTTTTTACGCCTCCCAATGACGTCAGCGGAAGAACTGTGAGTGTGTGTGCGTTAGGTCACATTGGTTGAATTTTGTAATGTTTTGAGGAGTACATCGTTATGGAGTCAGCTAACGCAGGTATTAAACATTCCCGCTGTCCTAGTGCACGACGTTGCTTTAGTAATACAATGTTAGCTGTTAGCTGAGTATGTTTAAAGAGAAACCGTTTTTAAGACGGCTGTATTTAGTCTCGTGCATCCAGTGAAGGCTACTCATGAGCTAGCTAGTAGCTAGCTATGTAGGTGTAGCTTAGTGGCTTCGTCCACTACACAGTTGACCTATTTCCGGACTGAATGTGAGATTATCAACAAGAATATGAAGTATAATCAGATTGCTGTTGTTGTTCCAATGGTGAAGTAAACGTTTTAACTCACATATAGCCTACTATATACTATATATATATGTACAGATTGGACCTGGGCTGTTTGTGCTAATAGTGCAATTGGAGGATGCTGTTCATGGTTCTTATGGATAACCTGTGTGTTTTTTCCCCATACTTTCTCAGATGAGCTTCACCTGAGGCACGTGGAAAAAGATGTCCTGATCCCCAAGATGATGAGGGAGAAAGCTAGGGAGCGCTGTGCTGAGAAAGTTGAAGGTGAAACTGACACAGCTTTTGTTTTCCTACAAAATTACATTACATGTCATTTAGCAGATGACTTACAATGGAATTGATTACAATCAGCCAGGTGTGGAGTCGAACTTGCGTCCATGATGTCTTTCGCATCATGGACGCAAGTAAAAGTTCAAATGTTCCATCCAACAGCTTGGAGTTTAGTTTGATACAGTGCAGTATTTGTTTTTTGTGTTTCCATTAGGAATAGTACCAAAATAATCAGCAGCTACCATTCCATTTTGGCACCCTTCCCTTGGGGTACCAGAATAAAATGGTACGGTACGGTAAGGTCAGTCAGCTGATTGGGCAACAGAAAAGCGACACTCCCACTCAAAGTCTATTCTCATACAAAGCTTTGACATCTTATTGACACAAATGGCCACTAAGCGAGCAGGAAAAAAGAGATGCTGGATGTCCATTGCTGCTTGTTGTGTCTCGTCTGATATTGTTGTTCATTGTTGCACCAGTACGATGCACACCCTGCCCACCAAGTAAAGTTCTTAGTTCAAATTCAAGCCTGACCCAGGACCTTTCCAAATTGTACCGCACTGTATCAAACTTAGTAGTAGTATCAAACGGCTTCACACGTGACATGACTATAGTCTTAGTTCGAGTGATGCACCTGCCCTTATATTTTAGGTTATATTTTTATGTCTTTGTCAGAATTATGCAAAAACTACAAATGGATTTTCTTGAAACTTCGATTGTATGCAGGTTTTAGGCAGGATGGTGTATTACCCAAGAAGACAAGAAGCCTATTATGAATTTCTTAAGGATCCTGTCCTAATAGTGATAGACATGTTTGTGGTAGCAAATGTGAAGAAGTCTCGTGTCTTTCATCATGACGTGTAGATCAAAATGCAGTCTGTTTCTGTGACGGGGTGTTTGATCTGTCCCATCAAAGGAGTTTTTATACCATTTGGTTCCTTACCATTTGACTGTGTCTTGCTGAACTGTTTCCTGCCACTGGAAACGCCTGCCTCTCGAGTCCACTTTTTTTCTCTGAATCGAGGAGCAGGCCGCATGTGAGTGCGTGCAGCTCAGTGTGCCTCAGCAACACATAGTTGATAGTGACGGGGTTATGTGGTTTCTAGAAATCAGATGACTGCACGTGAAAACACGTGTAGTCTGGGGTGGTGGGACAGACAGGGGCTGTGCAGCCAGGTAGTGGAAACCACCCTCACATTGCTAGCTTTTCGTCCCACTCATTTTCACACCTACATCCTCCGCCATCTATCTCTTTCTATATGTTTGTCTGCACTGGGCTCCCACATGTGTCTATGAGTGTTTTTGGCAAAAACAAGAACCCACATAGCTCTCTGTGTCTTTGGTTTTCCTGTGTTAACTCTCTCTGCTTGTATGCCTTTGCACACCCCATAGTATTTCCAGGGCAGTGCTACGGATTTCCTGAATTGATTCAACCCTGATTCACAAGGACAAGATTTGATTGCTTGCCAGAAGTACTCATATTAGTGCACTGTTTATGTTATATGAACACACAGTACACTGCTACAGTACAGTTGTAGGTTATAATTCAAACTCAAACCATGTAAAACCTATTTGAATTCAAAATATACAGACTAGAATGGCATAGACAGTTTGAAGTAATTACCAAATTGTCCAACAGAGGCACCCTCTTTACTCATCAGAAGACAACATTGATGTAATGTTGTTTGGTATTGACAATGTTGGAGTCACATTAAACTGTCCTCTTGAGTGGACAATCATAACACCAAAGTGTATGAAACTATGACTCGGATTTTGCATAGTTCCACCAGAGCCGACAGTATGTGGTCCAGCGACTTGACCACGGCTTCCTATGCGTCAGTCTCATAAGATTTGTTATATCTAATTAAGTATTAGTGGTTTTCACATTCTCATATGGTCCAAGTTTCCCTAAATGTTCAGGCCCTTTAGCTTCTGCTTTCTTCTAACTGCCAAACTCCACTTCTGCATCTTTAAAAATGGCTTAAAGAGCACCCTAGAAGTGAAGGGAACCCAACCCATTTTTGTATCAAGCCAGTCTCATAGATTTACGTTTGGTGTTGCTGCAGTCGAAAAGGCAACCCCTCTGCAGTCTCTATTAATATCATGGGACAGGCGTTGGTTGATTAGATTAGTCGCACTGTTGTGCTTCTCTAAATTGGTTTTTTTCACATCTGCATCTTGATGAAAGTGTTGGTGTGATAACCATACTTATGCCATAACCGATAAAGGTAAATGTATCTTTTTTGTGTGTGTGTGAATGGGGGCATGGGAGGGCAGTGGTTTTAATTAAAGCTTTAAACAAGAGCTTGCTAACAAGGTGAAGACTCGGTCTTCAGCACCTTCTTTACAACGAGGATCTTGCACATTAATTCTGTAATACACCAGCAGCCAGAGCACAATGTCACAGATGCAGCATCATGGAGGGATTTGCATAAGTGATGTATAGTTATCACTCGCTAAATTTTTCCACTTAAGATATTTTTGTCATATTTGATTGCATGCTGTATACACTATAGGTGTAACAAAAATGTCAATACACAATAAAATATCCCAGTATTTCATTTCTTTCTCAATTATATGAAGCAATATATCTGATTACAAAATATTAGTTTGCTTATAGTTTCACGTACAGTATATATACAGCACTGTGCAAAAGTATTATTTCTCAATCACTTTATTGGAACACCTTTTAGAAACTATGGTAAAACAAGTATGCAGTTTGAAAATAAATATTTAGAAAAACCAAAAAAAAAAAAAAAAAACTTTTCACCAGGTTTAAGTGTCACGTATTTAGTGTGATCTGCTCTTCTTACACTTGACCCTGGCTCTTTTAAACCTGCAGTGGAACCCTAATTGGTTATAGTAAAACCTGTGTTTGTCCTGCTATTCCATATCGACAAATATCTGCTTTGAAAAAGGGTTATTATGCCAGGTCTTGTATAAACCTGGTATAATAGCCCACTTGAGTGGTCTTGTGTCTCCCCCAAGCTTGAGTCCTCTACTTGAGGGTTCGGCACAGTATCTTAGCTGTTCCTATGACTGTGCTCTTCTGGACAGACATCTCAAATGTTGCTACTGGAGTCTGTTGGCGCCACTCTCCCAGTTTGAAGGTTGTAGTGCTCCAATCGCCACTGGGACCACAGTTGCCTTTTTTCCCCACATCTTCTCTAGCTCCTCTTTCAACCCTTGGTATTTCTCAAGCTCCTCATGTTCCTTCTTCTTGATGTTGCTGTCACTTGGGATTGCCACATCTACCACCATATACTGTCTATATTGTATAGGTCATAATGTCTCAGGTGGTTTGAATGTGGCGTTTTAACTTAAGTCATTTGCAGAATTTGTACGGGTTAAAGGTTTTCAGAATATCTCTTATTTGCCCGTGAGCTTTGCCTCAGTTACCCTGTAGAGACTCAACCTTACTGTCACATATTTCACTCCCCTGATAATGTTTGGCCTGTGATTTCTGGAAATGCTCCTTTTTTTTTACTTGCCAAGTTATTGTTGTGATCAGTGAAGCATTGCCTATTTTTATTACTCAAGGGAGGGAAAAAACACCTTTATATTTGCAGTTACTGTTAAAGAGCCAGTGTGGAAAAGGGACTGGCCACAGATACTACTACCTTGTGGCCAGTACATTTGCTCAGTCCTTCAGTTCAGTCTTTATGTGAAGGAGGAAATGTAGGTTTCATCTTGATAATGAGCCTGGTGATGGCCACACAAGTGCAAAGATGAGGTGCAGCGTGGTGTTCCGTTGTTCCCCCCTTAATTTCCTTTTGATCATTTCTCCATCTCCCTCCAGCCTTCACCCACTGTTGTAAAGAATCGGGTTTCCTCATGGTGCTGAACTGCAGACAGGAGAATTCGGCACTGAAGGAATGTCTGACGTTACAGTGAGTGTTTTGCTTCTCTTTTTTGTTTTCTAGAACACTCGACACTTACACAGACACCAGTATGGCTCCCCTTGTTATTTCCCAGCCCCACTAACACTTTCAACTTTGGTCAATGATCATCGGCCTTATTTTACATCAGCCTGTAAAATAAATACTGGAACTTCTGTCTTCCACCAGCTACAAGGACCCTGGCTTCTTCGAGGAATGTAAGCAGGAGTACATCAAACAGAAAACGGAGTTCGAAAGAACAGGGATCCCGTTAAAGAAAAGAAACCAGAAACTCCCAACTAGCATGTAATAAGAAACATGACACCCAAACAGCTTCCCCCATCAGACTGGGTTGATGAAGCCACATACCTGTTTAACTTAAATCTGCTGCATATGTAACTAAAACAGGTGTGTTATGTAAATCATGTTTGTTAATTTCTGTATATTTGCATAATGTTTTTCATCAGATACCCATAAACGTTGCAATATAATTATCTTTTCTCTGTTGATTGAATATTGATAATTAAAGCTATTGATTTAACATTTACAAGTACATGTGCTAGCAACACTTGGGCTTTGCAGTCGTAAATTTAGTAGTGCTAAAAATCTGCTTAGGTTTATATTTAACATACAATGGCAACTCATGTTCTTATTTAATCTACCTGCTCCTGCAGCCTGGATTATCTTGTTTATCAACATCCTAAGAAAAAAGACTTCATGATTATAGTTTTGTACAGCATATGTTAAAGATCTACTATAAATGAAACCCCTAAAAAAAACAAATGAAATGTGACAATGTAAATATTTTGTCAGTAAAGTGAATCTATGATAAAGTGTGTTTCATTCATACAGGCATTTTTTTTTCTTACTTTACACTGTTAAAAATGTTAGCAATCACAGTTCACGGTATCTTTAATTTGACATTTACCAACATGCAGTTGGTTTTTTTAAGTAATGACAAATGCTGGTTGAGTCTTTAAAGCCTGAAGTATTTTAAAATGCTTGTCTGCAACATTTTAGTTGAAGTGACAGATAGTTTGAGCTGCAGAATTACGGAAGCTTTTTGATAGGCAGTAAGAGTCATTATGAAATTTTATCCAAATTGCAATACGGCATACTGCATTTTTCAAATCACAGGAGTATTTGTTCAAGCCCAAATGTGTGTCAAAATATTGTAGATTATTGTCTTGATCTATACACATCTTATTCTACAGACTGAAGAGAAGTCTTTGTTTCTTCTGCACAAATATCACAAAAATCATTTTAAATGGTTTTCGAATGAAAATGAGCATAATGAGCATTCTCTCTGATATTGCAAATCATATCACAATCCCTATCAAAATACTCAAAACCTCATGTTTGCTAAAATAAAATAAAAAACATTTCAATTCAGAGACAGATCAAACCCCACTTCCTTTTCATTTGTTTAATTGATCATATTTACAAACAGTCTGAAGTGCAGTAAATCTAAAATATAATCCGTATCTACTGTACATTGCATTTTGGTTTGCAAATTGTTTACAGAAGTATGAAACTACTGCTGTAAAAGAACAATTCTTGAAAAATGAATGAACAAAAAGATCACAGTTATAAACAAAAAAAGAAGAAAATGCAAAAAACTCAACCTTTTTTTCAATGATACGTGCCCTTTGTGCTTTGTGCACCTATTTGTCAAGTCACTTTTGCACATGTCTGCATGTTAACGCACTTATTAAGTTGCCACCATTGCAGACAGATCAGACGTCTTAGGGCGAGGGAGGAAAATAACCACAAACAATATATATATGTTTTGGAGTGCAGAACAGCGTGGCAGAGAACTGAAGCCCACCATTTACATTTATACAGATATGCACATTCTTCCACTTATGTATGTTGTGTACTGTTTATAATGTGTGTTTCTTTTGTACATCCTTCAGTTTATTTGTAAAAAATCGAAATCAGAGAGAACCTCATACTGCCAAACAGATGTGTCATAGTTTAACACCAGCACAGTACAGAGTTTAGAATACATTTGTTATTGTTCAAAATCTCCACAAACCCAATCAGGTTTCAGAAATACAGAGGAGTTTATGGATTCTATTCCACGAGTCCTTAACGGGGGAAAAAAAAAAACACCCAACAACTCACAGCATTACATATACATGTCCCCTTCCAACAGAATTAGTTCTAAGTAAACTGAATATGTGATAACAGGCAGGCTTATACAGGTTTGCAGGAGTTGTGAAATTTCTGTGAGAACAGTTGTTCTTGTGCCCCTGTGGATAATGTTCTATTTCAGACAGCGACACACCATAAGATCAAAGTTTATTATTTGCGACTCATTAATCTCATAAATCCAAACATTGTGACTGCATTCTCAAAAACGATTTGGTAAGCATATAATGATTAACTTCCTTCTTGGATAATGATGTGTAAGGACTGATATGAAAACAGTTGAGAAAAGACGGGTTTATTTGGTAGCCTTTAAAATTTAGATCAAAAACTCTGTGATTACCCTACAGTTAAACCTTCAGTCACAGAAGAGAAACAACCAAATCAAGTCCTTGTACCTACACAGTTTCTTCACATGACCACAAGACATACATGGGACCTTGAATACTATACAGCGATCAAATGTAAAAAGACCTGCGTTTTTACTGAATACAGTTTTACAAAGTATTCTGCTGTGTGTCCAGCTGTGGCCGCAGTGATCACTGGGCATAATGAATGAAGAAAAGAGGCTCTTTGAGCCCTACTGGGTTCATTATGATGAGATGCAGATAACTGGTAGGCAAGAGATGCCCGCACACTGATCTGCAAACACAGGCACGCGCTTTTTAATGTGCGTACATGCACACACTGAAGTTAAATTGCTCGTATGCGCGCTGGGACACACTTTGACTCATGTGCACACAAGGACACACACTCGCAGAAAAAACTTTAGATTCTACTGAGGGCCTCTCTCCTCAACCTTCCCTCTGCATGGTCAGATAAGTTCACCAGTGCAGTGAGCAGAGAAATCAGCAGGTGTGCAGAGTTTTCACCTCTGAAAGGCTTCCTCTGGTTTCAGTTAGTTCCCACAACCAGTAGGTCCAGGCCAGGGGAGTGGTCTAATCAGCTTAAGGCAGGTTAGGTGGTAGCTATGTGGCAGGGTTGCAGAGTCAAGTCATCCATCGAGTCATCATTGTTTCGTCCAACTGCAAACTATTTCATAATCATCTATTATCCGGTCAAAGTTGCTCTCAATAGGGCTTTGCCCACTCAGTGTTAGGAGGGCTCCTAGGACTGCAGTTTCCCATAAGTGATGAGGAGCTGGATGCAGCAGAGTGTCCCTCCCAGAATATGGCGTCACTGGGCTTGGGAGGACTAGGGAAGGACCTCGAGCTCTCGTCCAGGGAAGCTTGGTTTAAGGGAGGCGGGGGCAGGACGGCATTGCTGCCAGCTAAAGCCTCTTCTGAACAGCTATGTGAGGGCCAGGGTCCATTGTACCAGCAGTCCTCCTTCAGGCTGTCTGGCAACAGGGTGCCTGATGGGCCACCGACAGGAGGGCAGGGACGTCCAGAACACGAGGGGAGTGGGGGGGCACTAGGGGGACGAGGGACGGACGCCCGAGGACCTGGGTGGTTGTTCTTTTCTACGTCATCCAGACACTGTATTGGAACTGTTGAGGAAGCTAGAGACAGCAAGGTGAAGGAAAGAGGGAGGAAAAGTGAGAGTGAAGAGCAATAAAAGTGTTTTGCAAATATTGCTAGTGTGGTTAGAAACGGGTCACATGTCACAAACAGGTTCAAATGTTTGTCCCTCTTTGTGATGTCAATATTTTAGCTACCAATTTCTTGTGAGTGTTATTTGATGCGATTTCTACTTTGATAACTTGTTATTGTTACAAAGGTGGTGAGCGAAGTGCAGGAAATTCTATTGTTTTACTATATCGTGCAGGTAAATCACTATCAATTCTTTCCTCCAACTCAATTTTTTTTTTTTTATTACACATCTTTCCAGGACTTAGTTTGAGATGCCCCCACTTTTTTCAGTTGCTGCTTATTATGTTGAGCAAGACGTGTGGAACTTTAATTAGCAGCTGAGTGCGTTTGCCATTAAACACAAGATTTTCACCAACAAAAGTGACAAGACTACAAAGTAATGACGAGACTTGTTCTTAATAAATATAAATGAACATGACTTAACTTTTTTTCTCTATAATTTTTTTGTACCAGTCTTTTTCCTTTCCCTCTTCCTTTGTACCATTATATTATACTATAATACTAATTTTGAATGACTGAATTTGTCCAAAAAAGAAGAGGAAAAATTGGGATAATCTAAAACTTTTGACCAGTATTATATGGTCTTTCATCCATCCACCCTCTCCTGAGTCTGTCATTTGAATAGAAGTGATTCCACTGAAGGAACATTATCAGAATACAGATGTATTATCCAACCAAACACATAGCTTCTCGTTCTCCTCCTCCTTCCATTTCTTTCCAGCCGTCTCATTAAAGCTACAGGATTACGGTCTTATTCAGTGGAATAAATAGGCCAAGATTTATTTTCTTGCCATATTTCATTCCAATTTTCACCTCCTGGTCTCCTCCTCTGACAGTCTGAGGGAATTGACAACAGAGGTAATCTCCTCTAGGATAGAATGCATCAGCACAGAGGGAGGGGAGAGGTAAAACAGACCATTTTATGATGTCTTTTATCAGTGTTTCTTAGCAGTCTGATTGCACACCCTCATACAAATTGTGACAAGGAGCAGGAGAAGAAAATCTTCTCAGTTAAGAAGTACCTCTTAAAAGGGCGTGAGGAGTCAGGAGTGACTCCCTCTTTTCACTTAGTTAGTTTGCTACATTTGTTCCTGTGCAGTTAAGCAAGATTTGGATTCACAAATCTGACACTATTCTATACCCAGATTAAAAAAAAAATAATCAAATGAATTACTACCACTAAAGAGGTTTTGTTGTTGCTGTTAGCAGGATTATTCAAACATTACTAATTTTCTTGAAATCCTGGAGAAGTATGGCATTTTTTTTTCTTTAACTCTGTGAGCTATGACATTTTCAAAATGCTATATGAAGGAAATTTATTATAGTACGACACAAATTGACCATGATGGGTCACCAAGTCTATTTGTATTTGGTTTGAAATGTCAAATTACAATCACATTAACGCCTGCAATACTCGCGTCGCTCAGTTCCTGCGTGCTAGTGGTAACCTGTGAGAAGTTTCTGTAGGGGAATATAGGGGACGCATGATGTAGGTGTGAGAAAGGCAGCAGTGGAGCAGTCCATGGGGGAGGGGGGGGGGGGGTGTTATCAAATGCAAACACAGAAAGTAGGTTGTACAGATTTATGCACCACAGTCTCTGTATTATTCCTTACCTTGTCTTGTTTCGTTGATCAGCGGCCTGAGTTTACTGATCAGGCCCGATTGGTGCTTCAGCTCTGAGACGAGACGATTGACCTCACTGTTCAAAGCCTGGCACATCTGCTGCATGTTCCTCTCACTACACATCAACAGAATATTGAATTTTAGCAATATGCTCAAAGCATTGCTGCGTCTCTTCAAAGCCAGCGTTGTTGTAGAATATCTGTCAGACAGGATTTCACGTGGTAAAGCATAGAAACCGTGTTAAGCTCCATTTAAACGTTTTTTTTAGGTTTTTTTTACTGATGTGCATATTTATTTCACTTATTTAACTGAGACCATGTTCAAATCCACATTTGGTGAAATTAAAACTATCAAAGCAGACATGAATTTGATCAAAATTAGTAGGACATTTAATAATTAAAGCCTTATCTGTTCACAAAATTACGGAAATTCCTAGTGAGGGCATGTTGATTAATTTGAATTCCTGCAATATAGTTGGATTCATTTGACCCATTTAGCACAATCACTGACTGTACTCGTGTGAAGCCACAGACAAGTTTAATAGACGATGACATTTACCAAAAAGCAAATTCAAATGACTATGGTACATTTCGCGATTACAGTATGTCGGAGACCCGCAAAGGAAAAGCATATTATGTGCTACAGTAATTAGATACAATAAGTTGACAGATCCAGCAGCTTGTATTGAACCTTCTGCTACTTCCAGCAGTATTTAGAAGTGGTAGTTTTGTATGTGTAGCTGAGTCATACAAACATCTACAAACAACACTTTGGATAAATAAAGTGCCAACAAGAAATAGTTACACTGCAAAATATTGTTTTTTTCCTTCACGAAATATAAGTCTGTCATTATTGATTGAATTATCTCTCAGAGAAATGAGGCTTTTACCACACACCTGAAAATGTAATCTGTCTCATGGATGCAAGTCTTATGGGTGCAGCTGGCTTGCATTGTGTCTGATATGTAGACAGACTTGAAATGTAAAAAGCTACACCCTCCTCTAGTGGTCAAAGAGGACAACTACATCCCATATTGACAGAATGCAATGGTAAACCCACACACACACACCTCTTGTGCAGATCACCTGTCTGACCAGTCAAATTAGTCCCAAACTAACCCCACCTTTCATTTACTGTACAAATGTGTATACATGTATAAAATACTCTACCTTGCATTAAACTTTGTGTCACAGGTCAGGCCCAAGTCTGGTCCATTAAGGCCGTGGGGTTCCTCCTAAAACAGAGTGAGTTAGGAAAACCAGGGTGTCAGAATTTGTTTTTCAGTCTTTTTTCAATATCACGAAACAAACTTCGGCTCTCCTCCAAACTTAACTTATTTCCCCCATTCCTTTTTTCTTTCATACTTCAGGAACTAATTTATCGACCTGTGTGTTCCTCTTTTCTTTCCACATCTTCCCAGAGTCACCCTGTCTCTCTCTGCCCCAACACCTTCCGTCCGCTGTTTTCCTGTCGCCTCGTTACAGCTCTCTCAGCGAAATGTTTCACCGCTGTTCTCTCTGGCTCTTCTTCCTCCACCTCTTTTTTTCCCCACATTATGCTCCCGTGGCTGTACAGCGTACTTACCCCACCTCTCTCCAGCAGTCTGCTGTTTTCCAGTGTCACTCTCTCAAGCTCCTCCTGTAGTTTGTGGATCTTCAGCTCAGTGCTGACCCTGTCCACCTGCCAGTAATCCTGAGGGCTGTTCAGGCTCTTCATCACTGACAATAATTAAAAAAAAATCACTAGTTCATAACAAATTAAGATATGAATTCCTTATCATTTCAATGATGGCGATCGTAACTCTCTTCAATGATAAATTAAATATTTAGTCAAATAAATAACATTAAAAAGTGAAGCTGTTGTTTATATCAGGTACAGAATCCAATGTTTTCAAGCTTTAATGTCTTGTTCTCCATAGATGTGAAAAGCACATAAGGGTCAGATGTAGTCAGTCTGTCAGATTCTGTGATATATTGCTCCATCTCTATGTATTTAATGTGCGCAGTGAACTCTTGACAGCTTGAAAGCTGCACGGGCTCCATCATTTTTGCAGGAGCTTTTTTGCAGAAGCTGCCACCTAAGTCATGTGACTCTATAGGAAGATAAATCCACAGAAAACACTGTTTTTTTAAAAGGTGTACGCCACATATTAAATGCAATGGTTTTTTTGCAGATGCATTTTACAAAGCTTTGCTCAGCTGCTATAAAGAAAACAAAGCGGGCCCATGTGCTCTACCTGTACCTTGGCTGGTATCCATTTCTGTCCTCAGCTGCAGCAGCTCCCACTCTTTGGCCTGGAGCTGCTCCATCAGCAACCTCTCACTCTCACTCTTCTCCTTTTTCTAAAAGAGAAGGATAATAAACAGGAAGAGTCAGCATTCACACCGAAGAAGAAAACTCTCCCCTTTGGTAAGATCAATGCACTTGTGTTATATTTGTATGTTAAAATAAAAATAACCTTCTACCTAAGCTTTGAAATGCAGAAGATATTTCTATCTCTTTCTTTGTTGTTTCTCAGGTTTGAAACATACATGATCGTGTCAGTTTGAGGAAGGTTCAAATAGACCAGTGGACTCACCAGTTTGTTCAGCTCCATCTGCAGATCTTCCTTTTCTATATAGATACCTCGGTAAGCACTGAAGGCCTTATTCACATACTGGGGACCCTCTGATGGAGGTGCATCAGGCCTGAAGAGCTGCACAGAGATGAGAAGAGCACATCTTTCAATATGTTTTCACTTTTGCGTTCCATCTGTGTTACCTTTTTCTGTTAAAATAGTAAAATATTTTATTTTTTTATTAAATGCCAGGAGCTTTGTTTTCATATGTGTAGCGCTCCAAAACATGTCATGTTTTCCCAGACCTCCTCTATGTTTACAGACGGAAGATTTGTTGGTTCATTGGTTTTAGCTTTCACTTTAGGCCACAGGTGTATTAATGTTGGTGTGCAGATGGGGTTAGGGTTAGGGCCCACAGTTAAGTATTTTGCAGTTTTCTCTAAGCATTCTGTGTTTGTTCATACAGTTCTGTGAAAAACTCTAGGGGGGCACCATTGGATTTGTTGTTTAAACAATGCTATAATGACCACACGGTATAATTATTTCTCATTCACTTTACTGGAACACATCCAGGGGGTATGGGAAACATGTATGCAGTTTTGTTTTTAAACAAAACAGCTTCTACAGGTTTAAGTGTCAAGTGTGACCTACCCTTAAATTTAAACAATAGCACAACCCTGTGAAAGGTTATTGCAGCAGGATTATTCAAGACATGCTTGTGCATTATATGCACATGTTTTTCGAGTTAAACTCATTGACAGTTTGTGAATATATAAGACAAACTTTCACTCACATCATTCAAATCTAAATGCCATTGGTCACAGAAGTTGACAGACATTAAAACAAAGTAGTGCCCTAAAACTTCTAGATAGGCAGTAAGTATTTAAAAAAAAAAAAAAAAATTTAATCACTCTCCATGAGCTGTTATTTCCTTTTTCTAGCTTCTATTCTTCTACCCTCTCCATGCAACTCTGCAGAAATCACCACTTCCTGGCCATGTGCATCAATACCTTATCCTCAAGCTGCTTGACCCTCTTCCTTAGCAGAGTATTCTCTCGCTCCGTGTCTCTCAGCCTCTTCTTGATGTCCTCATAGGCTGTGACCAGGGCAAAGTGGGAAGCGACAGACTCGTCACCAGCACACACAGATACTGGGCTCTCGCCGGAGGTGGTGAAGGCTGTCTCGTGTTTCAGAATACAGATGTCATCATCCACTGCCAGAGGCTCCATGCTTGCACAGGCCTACGCTGTAGCAGCTAGATGACCTAGGGATGACAGGAAGAGGTTTGGATCAAAATTATGAAAATAACATTTGTTTATTGAACTTGGACTTTCTATCCTAAGGCATGAGGTAAAATGAAATGTCTTGTTATTACACATGATTAAGGGGACATCTTAGAGAGATGGTGCTCACTGATACTTTTGTTCTGTACAAGTGCTGTAACTGTGTCATTTTTCTGTGTAGGCTTTTTCTTGGTATTGTTTTCTGATAATCTGTGATCTGCAAATACTAAGATTAGTAGATTTTTTTCCTCTCTCCTTTGATTATGCATCTCTTTGCAAGTAAGTACATTTTACAACCAGTACAGCACACAATACAATACAAAATATAAAACAGACAATCTTTTAAAACCCTCGTTCAACTAAAAGCTTGTTTTAAAGGCCAGGTTTTCAGCTGCTTTTTAAAAGAGTGGACACGTTAGGCAGCACAATGTGAGTGGTAAAGCATTTCAAAGTCACACACACACAATTAGTTTTTCTATCAAGCTGAGCAAAGCTACAAGCTGAAACATGTTTGTTTACAGAAAGTGGCAAAGAAGTACTTACTTCTTACGCTAGATTCTTAGATTCTTACGCTAACAAACTTTACTTATGACAGTTTTGATTTGGATTAAACAGTGTCTGATTTATAAACATCTACATAATATCTCTCCATGTAGCTACTTTTTAAAAACAAAAGTGAGGAGAAAACACATTGATCTGAGGACTGGCCTGTTGTTACAGGGACTGTACAAAAAACAATGGCTCTCAGCAAGAATTTCATCAATTCAGACAAATATGAGAGAGAGAAATCCTCCATAAATGAGGCAATGTCTGTACTAGAAAATGTCTTAAAAAGGTGGCAAAAACGAGTTAAACACACTGCAGAACACTTTCGGTTTGTGGCAGTGCTGAGACAGTGCAGCTAATGCTATTGCTGATGATGTCAGCATGCAATGATGCAGCAAACACCGAGGAGCCAAGTTTTAACACTTGAAGGCCGAAGCTCTAAAATAAGTAAGTTTCAAATGAAAGGCTTGACAGTCCATGAGAGCCACACCAGCGATAGAAACCAAGATACAAGAAGCGTCGCTGACTTTCATGGACGACTTCAGAGAGGGGTATGAAACTGAGCGACCCCCAGCAAGACAAGTGTTTAAAACGAAAGTGAACATGAGTCCAAATATAAGACACGAAGTAAGAAGTCATGTATTTAGACACAATGAGATTAAATACGAGAGCTAAATGCTAACATTACAATGGCATAAATCAAGAGGGCGTATGTGGTTCAAACAGCCTCAGTCAGGATGTAAACAATCACCGACTCGTTCGTGTACGGTTCAAGGTAAGGTTATAGTGTTAGCTTCCGTGAGCTGTGTGGACAGCCGACGAGACACAACGAAAGACACTGATATTATGTACGGAAAAATGAAAACACAACAGTCAGCAGACATTGACTTAGACGAACAAAGAACCAATAACAATGCCGAACGTTACAGCGAATAAAACTACCGATCTATGATAACAGCTAGCTAGCGCTTAGCTAACGTCATTTGTGGCTAGGTGAACCAAAAAAGCAGTCGATTATTTTCTCTCTCGACCTCCACTAACCGCTTTGGATGCTGTCCTCAGTCCGGTGTCAGCCGAGCACACAGCGCGATCATTTATTCTTGATAAGAGAAGACCTGTTTCTGGTAAACAGCCAAAGAGACGAGGATGAACACTCGCACAGTGTCAGAACTGACAGGTGAGGAAACAAAAACTTCCGGGAGTCACTTGACTGGAGACCTTTCAAAATAAAACCACGACATGACCTCTGACAAGCCGTTTTAACATGTAATAGCTAATCGCGATGTTTTATATTATATTACATGATATTATATTATATTATTGGTTTAAATGAATATTTCCACAAAGCAATACATTTTCCCTTTTTGTAAGGTCAACAATTGTTCACATCACCAATAAAATATTGAGCCATAACCACATCCGCAGGAAATTCAATTGAAATCTGTCCTTTACTTTTTGAGTTATGCAGCTAACAGACAACAAATAATAACAAATGATAACTGCAGGCTAAGCTGGTGAGGAACACGACACTTAGCTAGTGTTCACTAACTTTCAAAGAGAAGCTCCCACCTTAACTAAGGATGAGTATTGCTGCTAATTTCTTTATTTGTCATTAAGGGACAGCTAAAATGAAATAATTATTCTAATGAACTGAGCGATGTTTTTTTTTTTTGACTGGGAGGTCAAAACTTTACCCTGGTTAGCTAATATGAGCTAATCAATCTAGTTAAGTTCTAACAAATATTAGTATCAATAACTGACAAGGACATGTGGAAATGTGAAGTAGTTAAGTATTTAGAAAGTTAGCAACTTATTCAACCATATGAATGTTTATAAGAAATGCTCAACACCATATCAACATGTCTTCTTTTTTTTTTTTACCTGCAGACAGAAGCATCCTGACAGTTAGACTTGATTTGTGATAGTTCTTGCATGACTATAAGTGGTAAGTGACATATTATCAATGATGATCATGTGACCATCTTACTGGAGATTCTGAAATAAATTGTATTCTCAGCCAAACAGCCTGACCTTACGAGCCGAGAGGTTTCCCTCTTTGTGTAGTTCTGGCTCCTGTGGTGGGACACTTATTTAATAGGTTTCTCTTAGATTTATTATCAGGGCCCTGAGACTCATGTTACTGATCATGTATGTAACAAAATATTAATTTTTTTTGCCTGCATGTCTAGTAAATACACAATACTTATGCAGTATATGTTAAAGAAAATACATATAACAGTATTAAGCATATTGATAGTACTGAGCATAATTACTGTATTTTAAGTATCACTAATTAGATAACTAGTTTTATTTTCTAAATCTCCTATAGCAATCAATCTGGTGTCAGGAGATCCACAAGATCGAGGCTTGTGGACGTACCTGCAAATATCGACAACATGACCAGTGAAGACAAACCTGAGATCTGCATCTCAAAGACTCGTGAACGTAAGGCCAACGCTTCTGTATATCAGCTGATTTGGCTCCTGTCACTCTGATTTTGTTCTCTCAGAGTTAACACAGTATTTTTACTTACAGTGTAAAGCATCTATGTATTATATATATATCTTCATGATCCTATTTTTTTTTTAACAGACTTTTTCTTGCACAGGCTTAGGGAACATGTAGAATTGTTTGGCTATAACATCACATCACCCTTGATTAAAAGGTTATATGATCAGAGTCAGTGACATAAAATCAGACCAGTTTACTCTATTAATGTAAATAAACATTCCATGTTTTCTAGTTTTCTTTCCCCAAGAGATACATCTCTTAATCCACAACTTGAACTGGTCTATCCTAAATAGTAATAGTTTAGACTTTTATAATAGTAAGAGTGGCTGACACACATAAGTTCCTGCAGAAAGGTCTTAATATTTCAAATTTGTTGTGGAAGGAATAGAACTACTAACAGGTGTTTTGGGTCATTATCTTTGCAGTGTTGTCAGATGCCCAGCTGCTGTTAAGCGACATAGAGAAGCTGCTGGCCTCATGTACACAAATATGTCCTTCCTACCAGAGGCTGCAAAGAAAGGTTTGTAAATTGGCAGGGCAACAATCCCCCAATCTTCTCCAGTCATCTACATTAGCGCTACTGCTAAAAACAGTCTGTGAATGACAAACAGCTTGACATAAAACAAATCTTGAGAGGCTCCATTTCAAAACATTTACTCAGGATGAAAAATAAAATTACAGGATTCAATTAAGTGACTCTGGGACAAACAGTAGTCATTGTTAATCTTTCTGACGGATTTCCTCCAGATTTCCAGGAACAGCCAAAATAAATAAATAAAATGTTCTCTCAACTTTTTTGGTTGACTGAGAATCCATTTGGTTTTTACAGAAATGCCTTTGGTCCATGATGTAATTTGATATATAATGGCCTTGAAAGCATCTATTCTATCCACACTTTTTGTCATATTTTTTTGCGTTCTGGTTGTGGCCCAGTTAGTTGACCACCCCAATGTCAGTCCCACCTATCAACAAGGAAATATCACTTCAAAATGTGAGATGTCAGCTGTTGCACACCAGGCTAGGCAAGTACTGCTGCAATTAGCATGGTAGTGAGTAGTGAGGTAGTGTTGTGAGGATCTCACTTTATCAGAAAGCATGCACAACACTTAATTTATCTCAAACTTATCTGAGATAGTATTCTTATATCCTTATCATATTATCCACTTATATTTGTGTTATCTTAACATGTTTTTCACCTTTATGTTGTGTGTTGAGGTAGACAACATTTCATATTTGAACAACAGAACAGAACTTGTTGAACTTGTTTTTTTGGTGTATATTGTATGCGTCATACTTTGATATCGCTTTATCACTTCATCACCCCATAGAGGTCCTTTTCAATTATTTACGTACATATTTAACCATATTTTAAAGCCTGTATAAGGTTTTATTGCACAAACAACCTTGTTACTATTTTATGTGCTCAAGCATACTTCGACAGTGTGGTCTGGTGTGCATGTTGTTGTGACAGATTCATCAGGAGTGTGAGGCCAGCATAGAGGAAGACGGGGACACCTTGGTCATAGATGACTTCAGGTTCCAGAATGCAGCCAGCATGGTCGAGCTGAGGATGCTGTGGACAAACCCTGGTGCTGGTGGAGGACATCAGTACGACAAATGACTGATGGCTACACCTCAGTGGCTGTGTGACACAAGGTCAACAGAGCAAACAGTGGTAACAATGGCAGCCAACAAACAAAAAAGGCTAAGTGACATGTTCAGCTCTTCATGACAGAGAGGCAAAGTTTATGTTGTATAAAATAAAAAGGCCAGTTTCAGATAAATGTCCCAACTGTTTCTAAATGTTTTTGATGGTAAATGTTAAATGTTATAAATTACTAGTTCAATGTTGCTTTATTTTATCACTGTCTTAGTTTACACTGAGCTGCTGCCTTTAACGATAGTGCCAGTTGTGTAAACCTTAAATGTCCTTCACGATACATCACAACACTGTGTAGGTAGGTTAAATGGGGACATGGCTTTCTCTTTGATTACAGAGCTGTTAAACTAATCAGTGTCCTTCCTGTTTGTACCTGACTGTAGATCATCTTGCTGCCTAAAAGCACTTCTACTGCTCTGATTATAGTAAAGTTTCTCAGTTCACCAGGGCTTTTAGTGCATTTGGCTTGAAAAAGAACTGTATAATAAACAAAAATGACAGTGCCACTCTACTATATCTGCAAGTCCATAAGAAATCTGAAAATCTTATAATTTAATAACCTTTAGTCAAGACCTTTAGAGTTAATAAATACATTTCACTGCATCATTTAGTATGATTATGACAGTACTATCTCTTAGCTGTTTGTATAGAGACCACTTCTGAATGCTTTCTTTGCATACAGCTATACAGAATAGCTTTGTAAATTATTTCAAACAGAACATTGGGCCACATGTGAAGGAAGGTAGCTGAAGGTATATTATGGAATGCTGCGCACACGGGCACTTTTCAGATCTGTACTTTTACTTTTCGCTTGTGTATTTTGTCTAGGTCAGGGTACATTATTTACTGTGACTTATTACTCTGTTGATCTCAGTGGCATTGCATTTACATACATTTAAAAATAGGTGAATGAGCTTGAGGCAGCATTTAACATGATGTTTCAAATATTGTGGTACTGTTGTATCATCTGCTGGGAAATTGGTTTTAATTTAATTAATATTTCATTGGATGCTTTAATTTGACCTTAATATTCTTGTAAATTTCAAATCTAATGCCGCTTTCTATTAGGCAGTATCGTAAGAATGCAGTAAATAGTTAAACATAAAGCACTGTGTGTTTGTTGACATAGATGTAAAAGTATAAAACCCCTCTTTTAAAACAAATCCCTTACTGAAACTGAGGCTCAGAAATGAAGTCCTCCCTCGTCAGGTTACACCTCATGTAAACACACTGAAATGAAGACAAGATCTGTTCCTGAGGTGACAAGACAAGTGTCACAGCATCAACACTGTTACTGTTGAATGATTAAACCCAGAAATGTGCCAAATATTAACACACTAAATGGACTGACATCATTTATGCAAATAAGGTCATTATTATGCACGTGCTAGTTCAGTGCCCAAATTAAGTGCTTGTTTGGAGCACACGGGATGTGTTTGCAAGTGTGAGCTCTATGACACGTTACAGTCACTTGAAAAATCTAATTAGGGTTACATATGGCGGAAAATTATAGTAGTGGAACTCAAAGGCAACTTAAGTTAAGTTAAGGAAACTGTTAGAAGCTACAGTGAGAAATCCTTTCAAATAATTAAGGGAATTTAGAAAAAGGATTTAATAACATACACTGTATACATATATATATATATCCAGTAATCCAGGAATCCAGGAAAGTGACTGTATTGATTGAATCTTAAATAATTAGATTTTTAAGTTGTTTTATTCACACACCAATTACAGATAGTGAACTTGACCTCTGAATGTAACCCAGCATCCTTCTTACACACCAGTAGTGAACACATGCAAACCAGGAGCAGTGGGCAGCACTTATTTGCACCCAAGGAGGAATGATGGCTGGGTACCTTGCTCAGGGACACCACAGTCCTTTACCTGTCTCAGGATTTGAACTGGCAAACCTCCGGTTACAAGCCCAATTCCCTTTCCGCTTGGAAAATGGCCTGCTGCATTTGTCCTAAAGAGCCACATGAATTATGTATGTTACATCCTGTGCAATTAGGTGTTATATGTTCTTTGGAAATAATGAACATTCACTCTGTCCTTGATCAGGTTTGACAACATTGGGACTTTGAACCCTTGAAACTAAGAGCGCTGCAGTAGCTGCAGATTGATGCTGCTGTATTGTGTGAGTACACTATGGTGAATGATTGCAGCTGTGGGTTGTTTGAATGACCATTTCATGTCTGTTTCTGATACAAACATCTGCTGTCAATAAATTGGAGCTCACAGACCTGAGGAAACGGCAGATACATGCTATGATCATTTCCCACCAGAAGGTGATGCTGTTTCTTCATTATTTTACTTGGACACTGCTTGTTCATTAGGTGTTCCAGATGACAATAAGACATTTAAAGGCACTCCAGTTACATCCAAGTGAAGTTGCGTGGCTGAAGGTTGGACACTTCCACACATCCCTTTTATAGCCTTGTAAAACCTTGAGTTAGAACATTGTAAAATTAGTACAGACATGCAGAATATACTCGCCTTTGTCTCTTGGCAAAGGAGAACGTATTCACCTATAATTAATCACCAGAGAGACATGTATGGATGGTGGAATCACAGTGTACCCTCTGTGATCCCTTTCTCTGCAATATAACAGCCCATCATCTTCCACTGCACTACTGCGGTTAAAGTTAAGATCAATGATGCCAGTGGTACAGTCATATATCATACTGCTGTCACAGAGTTGTTTCACACAGTTGAACTAAACTTCACCAACACAAATTATACCAACAGTCGATATGACCCCAGTATTTCTGTGTCTTTGTTTCAAAAACATTGGGGAAGTTGGACAGTCATTCACTGCACATGGTTAAGGCTTATCGCCCATCAATTGTGTGCCGAGCTGCAGTGGGAGGAATGGTGTTATAAACTACTGCTGGTGATAGGGGCGGGATGGTATTGTAGCCTAGATTTCGACAAACACACTGGATGAGAAAATGGCTCAACTAAACATTGTGTGAGATGCTTGCAGCCTTAGAGCACTGTTGTTCAGTTCACAAGGATCCTTGGCAACCCACGATGTGTTTTCATGTTGTGCTTCTGATGTGAAGTGCCCCACTGATTCATTATAGACCCTGAAACTGTGCCATATAATCAGGAACTGGCCTTCTTTATACAGCACAGAGGTTACTCATATCTAAGACTGTGTCGTGGTACAGCAGAGGGCATCCCTGTGGACTGAAAGAGCAGAGCTGCAGCAGGGCACCCAAGGCCCTTTCTTTGTTTTTGCTCAGCCAATTAGAGAGAAATAGAGTTTGCTGTGAAAGAGGAACAATGGCTTGTGTATTTAAGTCTCAGAGTCTATGTCTGCAGTGGCAAGACGAAAACAGTACGAACCCTTGCACTTACCTGGCTCTTGTTGTTCTTGAAATATGATTTTATCTTCATCAAAATCACAAGTAAATACTATGAAGCACATAACACAAATACACATTATTGTTATCATTCTTCTTCTTCTCATTATTATTATTATTATTATAATTATTATTATTATTATTATAATGTGCCAGTTTGTAGATTTAATTTTTTATGGTCAATTGGTCATTGTGCTCCTGAATCACCCACTGGTGAACAGCCATACTGGCATGATTTCTTCAGATACTAAAACCCCTTGGAAATTAATTATCCCCTAAATGACTATGTTTACTCATCACTAAGACAATAGTCTGAAAAAGGACCTGAGTGTAGGATCTATCTATCTATCTATCTATCTATCTATCTATCTATCTATCTATCTATCTATCTATCTATCTATCTATCTATCTATCTATCTATCTATCTATCTGTCTATCTATCTATCTATCTATCTATCTATCTATCTATCTACCTGACCAATGCATAAACCCCGCCCCCTCAGCTCAGTCACGAGGCCTCAGGCCACACAACAGACGAGTTATTAGCTTCAAGTGCAAACAGCAGAGTGTTGATGTAATACGTGAGTTATGGTGACAATTAATCAAAGGTAAGACACGGTTTAAGTTCATTGCGTTTGAAAGAAAAAGTTGTTTGGCTTTGACTGCTGGTTCAGTGACGTTTAGTCACAGAAAGACATGAAATATTTAGGTGAACTCTTTGGACTCAGTGTAGGCTCGTCTTTTTTCTTTGAAATAACATGCATACAATTAAGTCATTAAATGTATTTCTTAGAAATGCCTGGTTTAACTAATTCAAAATACCATTAGGTGTTACAGAAATGGCACTAAAAACAGTGAAATGTTACTTTATGCTGTAATTCCCTTCTTGCTGTGGTTTATGTTGTGGTGTGGGCTGTAGCTTGTGTTGTTAACATGAAGCTAACGTGGTCTTGTGTGGGTGTTCTTATTGAAGAAAATGGTGTTCATGGATGTTAGTGGAGCTTCTTCACGTGCTAATGAGGTATTTAAACGATTAAGAAAATCTGCACATGATTTAGCAGGCAAAGACCAGTTGATGATGGCGGCATTGGTTCATGTCAGTCAGGACACATTGACAGTAAACAGCATGTGATTTTCCTACTGTGACCTATCATTACAACACTTCTAACATTACAACTAACATTAACCAGCATAAGTACAAATGCACATCCTTACACATTTTTCCACTTACTTTATAACTTAATAAAACAGTTTTAATCTTTGAGAATGGGGCTTATTCATAGGTCAATTGAGAGTGGTCGACTTGGGGACAGAAATGTTCACTCACTCACTTATACCGCTTTATCCTCCACATGAGGGTCGCGGGGGGGTGCTGGCACCAATTTTAGCTTGACATAGGGCGAAAGGCGGGACAGTTTGCCTGTCCATCACAGGGCCACACACAGATAAACAACCATTCACTCACACGCCTATGGTCAATTTAGAGTGTCCAATTTGCCTAATCCCCATATTGCATGTTTTTGGGCTGTGGGAGGAAACCAGAGAATCCGGAGAAAAGCCACACACATGCAGTGAGAAAATGCAAACTCCCTGTAGAAAGAGATGTCCAGCACCTGTGATTTTGTTTTTGAAACTATTACACTGGCCCTTTAGTCTTGACAGTTATTCTGCATTTTGCCACTGTGCTAAGTTAGGTATAGACATGAAATGAAGTGAGCTTTCTAATCTGTTGTATACAGTTTTAGAGGGATATGTGTACACATACACAAAAACACACATGCAATGCAAATCATCATAGAGTGAGAGAAATTTGAAAAAAACAAAACGTCCTGCATTTATGCACTGAGGCACAAACAATACTTCACACAGTTGCTTTGTGTCCTCAGTTCAACTTCTGTGAAACTTCTTGACAGGAAGTGCTGTGATGATTTCACACAGTGTGCCATAACACTCCATCTCTCCTAAAGACCTGGAGGTCATTAACCCCTACCCGCTGCTGTCTGTAGCTGTGCAGAGTTTGATGACACCTCTTTTCAAGCAAAAGCTTGAAAACAAGTATGAGGCTGTGTTTTTTTTGTGTGTGTGGTGCAGCGTGTGTTTAGCTAGCTAGCACCCCTGGCTTGGCCATCCGGCTCCACCATATGGCCACATTTATCATGTATCTTGCTGTCCATTAAGACTGCCCTTGCTGGCTGCAGAGGCACTGCTGGGGCATCAACCTCACCTCAGGATCACTGTGGACGACTGACTGTAGTCCACTGTGTTAATGCTGCAAAATTACATGATCTATGACACCATTAACAAAGCTTATTTTGTCAAATGTTGTCTGTTTAAAGATGTGCAAGGAGATCAATTGTATGTGTCTTACACATTGAGCAGGTCTCCCACACTGATTTAGGTTTGTGGCTCACAAATGACAGCTTGAATTGGCTTGTGTGCATTACTTATGGACAACTTTTATTTCTCAAAGATGTGACTGTTGAATTATATTTAAATGAAAAAGATTAGCTGGTGGCCATGTGCTATTTACACACATTATATACTCATACTGTATTACAGTTCATCTTCTTGTGCTTCTTGAGGTTTTTGTGAATTAGAGCTGCAATTATCTCATCGACAGAAAATGAATCTGCAGCCAAGTTGCGAAATGCTAAGGGTTTTGTGGTTTTAGCTTCACATTGTTCTCAATAATAAACAATGATTATAAAACAATGTAGCATGCCATGTTTTGGTCCGTAGCATTAATGATCCTACTTTCTGATTTCCCTCTGTAAGAAATAATTGTAGAACGTTTTTTACTTGAAAATATGATTCATATGTACCATTTCATATCGCATAAAAGAGAAATTAATTTTACATTTTAGACATGATGTATTAATCAACTGCAAATAGTTTTCTGATAAAAATATCAGTCTTGCTCCCTGAGCCCTGAACTGTGGCAAGTAATTACCTTTTCTTTTCTGGTTTGATCTGCACTCAGGCTGCATTTACGCCGCATGCACATCATCACTGACTTTCATATAAGTCGGTTGTGCTCATTTTGTTTAAAGGCAGACAAGGCTCCTGTGTAAAGACCGAGAAGCAAAATAGCACTGACAGAAAGGTCGTTACCACCTGAACCATACAACAGAAAACACTTTACTCAACAATACAATAAATTAACTGGAATTTTCCCTGGTCGATAGGTTGTATAGTCTGGAGTGGAGCTAGTAGCTCCGTCTTAGCAGTACAGTTTTCATTTTTTATTTGCAATATTTGTTAAGCATCCATCTGCTTCCCTCCACCTTTCACTGGTAACAGTTGTGCCAGTCAAAATATGTTTTTATGCACATTACGTTGACTTTTTAATAGAAGACAAGGTCATGGGATTTTAACTTGAAGGAATAGTTTAGGTTTGTTGGAGTCCTGAGAAAATCAACATTTTTAGCTCATGGGTACACAGGAGCAGCTGGTCTGCTGTTGCTGATTTCAAAACTCCAAAATAACACATTTACTGATGGAGGCAGCAGCTGATTGATGTTTACAAAGCCATACAATACTTTGTGTGCCTGGAAACCCTTTTCAGTCAGAAAAGGCTGTCTATTGTCATGAGAAAGCAGCAAACATATTCTTAAGATATGGTAGGAAAGGGAAGGTGTACATTTTTACGAGGCCAGCCTTTAGTTTATGGCCAAAATCAGTTCATTGTGTCCCTGTTGACAGCCATGTTGGCATTAAGAATGAGCGTCCATGTCTAAGACTGGTTCTCGGTTAAGGTAGGGCACTTGACGGCACACTTGTGATTGATGTGCAAGTACCTCATACCTCACCTTAAAAAACCTGACTATCACTTTAACAGTTATATCCACACTGGAGTGCCTGTGGTAGTAACATTTTTATTCCTGCTGGTGAAGAATCAAAGAATATTAGTCCCGTGGTGAAGAGTCTGGATGTGATATGGAGCAGTATATGTGATGAGCATATTGGATGGTGGAGGTGTGGACATGAATTATATCAAAAGACCCTTGTAGCAAAAAAGGCACAGTTTAATTGAGGAAACGGCAAAAACCACGATTGGCTCATGGAGTTTGTGGCAAACTCTGATTGGTTGAAGATTTGTTTTTCAAACCTTAAAATAATGATGTTCTCAAATGTCTTGTTTTGTCCACAAACCAAATGTATTCAGTTTTAATGATTTCTTTGTTATTTGGAGAGAAGAAACCATGAAATATTCACATTTAAGAAGCTGAAAATCACTTACTTAAAACACAACATGTTTTAAGTAATTGTTTCAACATTGTTTAATATAATAATAGACAATTATTTCATGTTTGAGAAGATTAAATAAACAAAACAACATGACAGATGTTTTATGAAAGTGAGTTGGAATTGGCCACATATTCAGCACCCACAACTTTTAATAGCGAAAAGCCGACATTGAATGATTAAACAAGGCAGCGATTTCTGTGACAGCTCGTAAACAGTAGGTTTGAACAAAACTTTGAATGTAAAGTGACACTGCAAATAATTTAGTTGCCTTGGTGACTCGTCCTTTATCAGCAGGGCTCCTTCACACCTTAGCTTGTGTAAAGGGACTGTAAGGCCAGCTGTTGTTTCAGTACATCCATGTTAAGCATCAAAACATCAAACAGCAGGCATGACTTAACTGCCCTGTGAGAAGATCACAGACTGCTTTTGCGTCTGTCTTTTTTTTTTATCTCGGGAAGAAGTCTTTGCATTTCCCTCACTCTGTGTAACACTCTTCATTTTCTCTCATCCTGCCCGTCATCTTCCTCTGTCTCTTCTTGATGGTTTGACAGTGTGACAGTGGTGGAAAGATGTCTTCAGACGCGTGTGTGTGGGTGTGTGTGTTGGGGGATTGTCAGCTGGAGTGAGCTGTCTGTCTTGGCATCACTGATTGCATTGTGTGTGGGTGTTTGTCCATGTTTGTAAGAATCTGAAGCTTGTGTGTTTCTTATTGAACATCAAATGAAGGGGTTTGTCAACTGTATTCCCCTTTTAAAAATACATTTCATTTTAGAATTCTATCATGATTGAGAGATAAAAGATCATGTTTATATCACCTTTTGTGGACAGTGACTCCGCACTAGTAGTTGAGGTCAAACAACAGATATTATTAAATATATCTGATATAAATAGCTTGTGGAAACACTGGAGTAGAACAGTGATTTACCCTAAAAGCATTGCAACAGCGCTTGCTACCCCTAAATACTATATAATACAAGCTGCACAAACAATAATTACTAATATGCATTTTCATGCAATTGAGAATCAACAGAAATAAGGAAAGAAGCAGTGTGGTGTGACAGTTTGCAGAATCACATCACTGTTGGTTGTACTGCAGATTTATGAGGGTTAGTAAAATGACTAAATAACAACAGTAGACTCTTGTCTGGTGATGCAGATGGAGAAGTTTTACTTTTTATTGCCAAAGCCGTTTTCTCGTCTCCCAGCTGTCAGACTGTCAATGTATGGAATGACTCATTTTAAGTGTAACATGTAGAAGTTTGCTGATTTCTTTTTCTGGACTACCCACACATTGATTTAAACCACATCTGTTTATTCAGTGACATGCATGCTGAGGACATTTTATTTTTTTGAAAAGTTTATCATATGTCCACACCTCCACCTTAAGGTCTTACAATCAGCAGCACCAAAATACCACCTCTTCATATTTCACATATTTTTTGATGTTTTGTCTTCCAAGCAATATCCTTTGAATAACCACTACCATGTGACTTTAGACAGCCACACAAAGCTGCCACAGTCTGTTTTTGTAAGGAGAATGTTATAGTAAAGGTAGATCAGAGCAGCTTGTAGAACTCTGTTTTAGTATTATTCTAACGGCAGTGTTCACGTCCTCTCCCTTCCCTGGACTCATGTTTTATTAAAGTTATTATTTTTTGTTAGGTATAGCCAAGTGCATCGTATACTAATGGTGTTTGTTAATGCTTAGCCACCTTTTTTTTTCAATGACTTCAATCCTCAACAACAAGAAAGTCCAACAATGTTTCACAGGTGTTGTCTGCACAGGTGTGGTAGATCAGCTCAAATGTAGAGAGGCATGCTAGGGCACATGACCAATAGAATGACAGCAGACAGGGAGAGCTTCTAACCGTGTCTCAATTCAGGGTCTAGATCCTGTGAAGTGTGTATTTGTCATTTGGAGGTTGTCAAAATGTGCCTTAACGCCTCGTTGTGGGCTGTCCCAATTGCCACATGAATTGTGGACTCCTTCTCATGCGGCCGCTTGTGTGCAAAAAATTGTGGTATATGGTCGGCTGTAAAGGATCCACCAGACCTATCCTTTCCAGCCAAGCTAACATCGACCGCATGCGAAGGAGTCGACGTAGACCGTTAGAATTGGGACAGCCTAAGTGACTGTGACGCTTTTTGACGACATCCGGCCGACAAATCCACACTCCGTACTCCACACTACTGTATATGACCTTCACATAATATTAATGACAGACTTTTTCACATAAAATCTGTAGCAACAAAAGAAACTGTTATAA
The DNA here is from genome assembly GCF_958295425.1 of Solea solea. Taxonomy (NCBI): domain Eukaryota; kingdom Metazoa; phylum Chordata; class Actinopteri; order Pleuronectiformes; family Soleidae; genus Solea; species Solea solea. The sequence continues at coordinate 15,292,397 of NC_081146.1, forward strand.
TAGCTGAGAGGGAAAACCCAGTCATGGCTGGTCTGCAATGATAAACTAATCAGATATTGTTTGTGTGGATGTGAAAGAAGCGGAATTTCCCTGAACCTTGTGTTTCTATCGGTGGAATTACCCCTCAAGACACCTGATGCCTCGCAGCAAGTCTAACACACACACATATACACATACAAAGGTTTGCGCAGCTATTCTTCTCAGGACACTGCATTGACTCCCATTCATATAGACAGCTTAAACAAAGCCTTATCCCTAACCTTAATCATAACCAGTTAATGCCTCACCCTAAGCACAATTCAAATCCTAAACTCACCCAGCTCTTCAGAAATGAGGTTCTGCCTTAATGCTTAATGGGATCAGATTTTGGTCCCCATGAGGACTACTGGTCCTGACAAGGTCATTGTTTAAAGGTGCCATATACTCACACACACACCATGTCAGACTGACAGGTTATTTGACAGTTATTTGTCTGCTTGTGTCTCGTCTGTAGATGGCTTTTTGTTTGGGTCACAGATGTGCTGTATATACAGTATGTCATACTTATTGACACACGTATACACTTCTATAGCCAAAGAAAAGTCAGCCATGTGAGGAAATGGGTAGGGGTACTTTTGTGAGGAAGCTGGTTGGTAGCCACAGATGTACAACCCAATGCTCAAAAAATACAGAAACACACAAATAGGGGCAGACTCCTGCTTGGAAACCAGAATGGAATGTGTGATTGTATATGCATGCATGGAACACTAGACTGATGCAGAAATGCGTAGCAGACAGAGAGCTCTGAAATTATGACCCAGGCCTTCCAGCAAAAGATATTTCTGAAAAATCTGACTTTATTATCCTATGCTGTACATTTATTTTTCATTAGAAAATCAATGTACATTATGTCAATTCTATGAAACAAATGTTTAGTCTTACATGATCTTTGTGTGGATTAGTATATAAGGGAATGCCTCTGTTGTGTTTGTTCTTGGTGACCAGCATACAGGCATATTTCTTTTATGTTGACTCTGTGTCATTAAATGCCTCAGGCACTTCATTGTGGGAGCATGTTTTCTACACAGGGCTCTAATCAAAGCTGGTTCCCGCCATGCTGTCGGCACCCACACACAAAAAGATGGTGGACTGGAGTATGATGTTATTTTCCAGCCTGAGCTAATTGTCTCTGGGGCTCAATTCTCTCTCTCTCTGGTTTCAGTTGGACTTTGCTCTGTTACACAATGCCGCCGCGTGTCCCTGGGAAGGCTCTAATGAAGAGTTATGAGAAGCTGGATGCCTCTTGGCTGTGGAGAGAGAGGGATGGTGGGAGGACACGGTGTGAGATGGAAGATGGGAGTGACGCGTGGAAGGGTGACGAGACAGGCATGCAGATGGTGGCAGATAGATGGTGGAGAAGGAAGGAGGGAGAATGCATGCAGTAAGGCTGAAAGATGGATGGGAGGAAAGAAAGCACAAGAGGCCATGGGACCCAACAACCTTGGAAGCCTCTGCAAGGCAAGAGTCTGTTAACTGCAGCAAAACTTGGTTGCACTGCAGTCTTATATCACACACACTGAGTAGGAGAGGAATTCTTGAACGTGATGAAAATTAAGATGCTATTTTACTGAAGTCTAAACTTTTGCTACCTCATTATAGGAGAGGGTTGGTGTCCTAACTTAAAACATAGCTGCTGTATTTGCATTTTTATGTTACATTTGGAGCTGAAGCCTGTTGGCCAGCATTTTAGTTTTATCATCCTCGGGAGTCCTAACAGGAATTATTCTCCTCCAACTGCACAAGTAGGGTGTTTATGTCGTCTCCATACCTCAAGGCTTGTCTGTGTTCATGGATCGGTTTCTCACTTTTTCTCTCTCTACCTGTCTATCAGATAAACATCTGTTTTTATAGCAATTATATTTGTCTGGCTTTTTCGTCCTTACTATTTTCCCCGTTTGTGTCTGTGGAGGCGAGTATCTTGTTTTCACCCTGACATGGTGTGGGTTTTTTGAAAAGACATATCTAAAAGATTTAAAAAGCTAAAAGCAGGATTAATCAAGTTAATTAAGCAATGTCTGTTTAAATTTAAAAGCCTCTTAGGAATAATATGTCCCTGCAAATTGTAGCAATGGTAATTTATCGTTGCCGGTATTATCTCTAGGTTGTGTTCTTTTATGTGACCTTTTGTTGAAGAGAGATATCCTGTAAATGGACATGTGAATATGGATTGTGTGTGTCAAATTATAGTTTAATTACTGCAAAATAAATGCATAATTACTGCAAAAAGTGCAGCAATTCACACACGGTGTCATCAAAGTGAAAGTATTTTATCTTTGTGGTTTGCAACACGTCTATTAAAATAAAGGGGGAAAAAAATGAAAACCTTAAATATAGCCTTATAAAGCTTCAAGATTCTTCTTGAGATTATAGTACCTACATAACAAAAACCTTTTGCTCTCCCTATGTTTAGAGCTGTCCTCTTCCCCTCTGTGCTGTGAGTATATGGATGACAGAGTAGCATCAGCTATTTTGATTTCAGATGGGGCTGACCGGGTTGTGCCCTCAGAGAGTAGAGGAGGACCTTTCTGCCCCTTTCAGGGGAGAATCCGTTCTTTGACTTCCTCACTTCAATCTGCCTTCACTGGAGTCTAAATGTCAGCCTGCCTGAGAGAGAGAGAGAGGGAGATCTGCGATCTGTTGGGAGAAAGCTATTCAACGCATACACGATGACACACTTCCTCCATTCAGGCTGATGAGCTATTGAAAAGCGAGATGACATTTTGCAATAATGCACCATATAGCTCCAGAGTTTAGCGAGATGAAACATTATTCATAAATATGTGATGTCTGGCATTTATTGATGCTTGTGCCCAGATTTACCGTCATATTATTCTCGCTTTCAGTTATAGTTTTATTTGTGAGGAAATATGCTGCACCTTGACAAAGCGATGAACTGTGACAGTGAGCTGCTATTACCAGCTATACAAACACATTGTTTAGCCCTAGGAATGTAAGGAGGCATATAGTGAATAATTTGAAAACATTCATAAGACGCCCCGACATAATTATAGAAAAATGATGCATCTGTGTGTGAGCGCACCCCTGAGATTTTTGAGGTTACAGAACACCATGAATTGAGTTCAGGCGTCCGCTTTATGCCCTAGTTACAGTAGAAATTCTGCTTCGTCACCCTGTACACGAACCTGCAAAATGATTTAGTTGAAGTGGTTTCCCAGGAGAGAGTGTTTGAAAACTCTGAAGACTGCATCTTGTATTTAATGCTGAGGTGTGCGTGTTTGTATTTGTGTGTATTTTCCCCAGTGTGTGCTAGCCCCTGTCAGGTGGAACACTAACAATACAGTGATTGGGGAAATCATTTGGCTTTTTTTTTTTGCAAACGACAGGCGAGATGCCGCTTGCCGTCGTTCCTCGTCTGATTCCCGTCAATTTCTACCCCTTTTCACCTTCCTCTCTGTCACCCTCTCCCATCTGTCCTCCCTCTGTCAGGAGAGGAGTGCATGCTATCTTCTTTTTATGTCCACAAATCGGTGTGAAGTCCCAATGAAGAGTAGGAGATTAGTGCCATTCTCATCCAGATAATTTTAACAGCTGCAGAGATGGCGGTGCTGCCGACATCTGAAGCCTCTTGTCTCCTGAGAGACACTCTGGCTGTTGGTTGAATTTCTGTCGCTTCAGATCAGCCCAGCTGGAGAAACACTAAACAGGCACATTTATTCGCTATGGGCTCCCATGGATGTTCTGGCTACATAATGTGCGAGCTGTAGAATCAACAAAGAATTGACTGTTGCATTTGGGGAACAGAGAGGGAACCAGTGGGGCTTAAATTAAATTTTACAGGAAAGGTGGGGCTTGTTGGGGAGAGTAAAATGGCTGAAGGTTTGGATTGTCTAAGCATGTTGTCATTTAAGTTGCTTTGATACACTGTAAGACCTCCAGTCAAGCTGATGTGAGCATTCAAGTGGGGGCATGTAATCATCATTATCCATGATTGTCTGAGGTTGGACACCTGTAGAGTCGGTGCATAAGACAGTATAATTACTTGAAACTCATTTTAAGGGTATTGTTGCACTTGTCACTTCAACATATTTGCTGTTTAACTTCAACATATTTTCATCAAGGCAATCCTATCTGTTGTGTTGGGAGTGATGGTGAATATTGAACCACACAAATTAAATAATGCTTACCTCCAAAAATATTTTTTTGTTCACTGAGTACCACTCTACTATTACTGGATAGAAGCCATCAATATGCTAGCACAGAGTGGCACATCAATTGTGTCTCGTCTGCAGAGCTGCAGCTGCATGCTGTACAGAGCAGCACCCAGGGTAGTACATAATACACATGTGTGCTGTTAGTTATTGAGTAAAAGCCTGCTACTTGTATCTAAAAAACATTTTTTAGAAGTTTTTCTCACTTTTAATGTCGCTGGTTGCTATTATCTAATTTCATTTCAAAAACATTTCTCTGCCATGTGGAATTACTCCTGCGATAGGTTGTGCTGGGAGGGATACACCCATTTGATCCTCTCTTGCTTGGTGATGGAAGGACACATCTGTCAGCTGCATTTGAAGGAACCTGTGTAACTAGACAGCGAACTGGACAGTTGTGGTGCGATGATGCAATCGGCTTTCAAAAGAAATGACAGCTATTGTCGTTTCCAATAAAGCGCGGAATGGCCTCATTTGATTTGATACTACACCACCCTGACAAATGGATGTACTAACTGGAAATGAGTCTATTTCTTGAGTCTCTGCTGGTTTCCTGGCCAGCACTTTTCTAGGCAATGGTCTCTGACATATGATGTGAACGCTGTCTTCATGTCTACCTCTAAACAAGAAAACATAATAATAATCACATTTCTGAAAATCTTGAACTATTCTATCATTGTAGATGATTGTCTTTTGTCTCTTGTACATTCATTTGTTCCTTTTTGTTGGCATATTATGATCATGTACAATTTTTGCAGCATCGCTTACTCTAGTGGGGGCTCACCACTAATAATGAATGAATGTAGAAACACTGACACTGTTATTTAAAGCCCGTGGTCATTGCATCAGGCATGCCTTCCTACCTGTGTGATGTGTTTGCACTGGACGGGTATTTGTGTTTGTCGTGGTAAATACTGTCTTTTGGAACCCAGCGCTTCACTGAAATCTGGACGGGATTTTTAGATGGCAGCAGAAAAAGTGGACTGACACTCATGAGGTACATATTTAAGAGTGCAGGGAGCAAAAGTAACACTGCAAATGAGGGAATGGTGAGGGAAAACATGTGAACCGAAAGGACGAAAGAATGGAAGGTGGACCGTAGAACTAATATTATACAAAAAATATATGTATATTTGAGATGGAGGACAAAGCAGATCATGTTGGACTGTTCACTCTTCTTCCATGAAATATGAACACACGTACACACAAACTTACCTCCAGCAGAGGAGACTAGATAGATCTGTGGCCAAGTCGTCCCTGTCTCCTGCTCTTTCTCTTGGCTGTGCATGATGTTTGGCCTTGTTTGTTGTAGCTAGTATTCTACACTGACTTCACATCAGAGATATGACGAGGCCCCTGCATGAAACCTGAAGAGAATTTTCTTTTTCAATAAGCTAGAATAGAACTGTATTATCTAACTTTTCTTATCAAGTACTGTATAGCAAAACTTCTTTCCTACTCATTGGTGACAGCAGACATGATCAAGGAAATATATAAGACAAAGAAAGTCATACATATAACTTAAATTGGTTGTTAATTTTGTTGTGTGTCAAACACAGATGGTCAGTGAGAGGTTATCCTCTGTGCTTTCTTTCATTCTTTTCTATACTTGAGTTAAAATTGTAGACTTTTCTTCTCATTTAAACGTCAACAAAAGACACTTATAGATTGAGATAAGATCTAATTACAAAGGGGAGCAGTTTACACAATCACTCCATGAAGGGAACATTGTCCCTGTGTCATCATTGTTCTAATGGTATTATTCATGTTAAAAAAAAAACAAAAAAAAAAACAATTCTTAATGTCAGGTGATCACTTCAGATGTCATATAGATGATTGTGTTGAGGAATCATCAAGGATCAATGAATTCACAGTATAATCAACATTGTTTACATTTTAGCTTTAGGTTTATGTATATTCAGATAATATTCAATCAATAACATAAATGCCATAGTAAACAACCGTGTCATAATTATTAAAAATCAAACATGCATGTTAATGGGCGTACTTGATCTTGTTGCTTGTAATAAAAAACGGTCCTTGTTATGTCAGTATATTTGTATGCACAGTTAAATCGATCTGTGGTTGTAGACTGCGGCGTTCAGTTGGACTCTACTGCTCTTGTCCCAGTATACAAACACTAGCAGGTACTTAGTATTAGGCAGCTAATTGTTTCTTCAAGCTGACAGAGTGTAAAATTGGTCTCCTCCTCGGTCCAGCTATGTCTTTGCTGCTGTCTGCTGATTTTTCAGCTTCTTAAATGGGAACATTTTCTGATTTCTTTGTTCCATACAAAAGAAAGAAATCATTAAAACCTATTAATTTTGGTTTGTGTACAAAACAAGACATTCAAGATCATCATCATCATGTCAAGGTTTGGGAAACACCCATCAACATTTTTCAACATTTTCTGACATTTTATGGATCATACAAGTATTAATCGAGCAATACAATATTTGCCAGATTAAGCGATTATGAAAATAATTGTTAGCTGCAGCCCTATCAGCTTCTTCTACTATATAATGTCCGGGTATTAGCTGGACGTGGGAACTGTGCTGCATGTGCAGAGAGCCCAGGCCAGCGTGAGTGTGCAGTGGACATGTATTTTAAAAGTCCTGTTTTAGTCAGTTTTACACTATAATTTGCTTTGTCATGTTGTAAACACATTCATTGAGCCTCTGTTGGATCCTAAATTCATCTGAATCAATAAAGCCGTTTGTCAACTCCAGTGAGTAACACACCAACCTTCAAGAGCATTTATATTTATTGCTTTAACTTCCACTGTTGCACCCATTACATCCTCAATGTACTGTACATACCAACAGCATACAAATATCTACACAAATTCAACTCCAAATTGGCCATCAGCGCAATCCAGGTATTTAAGTGTGACAGAGCTACTGCCACAGTTGGGAGACTGCATTAGTAGCAGTCCTGACTAGAGAAATTGCAGAATAAGCTCATCCTTGAAGCACCACTCAGTCCATAGAACGCAGTGGAAGAATTCAAGTCTGCTGGGATACCCCCCCCCCATTTATTAAATGACTTTGCTGCAGTTACATAGCTGTGTAAATGTCAGCTGACATGTGGGCGAAACTCCATTTAAAGCTTGTCAGTGAGATTTATCACGGTATTAAAAACTATGAAGTGTGCTGTTTTTTTTAAGCTGCTCTGTTGTCATACACCTCCACAGCGGCGTATCACTACAGTACATTTACTGCTGTATATTTACCTCCCGCACAGACCACCACTGACTCGTACAGAGTACAACTGTGCAATCAAAACAGAGGAAGAAATTGATATTTCATATTGCTCCGTAATTAAATGACAATTGTATGATGGAGTGTAAATAGGCAATTTATTAAATTGACTGAAGCACTGTTTCAAAATCACTTAAGTAAAAGTTGATAAAAAAAAAAAATTGCAGTGCAGCTGGAGTCCACATATTATGAGTCATTATCACGAGGCTGGTCTAACCATCATAATGCAGTGCCAGTATTTCTTTTTACTAATAGACTGGGGCAAAACAAGGTATATCACTGACCTAACTAGTCTATATGTACTTTACTCTCCTTGAGGTCATGCCATACATGTCTGTTGTTGGCTCCCTTTTAGTGACAAATACATGTCCTCAGTTGACTTAGTACAAATGGGCCAGAACGAGGCCATCGCTGACCCACACCCTGATGAACTGTGCTCATATGTCCCGCGCACTGCAACGCTAGTCGTCTGGTGAATATCGGGAAATTATGACAGCAGTGTCATTTTTATGATCCCTATTCCAGAATTATGGCTGATGCATCCGAGCCAACTGTGGTGTCTCTGTCATCGTGGCTGCTGTGAGCATCATAAAAGAGTCTCCCTGGTGTCTTTGCGCACACACACACAGAGGTTTGCACAGCTATTCTTCTTGGCCCCTGCATTGATGTCCATTAATTTGGACATCTTAAATAAAGCGTTGTCCCTTACATTAACCTAAACACAATTAAAAATCTTAACCCTAATCTTTACCAGTTCCTCAGAAATTAGGTTCTGCCTCATTAGGGCCAGATGTTGGTCTCCATGAAGACTAGTGGTCCTGATAAGATCAGTGTTTATGCCAGAAAAGGCTCTAGAGAGGCAACAGATACAAGTACGCACACACACACACACATTCTTTTTCTCATTTACGCACACACATAGCAAAAGGCTGAACAGAGGATTTATGGTGCATGAACAAAATACAGTTTTTTTTTTTATGAGGGGCTTAGACAAACAGTATTTGGAGCCAATTGATCGTTATGCTGTACATTATCCTGTTTGCTGCAACAGATTTCTCCTTTTTCCACTGACACAGGCTAGAATTTGGCAAAACTGTACCACAGACCTTCAGGTTTCCAGAGGAAAGTATTTAAACTGTAGAAATCGCATTCTGCCAAATAAATAGATACGGAGATTTGCTGCATTAATTCATGCAATATAGTCTTGTACAGGTTTTTTTAAGCTGTCAAGATAAGCCTATTTTTAAATGACACTCTTACAATTAAAGTATACTGCAGGTGCTGTTCATTTTTATGGGCTCCAAAATACATTTGCACAGAAAACTGCTTTTGCCCACATTTCCATCTCCATCTTTGCACAAACACGCACATGAACATACTTTTCACTGACAGGTGCAGAGCATGGCATCCTAAAGAGTCACACGCCTAAGGAAAAAGGGGATGTCTTTAAAGGTATATTTCCAAATTCTTCTCAGAGGAGGATAGGCTTAAGTCAGATAAAATAGGAAAATGGAGGTAAAGCACAGATGTGTGTCATACTATGTTTTTACCTGCCAAGTTTGATGCAGGCCTCACTTTGTTTATGTCTAACTGAATCTGGACATTGTTACACATGTTAAACTGATGTTTGGTGCATTTTAGAGCTGCAACTAACGATTATTTTCATAATTGATTCATCTGTCGATTATTTTCTCGATTAATAGAGTAATCGTTTGGTCCATAAAAGGTCAGAAAACATTAAAAAAAACGTTCATCTGCGTTCGTCAAACCTGGAAATGATGATGTTCTCTAATGTCTTGTTTTGTCCACAACCCAAAATGATTCTGTTTTAATGATTTCTTTCTTATCTGGAGCAAAAAAAACTAGAAAATATTCACATTTAAGAAGCTAAAACTAATCGACTATCAAAATAGTTGACGATTAATTTAGTAATTGATTAATAATCGACTCTAGTGCATTTCTGCATGCTATTTCCAGCCCACACACCAACTCGATGTTTGAATGTTTGAGGGTGAAGGTACACTGGATGTAGCAAGGTGCCCAGCCTTTCATGTCCTGCTTTGAGGCATCTACTGTTTACATTATTGCGTTATCAGTGTAAATGTGATGATGCTGAACTGTTGAAATTCTTTTGTGGTCGGCTGGTTGTCTGGGAATTTTATTTCAGCAGTGAAACGATAAGAGGTAATTAACTTTAGCATGTGCATAGAAATAATTTTGTCTTGAGTTTGTTTTCTGGTGTTTTTTCAGCGAAATCCTCCATTAAGCAGGGAATCAAATTCTTTGTTTTGTTTTAATACATTTTTAATCAGTTTATATATCTTATTTTTTCCCCCCCAACATTATGTATTCCAGCAGTGGTTGCTATAATCATTACTCTGCATATGTTATCGCATAATGTTGGAATCATCTCGTAAATCCTTATTTGGATATGTCTGTTCCAACGAGCATAGTTAATAGATTAGAATAGACTGAGCCTTTTATAAACTATTGCAAAGTTAACTTTAAGCAAAGTAAACAGCAGAATGTTTTTATTATATTATAAGGTTTGTAACCTTTATATCACTTTGTGAGTGACTTTGTACAGACGCGTCTGCCAAATTACTAAATATAAATGTTTCTATTACCTTTGCATCTACTGGTAAATGTGCAGCCACAAGGGTATATGACAGCTATAACGTCTGGGTTAAACCTCCATGAAAGCACAAGGTCAATGTTGGTGCTCTTGTTTTTGTGTTTATTTGTCACTAATGGATCGTGGCAACTCATTACACTACCGTCTACTTCCTGCACCTTCTGCCGCCAAAGCTCTCAACATTCCTATGATTACGCACTGCTTCACGACATCATCAAACCAGGTCCACGGTTATTGTTTTAATTGGGAGATCTTTGTGTTTTAATAGTTTGCTGCAATCCATTTTTGTGGTAGTTTGGATATCAAGAGATTTCCTCTTCCTATTATTACTATTCAATTTAGACGGGCAGTGAGTGGCCTAGCAGACACGCGTGGGTAACACACAGGTGAGATAGGAAGACGGATTTAGGAACAGAAGTACAGCGTCACGGTTTCTCCTGTGTGTTTGTGTACACATCAGATTTGATGTTGCTTGGACTGATGTGCTGACCCTACTTGTTCCAGTGGCAGTTTTCATCCATCCTTGTCAAACCGTGGAGCAGATACTCTTACATCTGACTGGCTTGGCTAATTCAATTAACAGAGCTACATTTGATCAAATAAAAGTCCAAGCCTGGGAGCTTAATTAAATACTAGGGGGTGGGAAATGGGAGGGGGGGGGGGGCGGGGGGGGGGCAGTTGGTGAGTGTGAACAAATGGTGTGTATGTGACTGCAGGTGCATGCCTGATTCACTTTGTGTGTTTTTGCTTGCGTTGCTGTTTGTGTGTGTGTGTGTGTGTATGTTTCTAACCGGTTGCTAGGCAAAGGATGAGATAAAGCTTTTAACTGAGACACAGGAGAGTTCCAATTTGCTCTTCCGTTGAGCTGCTGAATACACAATAGGCAGGAGTTCAGTAAAGTTCACATGAGCCACTTCTGTCTGCTCACTCAACTGTAACAGTTCACGTGGATCTGTGTTACTTTTATTTTTTCGCAAATAATAAACAAGTTAATTATTCATAAAACACCTTGCAGAGAGAACATAAAAAAACAACAATGGTAGGGAGCACATATGTTTCCAAGAACATAACTACTTGACATCAAGAAAGAGAGGGTACCAGATCTATATGCCCCCAGTCAAAGTCAATATGTGGTTATTACAGTAATTTCACTGTGCGCAAATCAGCATCTTTACCACCAGCCCGTTTTTTTGGACAAAAACTCAAACACATGTTATTTTAAATATGTTTTATACTTCAAATTTAACACGCAAAATCTGGTGTTCTGATGTACAGCTACAATGTTTCATGTAGATAGTTTATATCAAACACGTGCAAAACACATTTACATCTCGTATGTTTTTTCTAAATACGAAGTTTTGTTTTTCTTCATTTTAAATTTGTAATACACTATTTTAACATGCAGTAAATTGTAAATAACTGCCAGATGGTGAAAGTTATTCTTACAGGACATTTTCTGGCCCTTAAAATAAGCAAAAAAAAAGGTGGTTTAGGTTTCATTGTTTCATACGATGGGACATGGATATAAAATGTTAATATTGTACAGCATGTCCACACGGCATTACATTTACATGATTACATTTACATGCTGTTTCTTTTTGATTTATGTTGCCTAACTTCCGAAAGATGATATTGCTGCTCGTCTGCATCATTTTTTGTGTTTTGTTAGTATTTGATATTGAGGAAAGATTCCCTTCATAAGCCCCTAGAGCTTTTATGAATCTCTCCTGCAGTGTGTCTTTTGTTGTACTTGTGGCACTGCTTTTGTGTTTTGCTGAGCAAAATAAATAAACCAAATTAAATATAATATGAGATTGTCGCTGCAACAAAAAAGTAATGTTAATGTTGTGTTGGTGTGATTAATACGACCAGATAAGACATCTCCACCGACCTGTGACTCCCTCCTTTAGTGAAGAGGTTCACTCTTGAGGATGAGCCTCAAACAGTCTTGTAAGTGCTTGAAGTTTCAGTCGCAGCGTTTCGACGGCAGGAAACAGAAGGTGCTTTGACCTTTTTCTGTCACCACAGAGTTATAGCTCACGGCGCAGTTTCCTGGCATCCTGGTATATTGAAGCAGCCAGTGCTGGATGACTGCTGGTTTTAGGAGACCCCCTATAAAGACACTAGCTTCCATCTCTCTAGCTCCTTGACACAGGCAGATGCCGGCTGTAGGTTTGAATTTCCAGCTTTGTCCTGGAGAAACTCAGTGTTTGCTTTTACAGAGTCATTCAATTGGGGCCATTGCCACCAGCCCTCTGCCCTCATTTCAATAATAGAAGAACAATAAGAAGAGTTGTACAAGAAGAGAATACATATGATACTGAACAAGGCCTGAAAGCATGTGGACCAATATAATCGGATGTAAAATGGGAGTAGTAGTAGTAGCGCAGAGCTGGGGCTTCTGGCATGGATTTGCTTTGGGATGACTCATTTGTGCGTCTTTATTCATGTTTGGGATTAATGCTGCTTGAAATAAAGTAATTTGTGAACGTGTTTGGGAGTGGGATGAAATGCAAATTGTCATGGAGATGGTCAAGACTTTTTTTTTAAAATTTGGATAGTGGTGCATTTTGACGATCCTTCTGGTACAATTATTTAGTTTTTTTTTTTTTTTGTTTCTTTTCAAAAGCTACATTCACACTTCTACATTGTCATCATAAAATGGCAAAATCACATCAGTCAACGCTGACAGTAACAGGTTGTAACAGACACAGCTCCAGTACTCACTCACCAGGAGGCAGGGACCATTTTGTGGCCACACGACAAATGACAGATTCTGTTTATTAGGTATGCTGGAGACAAAAAAGAACCCCAAACCACCACATGCCATGTTACTCGTAACGAGGCAATGTCATGCTGTCTGTCTGCCGAAAATGGTGAGTTCAGACTGGTGGTTACAAAACCATCCAAGCTTGACAATGCAGGGAACAAAAATCAACAACACACACATGTCGCTCACAGTGGCGACTTCGTTTTCTATTAGGATTTTAGCATGTAGCTGCTTTATCAATTCATGGACATGTTGCTGCATCTTCAGCGCTTATATAGTGACTTGTCTTTTGTCAAGTCACAGCAGAGGAAACTACTGTTTATGTGGCCCATACTACTGTCTTTCAGCTTAGTTTTTAATATTAAGACTTCATTTCTCTAATATTCCGTCACCCTTGCCATATGGTTGTAATAAAAGTAAAATGCTATGGTGAGAATTTTAAATAAACCCATAAAATCTAACCATATCACACAATTTTTAATCTTCCGTCAGGTCAGACTTTGTGGTGCTTTTAATGACTCTGAATGGGCCTCTGTACTATCTGTTCTACTTTTTAATTTTATCCCATCTGATGTTCTGCATTCCCAGACACAGAGGACAGGGATCGTGCCTGAGTGTTAAAAAAGACAATGTGACTCTGTTGAGTCCTTCAAATCCAAATCCAAGACTTTTCTTTAGGCTTTATTTTTCACTTAGCACCTTATTCTTTTATTTATCTTCTTCTTTCACTCTTTTTATGCTCCTGCTCTCCTCTCTCTCCAGGCGAATGGTGCAAAAGTTTGGTTCTTTTCAAGGTTTCAGCCTCTTAAAAGGAAGTTGTTTTTTTTTGCCACTCTTGCTGGCACATGGTAACTGTAAATAATGTACAGTAAAGAAAAAATAGTAATATTGACTTGAATATAATGTGTTTATGATTAAATTCACAGTATTTAAGTCAATGTAATTAAGCCATGATGAGTCTGAGTGTGTGTGTGTGTGTGTGTGTGTGTGCATGGTGTCAACAATTACTGTTTATTTAAAAAAATTAAAATAAATAAATACATAAATCATAATGCAATTATAATACCCCAACTCTCTGGAGAACCTGTATTCTTCTTTATTTCTCTTACCTCTTATATGCCCTTCTACCGTTCTGTGATTTTGTCCTCTCCTCTCTCTCGTCTCTTTTCATCGTTTGCACTCATTGCTATACCCTCCACTGGTCCTCCCCTCTTCTCTTCTCTCCTCTCCTCTCCTCTCCTCTCATGTTCTTCCTCTCCTCAGGTGACAGGGTGATGGATTAAGCCCAAATAAACTCGTTCATCTTTCAATTAGAGCCAGTGTTGAGGCAGTGTCACCCATTATGAAGCTGTCTGGAAGACTGGGAGTGAAGGAGTGATGGAGAGACGGAGAAAAAAAGGGTGAGAGTGAGTTATGGCATTTGTGTGAGAGACGGAGTGAGAAAAGAGGTGAGAAAGGAATAAAGAGGGTGTTTGTGTGTGTCTGCGCACACACATGCTTATGTGGGGGCGGGGGGGTAAAACTCTTGTTGGAGGGAACAGATCCAACCATTAAAACATCACTCTGAGCTGCCATCAGTACAGAACTCTTATGTCTGTCCTACAGCCCACAGTCTCGCTCCCGACATCATCATCAACTCCGCTCGCATTTTTACGCAACATTGCCTTTTACTGATTAGATTTTTTTCCCCCACTATTGTTGTTGCTGTTCCTTATGAGTCTGATGAATTTCTGTCTGTGTGGCTCATTCATGAAATACACGGGCTGTGGCGAGAGTTTGAGTGTGTGTTCCTTTGCTCATAGTACAGTAAAGTATTGAAGGTTACAAATTGTTCTTTCTCTGCAAATGTGCATGAGTAATCTATCTCACATCTTACAATGCACATAAGTATAGATACAGTATTCATTTGTACTGAGTACAGTATATCTGTTGAATATGGAAAGCCGCAACTTTACCATACACTTTTTTCTCCTCGTCTTCGTCTTCCTCCACTTCTCCTTCTTATTCTTCCTGTACTTCCTCCTCCTTATTTTTCTTCTTCTTCGAGTGAATATTATGTACTGTTGGCACACAGGGACGAGTTCTAATGAATTTGAATGAGCGTCTCAATTTATTTTCCATGTTTTATTTATTTTTCAGGGTTTGGGGAGTAAATTGAATCGACGGCAGTGATGCGTGCGCTAGTCAGGAGCAATATAGGGACCTGCTGTTCTGATTAAGTTCCTGTTATGGAGCCGTTCATTATTGATTTCATTTCTCCTCACTTCTCCTCCCTCTCACATTCGCATTTGCTCCATATCTCTTTCTTCTCAGCAGGTCCCTACCTCCTCCTCGGTGCCTTTTGCTCTTTTCCTTCTCTTTGGTGTCAGTTCTCATTTAAAAGCAGCAAGTTGATATAAAACCCCACAGTTTTGTTTCAGACTAAATATGCAATTATTTTGCTTGCAGTTTCACTTCAACACGGCATGTTATGGCTCTCTTTGATCTGACTGATGCAAAATCTTGAATCATGTTGTTTGGCTGTTTGGCTCACTCTGGTAAGTAAAGTTGACAACATCCTCGCCAACCAGTTTGATACAGGGCTCAAGCTTTGCGCTGAGTGAGATTCAGCGAAACACTAAATCAATTTTATCTGTGAAGAGAGATGTGTTACAAGAAGACTGGGCTACAAAATTACTGGCCCGTATCTCAAAATGTAAAATTGCATCTTTTGTAAAGCAGAAATATTATGTAAATGATAACAAATATGTATCCCTGAAAAATGTCTGTTTTATACACATCATCTACTGAGTCTGAGGTGTGATGCTGATAATTGTCATCTTTTTTGTCATCACATTATTAGCTCTCTATTAATTTGCATTGCACCCAAACCTACCATTATGTCTGACAGTAGATACCAGGTCACATGGGCCTGTTGTTAACTTATCCAACACATGAAGCAAAAACAAAAACTACTGAGCTAATGTGCATCAATCGTGGTGGACAGATGGGACATAAGCTTATTAGGAATCGGTAATTATTTTATAATGATATAAACTTTATGTATAAAGCACTATGTTGAGGACTTGCTCAACAAGTAATACATTCAAAACAATACTAAGAAAGTTAAGCAGAAACCAAGGCAATTCCAGATTATTGCTAAAAATCTGAGTTTGTTTGTTTTCATTGTGTTTTGTTAGACAGTAGTCATGCCTTTTGTCGGCAGACTGTGAAAATGTTATGTAAAGCACAACTTTTGAAATGGAGGTCTTTTTAGTACATTCATACATGACACGGGTGGCTGTAGCTCAGGTAGAGTGTATGACTAAAAACACAAAGGAGTGTCCAAGGTCCAAAGTGAATTACAACAATACAAGTCATTCAGCAGTTTAACAGGATGAATGCTGATGAATAACTGCCTCTGTATACACACAAATGCTCCCTCATTTAGGTCTAATAGTAGTGCAGTATGTAGTAGTAGTGAGTCAACATATAGCATCTAAAAGAAAACAAAATCACGAAAGGCTACACAACGCTTCTTCAAGCCACTCTCTGCCACTGCATTTCCTGAAGTGGCACGGTCAAACTGTATTATCATGACCGTGCCACTATATTAAAGGCCTCTTAATAGTTTAAAAGAGAAAGAGCACATCGTACTAACTTAATGTGAGTCCAAGAACCAAATGTTTAAGGCAGTTTTCAATTTGCTTTGGCCCACTTTGCATCTCTACATCCTCAAACTCAACAAAATATTTGGTAAATCTTGAGTTATCCGTTGCTAATCACGTAATTGATTGCAGGCAAGCATGGTTGTGCAACTTCCCAACTTATACTGCACGGCTGTTAAGGAACCTGTAATGAAATCTCTTGTGTGGGGATTAAGAGACCTAGTGAAGGGGCCTGCAGCTGTGTAGGGACTGGTCTGTGGTTAGGAGGCTAAATGAAAGAAGGCCCCTTTCTGCAGAGGTTTACTATGACTTCCTGTAACTCAACCTCTCCATGAGTCAAGAGCCACCTCACAGAGAAAGGAATGTAGTGACAGGTTCCATGGAAAAATGAAGAGGGGAACCTGTTGTTTGACGGAATGTCTGTGTTTTTTTCCCGACTGGCTGACTGTTTTGTTTACTGGCAGTGTGGGTGGTTTTGTTCCTGACTACTTATTTAGCCTCTCCAGCTAAATATGTGGCTGGATAATCTATACTTTGTCTAGTCAGGTTTATATAAGTTCTCATATCATCAATATCTGTCTCATGTATTTATTTCTACTGTGCATCATATGTTGTTTATAGATATTTGTGAGTTACAGTTTCAAATAACTCAGCCTCACAGAGCATTTGAAAGGAAACCATCCCAGGCCTCTTAAACCAGACTTTGAGCGAGTGAGTGTTCTGCTGAAACATATGTGGTTTTGGCTGGGAATGAAGGATTATGGATGGACTGGGATTAAGGGTCCAGCATGGGAGCTGCGAGGGGGGGGGGGTGTGTGTGTGTGACAGAAATGTTGGCCGGAATGGTTCAGCATTGGGAACAAGGGGTTGGGTGAGGTAGGGGTGAGAGTGTTGGGCTGGGAGTTGGGGGGGATGCTGGGGAGGATGGGGTTTAGAGTTCTGAATAGGATGTGAGAAGGGTCTGAGGGAATTGGGGTGAGGAGAGATGGTCATGGGATGTGTGCAGTGTTTAGAAAGTGGGGTTAACACTGGGACAAAGGCTGTTGTAGAAACTCCCTCTCTGCGAGAACAAAACAGTCTTGTGTAGGGCATATCTGGCCCCAGCAAAGCTGAATGGACTTTTATTTAGTCACGTACTTAGCTACCCAGTACAATCAATAACTTTAATACTAAATACGTATTTTTATTGTGTGGGATCTGGTGTAAAGGAAACTATGAATTAGGTGGGCGAATAAAAAAGCTTTGCTGTTGCTGTGGTGTGGAGACTGTGGTGAAATTCTGACTCTGGACCTGGTTTAAGGTCCATGAAATTGGGGTTTGTGGCGAGTTATGAACAGTCTTTTCCCTTGTGTCAGGACCACAGTGGGAAGCTGATGTCAAAAATACCTGCTCTTAGCTGAGATTGATGGATTACACAAAGGTTCCAACAAAAACAGAAAGGAATTTGGACTGAACTGCAACATGAGAGAGTGGAATTTGGGGTGTCGGGGGAGTGTTGGGGTGAGATGAGGGATTTTATGCTATTTTGCCAAATTCAGTAAGAGCTAGATGTGAGAGATCTCTCACTCTTCCTCCCCCCCCTCTTTTTCTCCCTCCTCGCTCTCTCTGTCTTGTGTGCGCACACACAGACACATGTTGACACAAACTCCCTTTATCCAAAGCCAGTTGAGTAGACTTTTGGGAAGATGATATTATGGATGATATGGAGCACAAGATGACTCAGGCACAGGAATCCCAGAAAACCCACAGTGGCTGGCGGGACTACACAGAGAGAGACACAGAGAGAGAGACGGCGTAATTGAGGGAGGCAGAGGAAGTGTGCGTGTACATAGAGAGAAAAATATGAAAATCAAGGACAAGTAAAGGGG
Organism: Solea solea; assembly: GCF_958295425.1. Taxonomy (NCBI): domain Eukaryota; kingdom Metazoa; phylum Chordata; class Actinopteri; order Pleuronectiformes; family Soleidae; genus Solea; species Solea solea. Next base: position 15,310,785 of record NC_081146.1, read on the forward strand.
AAAAGGAGTCATGGGAATGTGTCATTGGATATAATAATTGGTTGCACTCTGTTCTTTTGGAGAATTGTTGATCATGACCTTAATGTGACCACAGATAATCAGAGAATGACCCAACAAACAAGAATAAAACAAGATATCCCAAATATTGATGAAAGTTTTATCAGACTTGCATCATTTTTTTCGTGGTTATGTAGCTCACTCTTATGTGGGCCTGAAGGGTTTGCTGGAAACGTCTGGTCTCTTTCTCTTATAATTTATATGTAACATAACTGTAGGTTGGTGGGTTTACAAGTTCACGTTACTTAGACACAAAAGCCATGAATGCAAACAAGGCCGGACGAGCAGCATTTGTTGTATGAGAGAAGACGTGCCCAATCATCTATAGTAAGCTCTGTCAACACTACAAATACAGTGAATTGAGAATAATATATTACATATTCTACATGTCACGCTATTCGTTGGCTCTGTGCCTTTGGGGCTGCTGCTGCTTCATTCCTGGGGTATTTTGTCGGAACCAGTGTTAGGGCCAAAGTCCAATATGCTGCACCCCCTCTACTGCAGGGCAGACACAACTGGAAGGAAGTGGGGTCAGGTTAGAGTAAATATTGTCAGAAATGTGCCTGCTCCTAGAACTAATTTTGGACACCTGATTTTTTTCTTCCATCCAAAAATCCAAGCAAGCTCAAGCAAAGAACACACTCACACAATGAATGACTTTAGCTGTGTCATAAAACTGATGGTTGTGATGGACCAGTATAAATTTAATTTCCCTGAAAGCAGCAGTCCTCCTCAAAACCATCACGTTCAAGCCCGATAACGTAAAAAATGTGAGAAATATGACATAAAAAGCCCAAAGCTTTGAAGTCGTGATGCCGTTTACATTTAATTATCATAAAGAATAATTTTTATGCATTATTCCACCAACACTACAAGTGAAATATATTAGTCTCTGTGATGGGATTCATTGTGCCAGTGTGGCAGCTAAGAGACGAGCAGAGGAGTAGAAAAGTGCTGACTCACCCTTGAGCTCCTGATATCCTGTACTTTCCAAACTTTTGCAGTGTTGCAGTGACCTTGAGCAACGCAGAGTGGAGCAAGAGAGTGCGTGAGGAAAATGAGACGAGAGAGAGAGAGAGAGAGAGAGAGAGAGGAAACCCTCCAGCCTGCTACTCGACAGATAATCTGTCAACCCCCCCACTGGTCCCTACACTCATGGTACACACGCACACACACACACACACACTCTCGATGGAACACATGCACACACTCCGCTCACCAGCCGCCTACCTCTGCAGCACAGCTGAGTGTCTGACAGAGAGGTAGTTGGTGGAGAACGCAAATATCTCCCTCTTCTCCTCTTTCTTTTTAAACTCCATCCATCACACCCAACACGTCACCCTCCTTCTCGTCTTTTCACTTCCAGCCTACTCTCTAATATATTATCTTTCATCTCTTTCCTAACCTTGCTTTAGCTCTTGCTGTGGGTCCATCAGGCTTCCTCTCCTTCTCTCTCTCTCTCTCTCTCTCTCTCTCTCTCTCTCGGTTTGTACTTGTTTACTTCTCTCCCTTATGTTACATTATGTCCTTTATTTGTCTTTGCCTAAGTTAGTTGAAATGGGGGGCGGGGGCAGTAATTGGTGAAACATTAACACTGGAGAAGTGGGAAATACACACTGGTGTTTAATCTGAATAGAAGCTGGAACACTGTTGATTATAATATTAGTCATGTCATCACAAAATGTGCCTCGAATTGGTTGTTGTAAAGCAAGCCAAAATTGCAAACTATTGCTTAGCCCTCTCACTATTTATCTTTATATTTATACACACACACAAAATTGTGGACGCATCATTAACATAATGCATTCCCTAGCCCTTTACCCTATCTTTCATCATCACAGCTAGAGCTGTGTTTCCATCATGGTACAGTTCGGTTTGATACAGTACAATTTGGAAAGGTTATGGTGTGTTTCTGTAACGGTTTGGTACGGTGTGTATTTTTTGGCGTTTCCATTAGGAATCGTACCAAAATGACTGTCCCCAACTGTTCCAGTTTTTGGTACCCTTCACTTGAGGTACCAGAGTAATAGTAAGGTATGGTACAGGTGGAACTAGACCCACGACAGTCAACTCAGCTGATTGGGGCGACAGAAAAGTGTTACTCCCTTGCGAACGGTGTTTCTGACACGGTGACGTGGCCAACGGTCACTTTGCCAAGTAAAGGTACTGTTCTCAGTTGAAACCCATGCCTGACCTGGCCGACAACGACAACACTTACCCTTACCCTAACCTAATCCTCACTTTAAATTTAGGTCCTAACCCTGAAAAAGCCCTTTAAAGTTGTGGGGCCCCCACAAAGATAGGTTTGTAAATTTTTTGGACCTCACAAAGATGTAAATATAAGTACACACACACATGTTTTGTGCATCATTCATAGTGAGGACACTCATGGACATAATGCATTCCCTAGCCCCTTATCCTAACCCTAAAACCAGGCCTTAACTCTCAAAAAGCTCTTTTAATGGGTGACCAGGCAAACTGTCCTCCCTTTCCCAAAATATCCTCACTTCAGAATCAGAATACTTTATTAATCCCCGGGGGGAGACACCTATACAAGAACACACACCCGCACACCAGTGTTAGTCCAGTAGATGAGAGAGAAATGGAGTCAAGGTCCGGTCACAGCCCAGTGGTGGCCTCAGGCTACATCCATACGACCATTTTTCCAGTTGAAACTAGTTCCAGATGAAAACGATCTGCACCCAGACAAGTGTTTCCGCTCCGTATCAGAAATATTCTTAATATCTATACTAACGCACCTCAAAATGTATATCATGTGACCGGTGTTAACAGGATTCTTTCCTCTGTCGTTGTTTGCTAAGTCTCAGAGGGCACAACCAGTGAGAAAAGCCACAGTAAGGTATGGGTAACTGCATGTGCATGGATTTAGAAATTGATCCTCATTTATAATATAAATGAGGATAAATTTCTAAATCCGTGCAGTACATATAAACCTCCTTCATCCAAGTCAATGGGTTTACACAATCTTGCACTCTAGGATCTCTGTTGGTTCATCTCAGTGGTTCATCATGCGAAACCTTTCTGAGGAGCGTCTTCATTTTTCTGGTAAAAAGGATACAGCAGTGGGAAGAGAGCAGAGTGAGTCAGCCGACTGACATTAACTAGCAAGCTTGTAAAAATGCGCAGATGCATGGCAAAGACGGAAGATGAGTCACACCTCACATTAATGATGATACTTGCACTTACTGACTCAATTACCACATTTGGATTTTAGTGATTTCCATGGAAGTTGTTGCAGACGTAGCTGAAGTGATGACACATGCTTTAGGCACAAAGACTGGGAGACGGAGAGAGAGATTTGGAAGTGAGATACAGTAGTTTCTGAAGTTTCTTCCAGCATATGTGATCATTTAGACCTTTACTGGTTGTATTGTTTGCTCTCAACATCTTGCTCTCTCCTCCATCTTTCTGTCAAATGAATTCCCCTTCAATCATGTGACACTTAGATTTATTAACATTATCCCCACTGAGCTGCTGCAGATGTGAGCCCCACGAATGTTGTTGGGGTGATGGGATGGTGTTGGTGAAAGCAGCTGGAACATCTGTAGAGATGCTGGGAATTCAATTCAATTCAATTCAACACTTTGTAGCTTGGAGATGACCAGTTGTGTGGGGTGATCGACCGGTTACAGACGAAACCAGTTGACACGTCTTCACAGTGGCGTTTACGGATGTTAATATTAAAGTTAAATATAATATTATATATAAATAATAGTTAAATATTAATTTCCCCCTGTTTACTCACCACTAAGACGATCGTCTGAATAAGGACCTGTGTGTAGGAGTTAGTGTCATCTGGGGTGAAGTTGCATATTACTACCAACTGGAAACCTGCCTCACACTTCACATCCAAGCATATATGAGAAAACTATATAAATAGATAACTATACATACCTACTTTCCTTCCTTCCTTACAGCACTTTGCTCAGTGACAACTGTGTTTTAAATGTGCTTTATAAATACAAATGACTTACTTACTTAATCCTCCCACAAACGATAAATCTGCCATCATCTCCTCACATTGGTCAGAAGTCCAGTAAAGTTTTATTTGGTGACACAAATTAACTTGGCTTGTGCATATTTTGTAATCCTCCGGGAGTCGGAAATTCTCCAGAGAGCTAATGCGGCCCAGGATATTATCACTGGTTGACATTTACTGTTGGTACAGATCCAGCTCTCCTTTCACACAGCACTCATATGACCTGCGGTGCCACAGTGTAGTTACAGATTTAAGGATTGAATATGGTCATTAATCACCTGTCAGTGGAACCTTATCATGTAAATATTGACCACCTTGTGTTGTCATTTACCAATATATTATGCACCACATATCGAATGCTTCAGTGTATGACTTTATAGATGAAATGGTTGATGGCATTATAAGATCTTCGTGCCTTTTTAATGTTAAAACCAACAGGATTATTAGATTATTGAACTTCTGCTGACCAACAGTTTCAGTCAACTCCACGCATTTTTATTCCAGACTTGTATAACATGCACATAGGGTCTTAAAAGGCCAAAAAAAAAAACATGTTTTGTGAGACCACGGTGACTTTGTTCACTGAAATCCAAGCAATCAATTTATGACTCCAAGTGAACGTTTGCCAAATTTGAAAATATTTTTCTTTCACCAGGGAATAAAAAGGTTGGACTCCACAGTGACCTTGAGCTTTGACCACCATCGAATCAGTTCGTCCTCGAGTCCAAGTGATCATTTGAGCCCAATTTGAATCTGTATTCATGCGATGTTTGACATAACAAACACCATAACGTCTTCCTAATGAAGCATTTAATTTCCATCATTGTCTCTATGTCCCAGCAGGGTTTTATTTGATGTATATTTATGTGAAGTGCAGTGGAGGAAGAAGTCTACATAGTTTTAGATAGAAAGCACAGAAGCACGGCCTCAGTCTGCTGATGAACTGGTAATAAGTTACAGTTGTGTTCTGTGTCTTCACTTGTGCATGTGTTTTGTGCTGTGTGTGTGTGTGTGTGGAACAAAGATAATTGAATTTGTGGTCCTATTTCTCTGTGGTATTGAGACCTATGGAGAATTGACTGTGTGTGTTTGAGCTGGTGCAATGGTGTGCAAATTATCTGCTTGTCTCTTGTCAGAGCAAAGTGCATGTTTTTATCTGCCCATGCTAATTAGTGTGTCCATTGAAAATACAGGAAGTTGTTTCTAGTGTGTAAAGATGAAAGCCATTAGAGCCGTGTCCAGTATTTCCTCTGCGTTGCGTTACATTGTGGGTCGACAGGGAAGGAAGGAAGGAAGGAAGGAAGGAACAAAGAAAGACATGGCTTTTGCAGAGTCTCATAGATATTTTGTGAAAAGAAAAGAATAAAAAGCTCTCCGTTCACTTCTGCTAAGGGTGTGTCAGGTTGTTGCAATTAATTATGATTGACACAGCACAGCATTATCATCGGCTGTAGCTCAGCGAGTGGTGCTGCACGCACATAACCAATAAGTGTGTTTTATTCAGAAGTTCAAAGACAAAGTTGAACTCTGAGTTCGAACCAAAACTGAAAGATGCAAAAATAAAGTAGTTAAAGTAAAAACTGATATAATGCCAGCAATTCTGAAGACTTTACAGGCCTAATTCAAATTTAATTAACTTTAAAAAAAAGATGTAATCTAATTTGGGCACATTTAACTGAGGGGAAAATGCAACTATAATAATGTATTGTTTGTATTTATGTAACAATTGAGAGTCAAATACACATTTAAACGCTAATGTGAAAAGACTCCATAAAAATCTGAATGTGGTTTAAATGTTTTCGCCATCAAATTGTTACAGCACACGCAGTTTTAAGTGTGGTAATAAAGACAGTTTAATTACATTTCATACTGCTAGTAATCTCAAGAATGTGGCTTAGTGTGTTTCTTTGTTTATTATCCTGCAGTGGAAATCCAATTTCAAACATTCAAAACAGAGATAATGTGTTAAAATAGATCTTAAAATCAAGTATCTGCCTCCGCTGCCAGAGTGTATAGTTTATGCTCATATTAAAGTTGATAAATGCATTATAACATAGCATACTGGCCCCAAGAACTTTTATAATTAAAGTGGAAAGGATTGTATTTTTTCATGCTAAAGTGACAGAAGTGGCTAAAGGGGACAACTCTCCAAGTGTAATTAAACAAAGACTCCATTCATAATGTGCCATGAAATATTTATGATGTGTCCTAGATACACATTTCCTGAATTTCAGCTCACATTATTACTTGAGAGATGCTGAGGTATAGACTCTTGTATTGGGCTGCCCTCACAGCAAAAAACTGATTATTTTCTTTTTTTTATGTTTCACTATTAGAATTAGTTTGGTTCTCCAGTTTTCTGCACACAAAACTTTTCTTTTGTGGGTGATATAAACCAATCACATAACCACATCCCCCTACCCAGCATCCATAGCTTAAGTGAAGCGCTCTTGAGCAAAGCACTAATCCTCCAACTTCTCCCTGGGTGCTGTAACTTGGCTGCCAACTGCTCCGTTTGTGTGCATTTTCACTATTCATGGGTGTTCAAAGTGCTTGGCTGAAACTGACAAACAGACATCTCTTGCATTTCTTATTTCTTAACAAAGTCAAAGTCAACACTTGACACACTGGTGTTCACTACTATGGTTGCTGTGGTAACCACGCACACAGATTAAAGGACGGTGAGGGTGGCATCTGTCTCCTTTAAGGAGACGTGGTGGAGGGCCACACGGTTGGTGAAGTGGTTAGCACTCTTTCCTTGGCAGCGGGTTTGCGACCCGGTTGGAACAAGGACCTTACTGCATGAAGTTTGCCTGTTCTGTCCGTGTGTGCGTGGGTTTTCTTTGGGTTCTCCAGTTTCTTCCCACAGTTCCAAATTATGCAGATTTGGGGATTATGCAAATTGGACACTCTAAATTGATGTCACATGATGAGTGTGAGAGTGGATTGTTTTTTGTCTCTGTGATGGACTGGCGACCTGTCCAGGGTGTAGCCCACATTTTCACCCTATGTCACTGGGATTGGCACCAGCGACCCTCATGTGGAGTATGGATGGATGGAGAAGTGGTGGAAGTGGTTCGTTTAGCAATACATCTGTCGCACTTCTACCAGTATCTCTCACATTTCACATTCAAACACGGCCAAAGTCAGCACCGCACACACTGGTGCCCTTAGAAAGTGGCTTGCCATGTTTGTTTATTAACCACATAGTTCACTTTGCAGGCTTCAGACAGACAGCCGTTCCAAATTAATAGAGAGAAACCCTGGTGTAATGCATCAGTTGGCTGCTTTGGCACGTCTTACTGGCGATACATGATTGCTGCGCATTTGAAAACTGAATTTTGCATATGCCCCCCTCCCCATAAAAAATAAAAAATAAAAAATAAATCTCACCATCTGCCACTGCCGTACATAGTGGGAATTATTCCCTGCTACACTGATTACACTGAACAGATTATCTTCCCAAACGCTTCCTCCTGTAATCAATAGTTGCTGACTCAGTTCGGAGCTCTGCACATTACTAGACTGTACGTGCGATGTCGCTTCCTTGTCGCACATTAAAACTGGGCAATTAAATGCCACAGCAGGACAAGGACAGTATAACTTAATGGTTCCTTTTTACTGCAGATCTTAGATCCTTGCATCAGCCCCAAGTGAGTACTATCTTTATATTCAGCAACAGGGACAAGGTAAATTATTGTTTTCACACATTTTTCTTTTAAAGTTAACAAGGGCAATGCATGACATATATTGTGTTAACAAGGGAGATGGTGCCCCCCCCCCCCAACACACACTCAAATTGCCCCTCTCCTGTTAAAAGCCACCGGTGTATGAAGCAGAAACCGTCGCAGTGAGGAATGAAGGCCACTGAGTTAAGCTTGTTGAGTTTAATGGTGCAGGAAAGATGTGGTAGAGTAATGGCTGAGGGTGAGCTTCTCTACAGGTCTGTCAGGTACAACAGTGATTGGGGGGGGGGGGGGGGGGGGGCAGGCAGTCTATCCTACAAGACAGTGCTGTATTTTTTTTTTGGGATTAGTATTACAAGTGCACATTTTTAAAATTCAAAAAGACAATATGCTTAAGATAGGTACACCATACTTCTATGAACTCCTACTCGCTGGCAAATATGCGGGACAATGCACAAACACCTAATCTATTCAGAAACAGGAAACGCATCAAATATTTTAAATGCACACACAATCTTACATTCTCACATGTATAAACACACTGCTATTTTTACTCATGGTAAGCAGTTTTATAGTATAATCCATACAATATCACAATACTAGTAATAGTCCCAGTTCTTCATGACATTGTTGTTAGAGTTCACCATCAATATATTCATGTAGCTCAGTTTGTAATTTGTCCTCGATACTAATGAAGACTCTCTTTAACCACTGACACCTAATAATATGTTACGTCGAATATTTAAATACTTTGGTTTTGTTCATGCATTTAGCGCGATAAGTTACAGCAACAGCAACATGGAAATGTGTGTCATTTTATCTACTTCTGCAGAGCGGTTGCATAAATCAGTGCATGTCCGTTAATTGTCAATGGGGGTGGTTGCCTTTATATTAAATCCGAGCCTTAGTCATGCTCAGCCTTACTTGTTGATATAATGGCATGCAGCATTTTCCCAGCCGGCTAATTAAAGGCAGAGTGAAGAAAAAGCCATAGAAAGAGCCAAAAAAACCCCAAAAGAAACACATTTGACTCTGAAAGTGTGGTGATGCCAGCAAGTAGTTTTGTTTAGACACCAGTGGTTTATGTCTGTGTGATGGTGATATGGGGCAGATGCTGCGGTTGTTAATGGTCGATTTTATGTCGGATGTAGTTTGTTGTAGAGGTTGAGCTGCAATTCTACTGATTGATTGTAGTGCAGACATGTCTGTGAGGGCATAAAGATCACGATGAAGGGTTTGATTTTGTTCATTAAAGTAGAAATTGCTGTCATCCTCTCCTCTCCTCTCCTCTCCTCTCCTCTCCTCTCCTCTCCTCTCCTCTCCTCTCCTCTCCTCTCCTCTCCTCTGCCAGATGGCTGCTCCTTAATCAAACTGTGGTACCTCAGAGAGGTAAATACATTACACTGCCCTGATTACACTGACTAGGAAAGCGTATCTTCTGAATGTGTGTGCATAGCCTTGGCATTAGGGTGACGGCAAGTACATAGAATGGTACTGTGGTGAAGTCTCAAGGCACCACCAGCTTTGTTGTTTTTATGTATGTAATTCTGTGATCACTGGCATTTGGATTGGGATGAGAGTTTAACTCATACAACATGTGTCTGTGATGGTTCAGCATATCTTGGCGTAATATAGCTTTTCCACAGCAGATATTTGTTGACAAGAAATTGTAGGACAAACTCAGATTTCAACAGTAACCCTAATTCGGTTCCACTCCAGTTTTAAGAGAACCAGGTTTGTGCTATTGTTCAAGTGTAAGGTTAGGCAGGTGTAGGCGATTGGACGTATTTGAGTTATCCTCCAAGAATCTTCTGAGTCCAAGAGTCAGATTGTTCAGCCCTCAAGTTTCAGGTACTTTTCTGGAAAAAGTTGTTATGAAAATAGTATACATGTTTACCCTGTTTCCTGGTTGTGGTTAGCACTCTTGCCTTTGCAGCAATGGGGTTCGCGACACGGTCAGAATAAGGGCCTTTCTCAGACACTTTAAATTGACCGTGAGAGTGGATGTGATGGACTGGCGAACTGCCCAGGGTGTACCTCACATACCGTGGGTCGCACGGTTAAATGTCACCTACCTGAGATTGGCACAGCCCCCCCTGTGACCTTCATGTGGAGGATAAAGCGGTAGACGATTGATAGATATTCCGTATGGTCATTATAGCAATGCTAAAAGAAAACAACAAATTTTGTGGTGGTCTAAGACTTTTGCACAATAATGTATATTTGGAGGAGGTAAATGGGCGAGTGAGGGGTGGTGCAGTGGGCACCATCACAGTCTTATTATGAGGTGCTCCATTTATAAAGGAAATATGCACACATCCAGGCACATAGCACGTGTGCCAAAATGATTGCTCAGCATATATGTAGAGAATCACTCATTCTCCAAGAGTAAACAATCCCCTCTGCCTGCTGTAGCTATGGATACTTACTGCTGGAGGCCTTTCATATGGCTGCACTGGTCTGTTCTACATTGTGGTATAGTATCGTTATCCCTGCCAAGTATTGAAGCAGGCAGAGTGCTGTCATACATTCCCGCAAAACCCATAAAGGCTGCTGTCATACAAGCCAGCAGATCTGTAAGCCCCTGGGCTTGATGTCACACAGTAATGTATGTCTAGCTGTGAAAACACTGACTTTGAGGTGAGCCATGTAACTTGCTTTGGCAGGTGGAACAAAGCAGAGTAGAGCTGCACTGCTAATAGTCTGGCAACCCAATAGTGTTCGAGGCAAACAGAATGGTTTTCCCAAGACCCGGCTGACTGAGTGCCGAGCAGCTGCACTGTGGCGCTGCACTTTCTGGGTTTTTCTGGAAATTCTGAGAGAAAATGGGAATGTTACATGCTGGTTAGTTAAAATGAGTCAGAGGATTTTATTTATTATTTTTTTTTTTTACCAGTCAGAGTTTTGAAGGGCAGGGTACGTATTCAGATGAGAGAGAAGTGATTCTGGTGATGCACTCAATGTTTTGTTACCATTATGATTATGATGATTATTATTATTATTATTGTTATTATTATTGTAATAAATAATATTTGGTAATGTAACTTTTCTAATCTGCAAGCATCCATCCATCCATCTTCTACCGCTTTATCCTCAGCTGAAATAGGGGCGATAGGGAGGGTACACCCTGGACAGGTTGCCAGTCCATCACAGGACCACATACATAGACAAACAACCATCCACTCTCACACTTACGGTCGATTTATCCAATTTACTTAATCCCCATATTGCATGTTTTCGGACTGTGGGAGGAAGCCAGAGAACCCGGAGAAAACCCACACACACATGGGAAGAACATGCAAACTCCATGCAGAAAGGCCCTTGATCCGACCAGGTCGTGAACTTGGGTTTTCTTGCTGCAAAGGCAAGAGTGCTAACCACTACACCAACAGTGTGGCCCTTTGCAAGCATCACTATCTACAATTCTGATGAATCTACTATTTTTTAAATACATTTTTGATTTGTAGAATGTCATATAGCAGGTACTTTATTCAGGTTGTCCTACTTGAACACTTCAGATGCTTAATTAACAATTAAAAGTTATTGCTGATTCATTTAATGTCGGTGTTGTGTTCAGTTTGCCATGCTAACATAGCCTCAGAACCTAGTTCTTGTCTATGCAGCTCAGTGTTTTTAGGCGTGGTGTGTTATCAGAGGCAAAGGGATGAAAGATTTGTGTGGGGAAAGACTGAACTGTTTTCCTTGAACTTAAAGAGATGTCATCACATGTCTGGATCTACACGAGTACAGTGAATGATGACCACACGTAATGTGGCATAATGTAACAATCGCAGCCAGAGAAAATATTTTCAATAATACACTCGGGGTCAGCAAAGCAATGTGCTGATTTAACCTCCTTTTTCAGGGTGTAGGGGTGTTGTTCTTCCAAATGCTTTCAGTGACAGTAACAAGAAGAGAAACATCATAGAGGCTTTTTGCAGGATTTTGGATATTGAATTAAGCTACAGTAAATTATTTGTCGAGAGTAACCTGATGATGTTTAATCCATGATAATTAACAGTAATGATACTGACCTTTGATAAAGCCTGATGAGATGTAGTGAAATCCTTCATGCATTATAATTTTTTGTTATGAGCAACAGCGTAGGCGTCGGGAGGATTAACACTATGAATACTGGATGTGCATCATGAGAGTAAATGTGCTTACTCTATTGATTAAATCTCCCATCAGTCACCTGGCAGCACAGCTCCCCCATCTATGTCTCTCTCTCCTTGCCTTTACCCCCACATCTCTCTACTCATCTCTGTCAAGGCGGGCTCAGTGGAGTGGTTAAATTGTCCATAGCGCGTAAACACTCGTTTATAAAAGCTGACAGACGTGGCGGTCGTTTGCTGAAATTAATTACCCCTCAGAGCCACAGCAGGCGTCGGCCTTAGTCAGTCAGTCACGGTCCCCCACCTCCCAGGCCCGTACCTGCAGGAGTGAAAGAGGGAGAAGTGGAGTGCGCGAGGGGAAAATGACATGAGGTTTGCAACTGTGGATCTAATTTGAAAGAAGTATACGAGTCAAAATGGAAAAATGCATAATTGATCAATAACAAAAAAAAGTAATGGCACCAAACAAACTCTGCGAAACCATATCGGCCTTAGTAATGAAAAACAATGTGACGGAAAACAATGCGGGCATATGGGTTATTAATCCAGATTTTACATTTTAGCTGTGAAATATACCCTTCTCCTTATTTTGCAGGAGCAGAAGATCCATGGGCAGTTATTTTTGCACTGACGCAGCCAAATATGACAATGTGATACACACCATGGCGATATCAAACTAATCAGACTGTATTCATCTTCAACGAGAGTAACTTAATGAACTTCAGCGCTATCTGATGCAACACTTCTCTAACATTAATAAAAGCTTCATCTCCTGTCTAATTTGCATAATTGTTCAAATGAATCCACTGATGTGCTGTTTCTTTTTTTAATAAAATCATGATTTGTGTTCAAATGCGACGCAGCTTGCTGTTGGGTGAAAAGGAGCGTGAGAGGGGGAGGGATGGAGGAGCAGAAAGGGAGGATAGGAGGAGTGGGATTTGCACAGGGCCTAAGGTGATTTGTCACCATTTTGATTTAGTCATGTAATGAAGCGTACAGTGTTGTACAAGGGGTTATTGGTTTGAAGTGATTTTTCATATGGCTACATGCTACAGAGATAGTTTAGCGTGTTTCTCACTTTGTGGAACTTAATATCGGGCCCATCTTGCCCGCCTCTCTCACTGATTGAAACATCAACTTGTTCCCCTTCTGTCATTTATCCAGTTATTGATGGTGCCCATTACAGACTTGATTGGAATTCTCCAATATTGCTGCTCCTCTTTATTTTGTTTTGAGGTTTAAAGTGACATTTGCCACAGTGAAATCACCTCTAAATCTAAATCGCTGCAGAGCAAGAAAGGACATTTTCTCTCTATCTCTATTCTCATGTGTCTCATGTGTTTGGTGTCCTGTGTGAGGTTGGTCTAACTGTCCATTTCAATAAAATGTTTTACGAAAATCTAACGGCTAAACTCTACAAGGGAAGGGTATCCTGAGCCAGCTGGCAGCCTTTTTTTTTTCCCACTAATCACTTTTTGATATTATAAGCCAATATCACACTGGCATCTTGTCTCTGATGATGCTGTTTCATGGGTTTATATTTGCTTTTTTTTTTTTCCAACGGATACATATGAGCATGACCTGAATATTAAAAAAAAAATTACGCCTGTTGTCGGATTCATTGAGCTGCACCCTCCTCATTATCTGATATTTCTCCAGACAGACATTTTGAACAGAGCTGGCAGAAGTCTTTCACCAAGGGAAATTCAGTGCTAATAGAAACTGCAATATAGAGATTGGACAATAACTTAAACTGAAATTAGTTTTCAGAACCCGATTACTAGACGTTGTGTTGATTACATTGTTCACGCGTGGTGATTCGACACTGCTTTGTCCAAACTAAATGTAGCAGAAAGTAAAGATATCATAAAAGCCGACACTTTGGAAGAATATGATGATGCTTGTTTTTCTACGGTGGTGGAGATGTCATATATAACGTTGCAGTTGTTTTATGTCAAATGATAAAGAGAGGCAAATGAAGGATCGCGTGGTGGTGTTTAGTGTGGGTGCATCATGAGGTCCACGGCGACTTGCACTGCACAGACATGCTCCGCGTGGATTATCAGGGACAAGACATACACACAAAGCCAGTGGACAGCCAGTTAAACGTTCACATCCTGAAATATTTCAATTATTGTTTGTGAATTGTGACCTTAGACTGTATCTAAAACATGGATTAAGTCTTTGCGTTCCTCCTGAAGGCAAACAGGAAATGAGAATATATTGAATTAAGTAGCCTTAAGTTTGCCGGTGAAGCTAATCAGGAGGTAAAAATATATTGAATGACCACTCAGCTGGTTGAAATAAGTTCCTCATTTGAACAGAAATCTATGGACATGGTTGGTAATGGTCTGGTTTTGGGTCTATAGAACATGATGACCATTTTATAAATTATCTTTCCCATCAGAGGAAAAAAGTTGATAAAGCACATCACATATGAGTGGACACCAGTGTCACTGACAGCTGGTATCAGCCAATATGAGGCTGGCTACAGGTGATGCCTCTGAACTTGTTGTATAAAGTCAACATGGCACCAGTTCTGATTCTCATGGGCGACATCAGGACCTGTTGCCACAGACGGCATCTGTTCTAGTGATGCCCCACAGACGAGATTCACAAACATTTTAAACTGCATGTTTTTACACCTCGTTTTTGAGAGTCTGTGTCATGTGTTCTTTAGCTGACTGATGTTTTTTTGGCTGACTTAGTGACTTCTTGCCTCGCAGATTGTATCAGTCCTCTGAGAGTCATAAGAAATCATTGGCCTGGTTATTGCCTGTCCTCTGTGTTGGGTAAGATAGAGAAAGGAATAACATTTTAATACACTTATTTTGTTTTCTCTAACACAAGCACTCTTTGGGAGCAATGTGGGGCTCAGTCATGTTTTCACATGTGGACATGAGGAACCAGGCATTAAAACATCACTAAATCAATCAATCACTAAACTATCTTCTTGGATGTTATGTTGATGCTATAGTGGCTCTATTTTTTAATGTTTAAAACTTAAAGTGTTCTTATTCAGTTACCCCAAAACCAACACCAGTTATTCTACATTGTCTGCAGTCTCTGCGTTTGTATCTCAGGAGACTCATAAAGAGACAAATTCCCTCATGCTGTGTGTGGCAATTGGATGTAATAGTCCATTTACCTCTGTAAATCTGCTGTGTGCAAATACCACACTGTGTGTGTGCGCGTGTGTGTATGTGTGTGTGTGTGCGCATGTGTGATGATACCCTGGCTCGTGTTTTCTGTGAAAAGCGACTGGAGCAGCTTCTGTAGAGTAGGCCTATCATCATTATGACCTCGTCTGTTTTCCCAGCTGTATCTGAGCTAAGATGTGAGGCTTTTTGTTTCTGGCTCGGTGTTTGTTATACATCTGGTGGTCAGCGATGAGAGAAACACATGAGAGTCACAGCATGGCCTTTCCTGTTCCATTTGAGAACTGCTTTGATGCCCGGGGACTCTAAGAACCCACAGTGTCAATGGCAACACTTTGATATTTTGCTCCAGCTGTCAGTTTTTGTCTGTTTTTTGTCAAACACTAGACATGGGAAACAGCATCTCTGCCAAAAAAAAAAAGGCCCTTATGCCCCAAAAAAAGGTGCAGATGCAGCATTCAACATATTTTGTCTTTAAAAAAAAAAACCCAACAACCAGACAATTAGATTGTGCTTAAGATGTAATAGATGTGTCTTTTCTACAAAATTAATACAATTAACAAGTGTGTATTTACCACCACCATGACTACCTTGCTGCCATTGAGGAAGCTTTATTGTGGCAGCAGAGAATAGAGAAAGAGATGTAAAGATTGTACCTCTCGTAATAGGATTGTACTGTGCTTTTGGAAGAATCAATTCTCTCTCTTTGTTTCCATAAACTGCAGTGTCAGCAGAATCTTAATTTTTCATAAAAAAACTTTTGCTGGTGTGCAACTTATATATAGCAGACACACACACACACAAACTAATCTCCCTGTGTCCCTCTGTCGTTTGGCAGTCCGAGTGCTATTGAATGAATGAACGTGTAACCATCCTCCATCGAGCTGCTTAGCCCGATGCATGTACATCCCTTCTGACAGCAAAGATTCAAGGGTGCACATTGCACTGCAAGTTCAGTACAATCAATGCAGCCTTGTTTCCATGCAACATGCTTTTATAGTTCATGGGGAAGTTCAGGCTGAAATGACTGCAAGATGAGCTCATGCAGTGACTCCGCTGCAATCTAGCCGAGTGTGGATCATGACTTGAATGTAACAGGTTATCAAAAGGTTTTATGTAGTCCATTAAGTTTCACCCCACACAGAATACACGTGTTTCTATACATAATATATGATATGCTGTATATTTAACTTTTTTAAGGACATGCTGCTTTGATTCAAATTCAGGGCAGTAAAACAGTTGAAAACTAACGGATATAATCTTAACCAAGATAGTGGTTTATTGTTAGTGGTCAAGGATATGGCTGGTGTTTTGTAATGCAGTAAATACATTTGTGTCTAATGCCGTGTTCACAGCGGACGTGACCCGAATTTATCGAGTGACAACTTTACATTCAAGGTCAATGCACAAATGGCGTCTATTATTTTTGTGTGTGTGGACACTCGGAGGTGTGCGACACTTTATCTCTTGCGGAAACGTCCGTAGAGAAGAAAGAAAAGACGTCTTGTGTGGTTTCACAACTTGGCAAGTTTCACCAAGCTCCATGGCTGGACGAGAGCCGCTTCCAGCGATACTTTCACATGACGAGCTCTTGTGTTGTGAAACCACGCAAGATGACAGTTTCTTCTCTGCAGACGTTTCCATAAGAGAGAGAGTAACAATGCTTTGGTTGACGATTAAAAGAAATGCCCCTTACTGCTGTTTAAAATACGGCGACTTGCGTCAGAAAATGTACAAAATGATCCCGCGGCACAATATACGCAATTGCGAGATTGTTAGCTGTTTCACATTACATTATTTCTTACTAAATCCATATCTAATGCTGGTAATCGTACAGTGGGTGTCTGTGTAGAAGCAGGAGCCTTTATCCCTTTAAGTCCTAGACCATATTTTATGTCATGCACTATAAGTTATCTTGTCAGCAGATGGCTTCAACCTGATTTAATATGGTTGGCTGTCATTTCTTGCCTTTCATTTACAAGTGAGGCTTTGACTCCGCCATATCCGATACAGGACGAACAGCCATTTACCTGATGACTGACTTCCTGCCTGCTCTCCTCTTGGTGGTAGAAAATGTCTGCCACTGCTGTTCCTCATAATTACAATCATAAAACACACTATTACAAGGTTCATCAGATGGCTTTAAAAATCTATGTAAAAGCCTCTGGTACTACATCAGCAAAATTCAAGGTTAATATACAGCAAACAACAATAGAGTAGAGAGTATAATATCTGACTAGAGCAGCTTTAATTATCCCCATGGGAAAATGTGACCACGGCAGTAATTAACAGGACACAACAAAGAAAAAGTATTAAGCAGCACAGCACTTTAAATAACATAATCGGTATTTACTCAAAAAGACAATTACAAAGATCGAGTAGTAGTGCATAACTAAAAATGATAACTGTGTACAAATTACACCGCATCATTTATGCTGTCTTCACAACACACTGGGCTCAGTTCACGTGATAAATAAACTCAATTTGTCACATGGCTAACAAGGCGAAACAGATAAAAAAAATAAGAAAGTCATTCTCAGTGAGGGGTCACTACTGTACAGTGACACAGTGAGCTGCCTCCACGCAACACCGCTGAGTTTAGACAAAGCCAGAGTCAAGTCAAATTATATTGATTAAGTGGAGACGCAATAATGCCCGTGGCAAAATATGGTGTGACCTGTGTGTTGCAGGGGGAACTACAACATCACAGCACTGTTTACCCACTTCTCAGTATATATGCTCACAGCTCTGGGTGTTTGTGTACAATTTACACCAGTAAGTATTTAGTGAGGATGTTTGTGTCTGCTGGTGATTTAATTAAATTAATCTGCCTTGTCGTAATCCAAGCAAACATTTCATATGGTTCAGTTATTGATCAACTGGAGCTGACGCATGTCAGAATCACCTTTTTAAAGACATCCTCATCATGTGACAATCTGTTGTCTCTGTACAGTGCACTAAAGGATGTTTTCTTGTCAAGTTTGCCTCTGAGCTTAACATATCATTAGTGTGTATTGTGTAGGTTGACAGAAATATACAGACAGACACACAGGAATGGTGACAAAAAAACCTCTCACACAATAGCACAAAGAAATGCCCACAAGAACGAGAGCTCCCACTCTTTTTTTTTTTTCCATTTAAAAATGCTAAAATGTCTGCTCCAAGTATCCCTGCTGTCCACACTACCTCAGCATTTTCAATCCCTGAAAACGAAGGAGAAACTGACCATACTCTGCCCATTTGCTGGAGGAAGCCAACCCAGAAGTAAAAAATATACTAAATAGCCACAAGGGGGTGTCTGTGCTGTTTGTGAAGAGACGTACGTTTGTATGGACGTCTGTGGAAAAATAAGCCCACATTTTTACTTGATTTACAATGTCAGTAAACATTCTCCTGAGGATTTAAAGGCAAGTAGACGAGAAAGTGAGGCAACCGCTGGTATCGTCCAATGAGAGCTAGGTTGACATTGTGAATTTGCAGTTATGGCAGTGGTCAGAGGGCTTCAAAATGAAAGTTTACAGGTGACGTCGCAACCACCTGCCACTTGGCTGTGACTTGAGTATGAGCTGTGAATGAAAAGCGTTGTTAACACTTACAGTTTCACCTCTAATTAATGTACCTTAACCACTGTTACATTACCAGTACGTTCTGAAACTAAGCAGAGGAGATGTAAGTTTCCACGCGTGTTAGTAGGATGCGGCTTCCTTTTAATACGGCGCTGAATCGCTTACCTGGACGCAGACAGATAGTTATTTGAAAAAAAAAAAACTGTTTTCAAATCAAACATAGTATTATGGACGTCGCCTCGGTGAAGGTTCCGCTCTGCGTTTGCATGCTCCTCTCGTGCCCCTTTTTCCACTGCAGTGAACTTGCATTGTCTGCCAACCCTTGTCTCTTTTCCCGCACACGCACAGCTGCAGTCAGAGGGCAGAGCAGCCTTTTCATGCATGGCTCACTGTGCTTATGTAAGAGCGCTACTTAAATCTGGTTACATCACAGAACAGGCAGCACTGTGTCAGTGGGTCACTGTGCCGCCGAACCACAGTGCTACATACACTCTGCATTGGGCCCTTGGGCCCCTTCACCGAGCAAGTGTGAATGAAGCATCTGTGTGTGCACTCAGGCATTCAGGCTCAACTTTTGCCTGCTCACTCAGACCTGTGTTCATACATGTACTTGTGTTTCCTCTCATTGTGTATGTGAGTGACATTAAATACAGTAATAGCTCGTGTCAAATTGAACATTCTGCTCCATTTCAGGAGTCATTTATTATGGAAAATGTGCCAATGCTGCGCCTACAGAGTCCCAGCAGGGAATCCTCTCTATGTCAAAATTCTTCTTCTGTATCCTCTTCTCACCCTTTACCCCTTTTGCTCTTTGTACTCCCTCCTCACCTCCGCCTCCCTCTCAGCAAGAACAGCCCATCTCTGTCTCTTTTGCTCTCTCTCTCTCACACACACACACACACACGCACACACGCACACACACACACACACACATACCCTGAGGCTCCATCGAAGGCAGGACCAACCACTCCCACTGTTCTATAGTTCCATGAAAAACACAGAGGGCGAGAGACACAGACAGACAGAGGAAAAGAGAGAGGGAGGGAGGAGCGTTGCTGCGCTGAAGCCGAGCCCCTCTATGCCTCCGCACGCAGAGTGGAGCAGACGGGCAACAGCCACACAAACACACTCCCCTCTCAGTTACATGCACAGTCACACATACCACACACATACCACAACCACTGCCGCCACCGCACGCACACACACACACACACACACACATAGTGAAGGCTGCCAAGCTCAGTGGGAAGCAAGCCGTCAGGGAGAGAGCTTGAGAAGAAAGAGAAGGATCGCAGAGGGGAAGAGAAGAAAAGAAAAGAGAGAGTTGGAGGAGGCACCTTGTGGATCAGAAGGGATTTTCCTCTGTGTGAGTGTGTGAGCGTCTGGATAAGACTATCTGCTTCTTCCTAAGCAAGAGGACTTTTTTAACCAAGGCTTTTTTTTCTTTCTGGTCATCCTCCACACTGGGCTCCAGCGATATCTACCGATCTATCCCCAGAGCTTAACAAAAGAGCCAGAGAGTACGAGTGAGTGAGAGAGAGAAAAAAAAAAAGGCAGTCACAGCTTCAGCTCCAGACCACCCTCTCTCCTCCTCCTTCTCCTCCTCCTCTCCTCCATCCATGTGTGAGTTCATCGCTGATTTCACTGTCTTTACAGAGCAGAGGACGGTGTGTGTTCTCTAGGATACAGCCAAGCTCCCCGTGGGATCAGGGTCCTGTCTGGTGCGCGTGTGTGTGAGAGAGAGAGGAAGAACGAGATTGGCAATCGGATACACAGGAAGAGAGAAAGAGACAGAGAAAGACCAGAGAGAGAGACAGACTGGAAAGCAAATTGAAAGGGCATGTTCAGGGCAGCAGAGAAGAAGTGATTCTGATTTTCAGATCGGAGAGGAACCGGCAGTTGAACCCTGTCTATTCCTCCTTTCCTCCTCCTCACCGTCCTCTTTTTTTCCCCCTCTCCTTTAACTCTCTCTCTCCATCCTGCTAATAAACCTCCCCTATTGTTTCTTGTGTTGAGTCTACTATCCTGTCATATCTCCCTTTTCTGCTGCCACTCAAGATTCCGTCTCTTTTTCCAGACCCCATGGGGAAGACTGCTTTTGTGAGGTTCCCTCTGTGAGCTCCCAGACAAATAGACAGACTAATATCCCAAGTACTATCTGTTCTTCTGTCCATCCCTTCTCTCTCTCTTTTTTTTGCGTTTACCACACACGCACACTCCAGTAAGAGAGCGTTCTCTCTCTCTCTCTCTCTCTCTTTGCATCCTTGACTCTTGGAAACAGTCGTCTCAAGGATCCAGGCTGACCCTTTGGAGTGATCATATCCCACCTGCGAGCTTCTACCTCCAGCCTCCAGGACCTTCATTTGGATTCCAGCTACATGGGAAAACGTTTGGAGCAGCAGCAAATGTACCCCCACTACACCTACTACTACCCCCACTATCTCCAGACCAAGGTAGGACGTCAGTGAGGTTGACCTATTTTACCCCCTTACACCATACAACCCCCCCCCCCCCCCCCCACCCCATCTTTTTCCTTCACATCATGGCAAAATGTATGTTATGTTGGAACAGTTTGTGAAAGAGCAGAAATATGCTGGGGTTGCCTCAGAAGTCAGCTTGTCGTCTCCCCCCCCCCCTTCTTCCACATCTGTCTTTGAGCAGGGACATATTGGTGTCACTCAGCTCTCTCCTCCCCCCTTTCCTCATACAGGCTACGCGCCTGACCCTTTCCTCCTCTCTACGACCTCACCACCTCCAAGTTCAAGTTCAGGGCATGAGGCCCACCCTTCACTCAGCCCTTGTTTTCACTCCCACTCTGTCACTCTGCGGCTCTTCCACCAACCCCCCACCCCCCCACCTGTTCAATCACTGGCCACCCCCGGCTTATAATGCATGTTTTGATTGATGAGACCAGATATGCTCTGATTACTGAGAGTGGAAAAAAAAACCGAGCTGAATTTTCGTCTTGGTTCACCAAATCATTTGAATTTGAGTATTCTACCATCAAGAAGAAAGTGGATTACTCAGGCCTGATCAATTTATCCTTTCCTCAAATTACTGAGCCTACCATTGTCTTTATCTGCTGTGATAGTACATGTGAGGGGTCTGGCAGATTTGCTTCAGTGTTTGGTAAATGGTATTGTCGGCAAATCAGATACAGAGAGAGAGAGAGAGAGTAACAGAGATAAAAGTGAAGGAGTGGGATGTTGTGAGAATAGAGAGATCATGCGTCTGTGTG
The DNA here is from genome assembly GCF_958295425.1 of Solea solea. Taxonomy (NCBI): domain Eukaryota; kingdom Metazoa; phylum Chordata; class Actinopteri; order Pleuronectiformes; family Soleidae; genus Solea; species Solea solea. The sequence continues at coordinate 15,332,605 of NC_081146.1, forward strand.
GACGAGGTGTGGGAAGAGCAGGTAAGGAAGTGCTTGCTCCACTTTGAACCAAACGCAGACTGCATGATGCATTCGGAGGCAAACAGCAAAACATCCAGTTAAAACGTGGAGACAATGGTTAAACCGACTACACATTGGAAGTGTCGTCTCAAACATGGAGTTGTTATATCATGAGCATATAGAAAAGCACTTTAGGTTGGATATAACTCAAATTAGCTATCATTTTTGTATCTGCATGCTCAGAATGTTTCCTCTATACAACAGCAAACTGTAAAAGTTACTAAACCACTGATCAAAAAGACAATAAAATATCACTAAAGGACAATAGCTACTAAATGTCTGGCGACATTCAATGATGTTGAAAGAAGCTGCCTTGCAATGAGGACAAAGAAACAGTTACAAGGAGAGGGTGGGCTGCTTTTATTTTCTGCTTATGGTTACGCGCTGAAGACACTTTTGCTTCTTGTTATCTTTTAATAATACATACCTCGCCACCACAAGTTGAGGATAATGTCACTTAGAACAGTTACTGCCAACGTGATGGCTGCTGGAGATGGAGAACATTGGCAGGTCAGTTCCGCATGTGTGCTTGAGAGAGACATTTGCCGAATAAAGACACCAATTTCCCTCCATAGTATCAGTGATAGATAATATAATAGTATAATAATATAATGTGTGTGTGTGTGTGTGTTCTTGTATTTGATACCTCTTTAGGACCTTTTCTGGCATAAACACTGACCTTGTCAGGACCAGTAGTACTGCTCCTAATCAGGCAGAACCTCATTTCTGAGGACCTGGTTAAGTTTAGGGCTAACATTTGAATTATGGTTAGGTTAGGGTTAGGATTGACTTGTGAAGGTTAAGATAAAGGATAAGGCTGTGGTTGAACCTGTGTGTGTGTGTGTGTGTGTGTGTGTGAATATCATTTCAACCAATTTACTAGGATGATCAAATAAACACAGGTGGAATTCCACCTGGATTAGTTAACAGACTCTGGTGAAATGAAATGAGTTTAGTCAAATAAACAGCTATTCAGCAAAAAACCTGAACATATCTAGCCCATTTATTGTTGGATCTCTTCAGCTTTCGTTTAGAAAATCGTACTCTTTCCAAGTCGCTGTGGGATACATTCGCAGATGACATGTGCAGAATGTTTTCGCAGCTTGTCAACATTACCCACTTATCTGCTGATCTCAGAGCTGCACACATTCACATCTGGGAGCTGTCTGATGTTTTTAAGAATGCGCTCAAGACAAACAAACAGAAGCCGGGAACCGTTTGTTATGCACATCTACGATTTGATTGTAATATGCGACATCTATTGTGATTAGCACTTTTGTTCTCTTTTCTTAATCTGCAAGGGTTAATGCATGCATGAGACTGGATAATGTAAACAGTGTTGGTTCTTAATTTCCCCTTTAATGGAATAAACTTTAAAGAAATGTGTCTTGGCAAAAGTGATTTTTAATTTATTGGATTTTTTTTCCCTTTGAAATTTTAAATAGCTGAATTTATCGTTCTAAATATAAGTGTCATCCAGTGTTAATGATGTCAGTTTTATCATTTTGCTGCAAATGTATACTCATGAGAAACTGTTGCTTTACTTTAAATGGTTCTCCTCTTTGTAGAAATTATCCAAACTTCCCAGTCTTGTCAGTAAAAAATGATGATGACACAATAATTGCTCATGCACATGTAGTTAGATTAACTTAATTTCATGCACATGTGTCAAGTTGTTTTATGTGTACAGATGTCCCGCTGTTGCACTTCTGTCTCTTGTCTTTTGATTTATCTCCATCAGTTAAAGGTCATCTAATTTCTCTCAAGTATCTGCAACAGGCATCTGGCTTAGGCCATCACTTCATTCCTTACACTTCATCCACCCCCCCTCCCCCCCTCCCAGCAGTTCTCCCTCCCTCTACTCTGTCAAGGTCAAATCAAATTGGATCCTACCTTCCCCAGTGTTCCCTCTTTGCCGCATGTCTGCGTGTGTGTGTGTGTGTGTGTTCGCATATACAACCATATATTAATAAAAACCAGTATCTGTATGTCAGCTTTGTATTTGTGAATGTGCACGAGTGACTATGTGAGTGTGAACTGAATTTATCTGCTTTCTTTTGCTGTGTGTGTGTGTGAGTGCGGGCTAGTATCCAGTGTGAGGTAATGTGTCTGCATGTGTGTGGCCTCTGAACACTGACTCTCCTGCCTGACCCCTTCTCACTGCAGCTTGTTGTCATTAAATCACTCTCGGTCCCAGACGATCAGTTTTGTGTATGTGCTTGTTTGTATGTTTTAGGGTTGGGGTTAGAATTAGGTTTATTGTGTGTTCGGTTAAGGGTTAAGTCCATCGAGCCCCAGTGGCCTAATGGATAAGGCACTGGCCTCCTAAGCCAGGGATTGTGGGTTCGAGTCCCATCTGGGGTGAAAGGTTTTGGGCAGCCCAGAGGATCCTGGTGCCCCTGAGCCCCCTTACACTCAACGTGTAAGTGTGTTAGATATAGGTATTTAGTTGCTATGCTTAGGGTCAGGGACTAGTGGAATCATTGTGTCCTCACTGAAATGCTGTGTGTGTGGCCCCATAAAACATCTCAGTTATACATCTATATGGCCCTTGACATCAGCCTATAATCGACCACACAGTGTTTGATCTGCCTCTGTCTCTCTCTGACTTTAAATATGAGGTGTACTTCTCTTTCTCAAGAAAACAGAGGACATTTTGACACTGTGGGGATATATTGGCTGTTTCTTGCAACGTCCAAGGGCTTTTTGAGGGTTAAGACTTGGTTTTAGGGTTAGGGTCACAATTTGGTTTAGGTTAGGCTAAGCTGTTAGGCATGTACAGTGGAAGAGATGGTTAAGATTAGAGTAAGAGACTAGTATTTGCACTGATACATTGTGAGTGTGCATGTGCACACGTGTTTGCACATGTGTTAAAATGTTTCATTGCAGGAGTTCAGGATGTTGTCAGGATGTGGTACTTTGTGTGCAATGGTCAAAAGCAGACACAGATTGTGGTTGTAATTTATTTATTTATTTTTAGCTCCGTTTCACACTATACACCCGTCTCTCTATCTCTCTCGCTCTCACTCATTTTTCTGCTGGGAAATATAAACGGTGTCTTCTTTATAATTCTATTGTTCTTGATTCCACCGACTCGAGACTCTCTTCCTGTGGAGATCAGTCATGTCGGAGTGCGACCGGTACACCTGCGCCGCCTTCACTGCCCTTTATCGCCAGTCTTTAAAGAGACACAGTCACGCACAAATGCACCACCTTTACATAAAGGCAGTTATGAAACGACCGGCTTAAACTAACAATACTTAGCCAGATGACACGTGTAAATGTGAAGCTATTAAACACAGAATGGCTCTTACTCTGCCTCCGTAATGGGCTGCAGGTACAGTTTGTGTACATTAGCAAGGGGGGGGAGGAAGGGGCGGGATGCCCTCTCATGTAGTCTCGATGCCGTATATCATAGATGTAACAGGGTCTCGGGGGGGAACAAAGGCTCAGATTATGCTCAAGCTTATCCGTATTGTTGCTTTCCGTGTGTGGTTAGTTGGAATTTAACCAGAAGATACATATCTGTAGGGACAAGTGATCGCTCCTATCTATTCATCTTAAGTGCAATCAATGTTAAGGATTTTCTTAGCTGCCACTGTGAGCTGCTTTCAGCTGGCATATTCTCGATGCCTGTTGTGTTGCTTTGAGGGCATGATTTAGTAATCTGCCCGAAAGCATTTTTCTCACATTTTGCTGGAAATTATGAAATGAAATGTGTAAATGGACCATAATTCAAAGTGCAGAAAATAAATTATCAAAGCTTGCTGTTGCTGCTGAGCGTGTGAGATGTGGAGAAATGTGTCATCGCTGCAAATTTCCCAGCAGTAACACAGACGTCTGACATGTTTCCTATATATGCAGGGAAATGATGCACATGTAGAGCAACAAGAACATTTTGCTCAACTTGGATCTTGCACGATGTCACACCTGTTTGTGAAATGCAATTCATGAATCGACAGATACGTTCTGTTTTTCTCATATATGTCTTTTTAACTTCTGATCAGGATTGACTGAGGACGTGATTCTCTGATAATAATCATTAAGAGCAGGATAAGAGGGAGACTGAGGGGGAAGAAAAGCCACATTATCAACCAGCCAATCTGTAGTTTGCTGCAGATCAGTGTGCTAATATGCTCAGCGGCACACAAGGAGCTTTAATTAGGGTAATGAGGAACAGCGTTCGGTTGATATCAAAGTAATGACACATATGCATCTAAATAGAATGTTCCATCCCTTCAAAAATGAGTTTTCACATTCAATTACTCTCTAATATGCACTGAACAAATGTGGTCAGTGCTGTTCTGTGATGAGTAAATATCATAAAGGCAGGGGGGGTGAGATGGACACACACGACATGGGGATAATGCGTGTGTACATAACAGAAATCCGTCCCATCCTCCCTCTCACATCTCCTCCTTCCTTGTTTCCTTTAAAGCTTCTGTTCTTCCTCCTGTCAAACATAAAGCACTTTACCAAAGCACAAACATGGATCATAAATTATTCAGCACACATCACACTCATGCATATAAAAAAAAAACACTATTGCGGGTGTGTGCGGTGTGCACGGTAAACAGAGGTTATAGGCGTTATATAGCCCAGCATGCATTCTGTTCAGGCCCCGTTTCTCCTCACCCATCTGCCCGCCTGCCTATCAGCTGTAGTTTTACAACCAGCAGTATTATCCTTTGCTTCTTGTTTAAGACCCAGCTATTCTGTTTGGATCTCAGCTCTGCTCTTGGTAACATTATATGCCAAAGTAGAAAATAGACAAGGGCCTTATGTTGCCTTCTTCTAATGCCCTAACACCCAACACTCTCTTGCTCTTGCTTTTCTCTCCCACTGTGATCTGGGCTCTCTCCGTCTTTCTCCCTCTCTCCCACCATCTGTTCAGTTTGCTGGGCATGGGTAGTTTTTACTGCTTAAAAGGGACTCTCCTAACCACCCATATATGTCCATTTATTATTCTCCGTGGGCTGTTCTATTCTGGTCCCAGTACAGTAGCAGACGATGACCAGCGACTTGCTATGTTGCATAGAGCGAAAAAAGAAAAAAAGAAAAAAAAAGCCTCAGCAGGTCAGCGCACGTACAGAGAGGTGAGAGAGAGACTCACCCCCGCCTGTGCGGGTAGGGATGGAGGAGAAAAGGGGGCACGAGAAGGAGAGGACAGCGCAATATATTGTCATCAAGAGAACAGATGACTGTGGAGAAAAGAATTAAGAGGAGGAAGCAGAAGAAAAAAATGAGATGAAGATCCAAGGGGAAATAAAAGAGTGATGCAGTGAAGAAGACAGAGTTGTTGGCTGGGTCAGAGAATAATGGTGCTGCTGCATTTTTAATAGTTGGCCACTTTGTAGCGACCCCTGTCTAATGGATTCTCTGCCTCTTAAAAGCTCCTGTCAGAGCCCTCTATCTCAAACAGATACCTCGGAAATTGCCGAGGGCTCCGATATTCCCCAACACTTCCTGATAGAATGTCCAATTATCTAATATTGTCTGGCTGCAAACACAATTCCGGTAATTAAGTATGCAGATGTTTTGACAAATCATGTTTAGAGCTCATTTTACTTGCAAGCAGCAACTAGTAAAATGCAGTGGGCATAAAAAAATGCCACGACTCCAACAATTCGGCCATCGTTGTGTTGGCTTGTACAACACTGTGCCCAGGACTGCATTGATGTGAAATGAAAAGTAAAAGATGAGGAGCACAACCTCGAGTTGTTTAGAGTGCGCGTCTGTACAAACATGTCACAAATACCACTATTGTGATCAAGTATTAGTCACAAACTGTTCAGACACCTCTCCAAGGTTGACAGTGAATAGTGTTAGAAATGCTGAAAATGAAGTGCATCTGCTTGATATTTAAGATTCATGACTCATGACGAGAGTTGCGATGATTTGTTAAAGGCACCAAAGGTACAAATGACTCATCCATGACATCACATGTGTGTGACATTTTTAAATAGCCTTGTAACTGGTTTGATCAACCACATTTATGTGCACCGCAAAATGAGCCTACCGTACATGATGTCATATACAACATTGACGTTGTAAACTTCAACATGTATATATGATGCTTTATTCAGTTAAATAAAGACAGAAGTGGGAAATAATGAATTACATTTACTCACATTACTGTAATTGAGTCGTTTTTTTGTGTACTTCTACACAAGTAATGACTTTACTAGAAAATTACTACTATTATTTTTTTTGGACATACTGCACTTCACTACGTTTTAAATCACATCCTGAGTAACAAAACAATATTGGCATGAATTAAACGGATGAGGACAGGTGAGTGATGAGGACAGGTGAGTGATGAGGACAGGTGAGTGACGAGGACGGGTGAGTGACGAGGACAGGTGAATGATGAGCACAGGTGAGTGATGAGGACAGGTGAATTGGCTGAGTGAGTGAGTAGGTTAAAGCATGTGTGACCTCTGACCCATTTTTGTCCTTTTTGCACGACACAAGATCCCCAACCTTGTTAAAAAAAATGTTTAAACAAGCTACTTTTTTTACTTGAGTACATTTTTAGACCAGTACTTTTTCTTGTACTTGAGTAAAAAAAATGTTTTTAATTAAAATTGTGCTACTTTTACTTGAGTAGAATATTATTCCACTACGTACCATCACATCATTTATATAATTAAACATAGTACATTAGACTTAATTTGTATTTATTCTGTACAATGGATGCACTGATTTCAAGACTTATTTCTTAAATTCACATTTATTCATTCATTTCATTTGTTATACATCTAATGCTGATCTTTCATTTGTTTTAACAAGTGAAAATCTTGCGTCGGCACATTTGTTTTTATTGTAACAGTGCGACAATACCTTGCGATGTCACATCATACAGTGTATGTATAAATACATAATGAATCCATGTTCATCTTAAACATGAATTCTGTGCCATCACTATCATAGTGATGTGGGGATTTCACGCGGACATTTCTTCCTCTGATTTTTCATTCACTGTGTGAACTCCCTGGTGAGACCGAGTGACGGGGAGAGCGTGAGGGTTAGTGCATTAGGCGTTGAGTGATCGCTCCAACAGAGACCTGAGGGATAATTGAAAGATTTGCCTTGGACTTTTTTTCTCCCCGTATACTATTCCTTACATTTCTTAGCTGCTGTATTTAATTAATTATGATAAGATTGACTGAATCAACATCTTCTTATAAAATATGAGATAGGAAGATGTTTTTTTTTTTTTTTCTACATTCACTGGAGGAAACACAAAGAATGACATGAAGCCCCTTTATTTTTTGTTCTCTGGCAGTTGACAAAGACAACACCTGGTCTGGGTAAACACGAGTCTGATGAAGCAACAGCACAGACTTCAAGTCTGTATAATTCTACACTAATTATAATGTAATTTGTTAGCATTCCCTATTCCAAACCCAAGCATGAGTGGGAGCAGGAGGGTTTTGGTCAGAATGTGACCCCGTTCAGACCTGCATTCTGATTTGTTGACACACAGTGTCCTCAAAGACATCCTGAATCTGTCCTCAGATCTGAAGAAGCCCACATTTAGAGTTTGGAGACACATGTGGCCGCACATCTGAGCGTGCATGAATGTAATCCTTCCTCAGGACACATTAAATCACATCGCTACTTCAGTCAATAACAAATCCGGCTTAATTTTTCATGGTTGGTTTGTACCTGTTGATATAACACATCTTATTATTACAGCACACACACATGCACTTTGCTTTCTCGTATTATGAACCGTATTAAAGGTAAAGCCCTCAAAATGAGATCCTACAATGTTTCACCAAAGTCATGTCTGGGCCAAATAATTACTGGCCTTCAGGAGTTTAAGATTGTGTATTATGTACTTATTTAGAATGCGAGAATTTAATCCTCTTCAAAATGACTCAAGACATGAATTTTGAAAAAAGGGACTGTTTCATTGTGTTGTTAATATTATGAAAATGTTCTCATTTATGTGATGAGCAGCAGAAATTAGGGAGACAAACATTTCTTTCAAAAAGAAATGACTCATTCTTGAGTCGTGACATTATTCAAACCCCAGGAGGATATTCAACCTAATCTCAGACTATTTCTTCTCCTTTATACTCTGATGTCTCACCTTACTGACTGCTTAACACCGGCAGCGCTTAAATGTGTGCAACGTTCGAGCACTTTCAAGCGCACAGAGACAAGACAGTAGGACGTCTCCAAGTGTGCATGGACTGTGGTGCTCGACCTCTGCACTCCTTTCTCCGTCCCAGGGGAATATATAAAGACACACGGTTTAAACTCTATAAAACTGCCACAGTGTGTGCCCTCACAGACAGTTTAGCTGGGTTACAGACACACTCTTGTCCCTGAGCCAGAGGTGACTGACCAGGCCAAACATCTCCTGTTCCCTGCTAATGAAATCCTGAATAAAACCCTCCCTGCTCTGCTTGAACACATACACACACACACACACAATGCATAATTCCAAACACACAAAGATAGACACCCACTCTCCAAGGCTTCAGCCACACACACACACACACACTCCTCTTTAGGACATTTTCTGGCATAAACACTGACCATGTCAGGACCAGTTGTCCTCATGGAGACCAAAATCTGGTCCTAATAAGGCATAATCTCACTTGTGAGAGAGCAGATTTGAGTTGTGGTTAGGCTAAGGTTATAGGGTTAGTTATTAACTGGTTATGGTTAAGGTTAGGGATAAGGCTGTCCCAAAAGAATGGACGTCATTCCAGTGTCTTTACAAGAACCTCTGTGTGTGTATTGACATGCGTGTTTTAGGCACTTCAAACTTATCCTGTTGCTGATTACAGGAAGCAGGGTCACTAATGACACGAAAGCAAGCTGTTTGTATTGTGCGTTTGTGTGTGTGTGTGTGTGAGAGAGAGAGAGAGGAAAGAGTGTGCCGAATTATATTTCAATGGTTTTCTAAAGATAGTACAAGACCAACACAAACCAACATCATCTTGTGTTGTCTGTCGGTTGGCTGCTCTGACGTTTGTGACATTTCAACTTGCCTTTTAAGAGATAGAAACGCATTCACTTGTAAATCAAAAGCAATTTTTAATTTTAATCAGGCTAATTTCTGGTCGGCATTCTTCTCCCTCTTCTTCTTCTTGGACTCCTACCATTCTGTCAGTAATTATTTGAGAATTATTTGAAGAACTGTCTCGTCCTAATAAATGATATTTGTGGTTTTTAGATATCAGGGCTTACAGTTTTGATGCAATTCAAGGAGACCTTGAAAAATGTCATTGGTTGTACTTTTGTTCAGTGGAAAATCATTTTCCTACCAAATCTCAGTCTGGGCACTGGCCAACGCAGCTGACTGGGCACAGATTGTTAGGGCACATTCAGCATCCATTCATTCACACTACCGGCTCTCCTCAGTCCTCGGAGACAACCAGCCTTTTTTTTTTTCTCCAGAGTTGTGTGAGAGTGTGTGTGTTGTGTGCAAGTGTGTTCGTCCGCGTGTGAGCATGTGCTTGTGCCCTGGAGTGTGCGCGCGTGTTTCTGCTTGGGCCCAGAAACACTGTACGATGGGGCGAGACTGCCAAAGTGAGACGTAAACATAGACTACAAAGGAGGAGAAGTAAAATGTGTGCACGTGTGTGTGTGTGTGTGTGGATGGTGTGTGTGGACCAACTTTGTAGCTTTCAGTGAAGTGTTGATTTGAGTGGAAGTTGAGGGAGGAGATGGGATAAAAGGCCTGAGAAGATTAGGCTGGCACACACAACTGAGGCGTGCTGTATACTGCCTGGCCTTTCAGTGCACTCTGTACTGACTGTGTGTGTGTGTGTGTGTGTGTGTGTGTGTGTGTGTGTGTGTGTGTGTGTGTGTGTGTGCCTGAGAGGCTAGTACTTGTGTGTCACTACTGAGGACGTCCAAATAGGGTTTGTGTGTGCAACTGTTGGATTCAGTTCCCCTGCTGCTGATACCAGTGCAGCTGTACAGTAAAGCAGCAGATTAGCACAGAAACGCAGCCACGGAAACAGCACTGATATCTCTAATCACTGCTCTGACATCTCCAAAAGTGTTCTTACTCACTGTCTCGTTTTTTATCCAAGCGAGGAGATGGAAAATAGATTACAGACATCGCTGCTGTTTTTCATCTTTATTTCCTTTAATGTACTCATAACCTTGCAGTTTGTGCCAGCGGGAGGTTGAATTACTGCCTTTTTCAGGCTTCCCCTCCTTGGACAACCCACAGTTCAAAGTCAGGGTAGTCTCGAACAATAATTGTCCATTGACTAAGAGTTTTGCAGAACTGTCTTTATATAATAGTCTGTGTGTGTAGGAGACTGTCAGGTGAAGGTAAAAATAACACTGAAAGGGGATTTAAGTGCTTGATCTAACTTGAACTGACAAAATAATAGCTTCAAAAGTGGTACCCCTGCTTTTAAAATTTGATTAGTCATCTGTCCAGTTGCTTTTTGCAAAATTGCTCTAAAGCGAGGTTTGAAGATGCTCAGTTCACCTTTTGTTTAGTCTGGTCACCTCTGTTCACTGCCTGACCTTCAGAAGAGACAGAGACAGTATGTGGTCTGCTTCATTTATGTCTTAATGTCTGTGTGCCCATGCTTAGTTGACTAGCTGTTTACACATATACACAGCTGCTGTGAGGATTTTCAAGCTCAGTTAGTCTGCAAGTGTTTGCGCCTACACTTGTGGATGCCATTTTGAAGTCCATTAAAATGTACTTTGCACATTAGGAAGATGTTCTTTATGCAATATGCACTGAAGGGCATCAGTGCAGTACATTAAGAAGACCTTTAATATCAAAGCTTGACATTGTTCTCAGACTCTGCATATTTGTGGCTGTGGGTGTTTTCAAGGGTTCCTTCTGTCACTGGTGCCGTTTTGGGTTGAACTATGAGTCACGGGTGACCGATTCATTGCAACACCACTGAAGTGCGCTGTGCTGAAGCAGTAATACTAAATCCTCCTCAACTCTTCCTGTTGTTGTTGTTATTTTCTGTTTCGTTTCCCAAGAATTAGATTATCTTATGTTAATAATCACAAATGTAGAAAACAAAAACAACCCCTGTTTTAGCAGAAATGCCGGGACAATGCATTAGTATGGAAATGTAATCAAGTGATGGGCTGCCCAAAATCATCCTTAATGTTTGCACCTCATTTATTCTAGTGAATGTCAGGCACAGTCTGACGCTGGATGCTGTGACATGATTTTAATAAACAGGTTGAAGGACAAACAAAGAGAAAAAAAAAAATATATATATATATATATATATATATATATATATATATATATATATATTGAGTGAGTTGGACAGGGGCAACAGAACTCAATCAATAAGGAATCCCACACACTGTCGGCCTTACACTCAAGTATGTTCAGTGCTTTAATCCTGAGAAAGCTCAGACTACATGATCCAGTCAAGACGCAGGAACGCACACTTGATGTTTAATCAAACAATTTCAGGGAGGAGTTTCCCGGGATTTGGGATCTCACAGAAACTTGCGCGATTTTACGGACACGGAGGCGGGCTGTCGTCGTCATCGTCAGTCAATAGCTGTTGTGTGTGCGCTGTTTTGTGCTGAGAAAAACTGTGTTTCCCGGTCAACTCGCTCGTATTGGTTATTGCAGTTTCTGCTCACGTCCAGTCGCTGTTCATATGAAACATGTTTAATACTTAAGATTTGAAGTCAGGAAGACTCTAATGCGTTCTGATGACGTTAAAATCGCATCTGTTCCCTCCCTGAATTGGCAGATAATCTGTTCAAATCTAGCTAAAATTGGAAGCCACACAATTGTCAGAAGGGCCAGATCGAGATCTGAAATCTGCCCAATTATCTTATCATTATTATTATTATTATTATTATTAGTAGTAGTATTATTATTATTATTAATACGTTAATTTGTGACATTTAGGAACTCGTCTCTCAACAGGCAAACATCAATATACACAGATTTACCTCGACAGGTTCCTGCAGACCCATTAAGTTACACATTCATTATATGTATACATTGTGATGCTTATGGATCTATATTACAATCCCCTTAATGAATTAAAACTCACAAATTCGAACATGCATTCATACCATGTATTGGTATAAGTCTTTGTATGTGCAATACAATCCCATGTGGACAAATACACATGTACACACGACGGTTGTAAACTGTTCGGTTAGATGAAGTGGAAGCTCTGGTTACGTCAGGAGGACAGAAAATGCTAACTGTAGCACTCTTACCAACACCAACCCTTGAATTATCCTCTCAGCGGAGGTCGCACTCAGTCCTCCTAGTGTCTCTCAAGAAGAAATCAATGATAGAGGTGACATTCACATCAGTGTGGTAGGAGACCCACCTGCATATACGATCCACACAAAATAAATAGAGAGAAGATAATGATGATGTTTTGTTTAGTCTTGACAGATTGACTGTGCTCGAGTGACTACATTCTCATCAGATATTTCAGATTTATTTTGTCTTTTTTGCATCGGTTTTGTGCGTTGTGCATGCTAAAAAGCTCATTCTGATGACTGCACTTGATTTATTTATCTCAGACGCACCAAAGTGGATTAAAATACTGCACAGGCAGATGTGAAACTGCTGCCAGTCTTACACATTGATGATTCAAGTAATGAATTTATCAGTCAGTGTATTCCAGTAGAAACCCATTGGTAAGAGGAACTGAGACTCTGTACAGTCCAAAAACAAGTATGTATGAAAACAGGGTGTAGGATTAAAAATGTGTGGCAAGTATTTGAGGAAAGAAATCACACAGGACATACATGTGAAAATGCCATCTGCCACAGCTGCTTTTACAGACACGGAGACTGAGCACAGTAGCTCACTGTATACACAGGGGGGTGGGGGGGTGGGGGGAGCTCATAGCATGATAGATATTACACTATGACACTGTCAACTCCCACACTTGAGCCTTAATCTCAAATCATACTGTATTATCAAGGCACTGAAGTGGAGCAGGCTCAGGTGGTGTGGGTTACGGTCAGGGGGAGTTGACTGCCGGTTTGTTCGTCTATGGGTTTTTTTTGTCATGGTAGGTCAAAGAAATTGTTAAAACACAGCACTGGAGCAGAAGTGGAGGATATAAAAGAGAGGATCAGAGTGAGAGGGGACAAAGGCACAGAAAACGCATAACGCGGGGTGGGGGTGTGGGGGTGTTGGGGGGGTGGGGGTTGGAGTCCAGAGGAAAATATGAGAAGCTTTTGAAATAAGCCCATAAGAGGAAAGTTGTTTGGATCAAAGATCTCCCCAGCACTGGGAGGAATCTCCCCCTCATTGAAGTGGGACCAGCAGAGTCAGTTGCCTTTGTACACTGAAAAATTGAACTCTCTCCAATCCGTCTGACAGTTCCCATCCTTCATCATGCTGTATATCCTCTACAGTCACTCGAATAACTCTAAACACTCTTGACTTCTCTTTGAAATATTGCAATGCTGAAATGCTTCTCAATTTTGCACTTTTTTTTTTTTCTATTAATGTAGGTATCTGGTTTTATTCCCCACCGAAGCAAGCTTTTTGATTAATGCTATGCTAAATTGCAAAAGTTAAAAAAAAAAAATAGAATTATATACTAGATGATGAGAGAGGAAATTAAATCTTAGCAGACTTTGTGTCAGGTGCAGAGAAAGAGACAGGAAGTCTTGCAGAATAACAGACTAAGTGATGAGCCCAGACAGAAGGGGAAATGGCACTGACAAAGTAAAGAAGAAAAACAGAGACACACTCTCATGCTTTCTTCTCTGGTACAGCCACAAGCTGTTAGTCTCGGTCTGCCAAGCTCGCTCAACTTCCCAGCCATAGATAATGTGTGTGTGTGTGTGTGTGTGTGTGTGTGTACATAATTCATAAACATAGCCACATCAAGATCCAGAGAACATCATGACCAGTGGCTCAAAGGAGGAGACAGGGAGAGATGGAAAAGCAGATTCTTTGTGGGGGGGGGGGGGGGCAGTTAGAAAATACAGAGTTTGTGTTCACCCCGCTCGTACCTGTTATTCACAATTGTTCGCTTAAAGATCCCAAAGGCTTCCTGTGTAGAACTCTCCCAATTCAGTTTTTCTGTCTCCCTTCAGCGGCTGCCTAGCTTCCTCTTTTACATTCAAGGAAGGGCAATCCCTCTTGTAGCTAATGTGCTGTGACATTTCATGGCACAATCGGGTTTGGGAGACACTGTGTATTTTCATGGTACTGGGTACTGGCTGATAACCTTGCTGTTTGGACAATTTTGGACTGTTATAACTCCTGGTGGACCAGTTTTTTTCTTTTTAATCTTATTGAGGAAATCTGTTTCTCAAGGTGAAACCACATTTCACAATAATAGAGACTCGAGAGGTAAACCACAGCAACCACATTTACATTTTAAAAAAGAAGACAGACAGATTACTCAGTTCACAGTTAAGGCTCCATTGCCTTGTCTCTTTTCTCGCACGTATTCCTGTTTAGGTGATTTCACTATCCTGTTTCCTTTTAATCCAAACAGAAGGGGGCACCTCTAAGTATGTCAGTTCACACCTGGTGTAGGATTTAGTTGCCACATAACTCTTTCAAACAACCACTCAGGGTTAGAGCCATTTCCTCTATACAAATATGAATGAAGAACATTTTAAATGTTGTATTTGGTGCAAATGTCCTGTTATTATTTGTGTGTCCAGAGCTGGTATTAAAATGTTTCCTCGATGCGTCCCATGTGATACCCTGAGATCAGATCTGGCCTAACTGCCCTGTATTCAGAACAAAATGATTCTTTTTTTTTCCTCTAACAAATCTGACTTGTACCAGTGTGTCTGAGATAGAGTGGAGAGGATAAAAAAGACAAGTGAAGCTGAGTGAAACATGCTCTACTGAGATGAAATAAGATTTTAACCACAAGAAAACTGGTTCTTAAGAGTGCAATCCTTGAACTCGGAATGTGAACTTGTGGAATGGATCACTCCAGGCACATGTGTTAATTCTGGGCCCTCAAAAGGAAGGTTAATGCCTGCAGGATAATTCAGGGGAGAGCGCTGTGCTGCTCCTACTTACTTAATATATTAGCCTTTTGTACTAAAACTCTTGCACAGCTGTCCAGTCTTTAATGCTGATTGACTGGACTGTACTTTGTGTCTTGGTTTTTTATCTTTTTTTTAATCTCAAATCTTTAAGGTTATTCTGCCTATAATTCTGCTATAGTCTATTGTTTACTATTTTTGTAATATCTGCACTGGTGTCCAACTGCTGTCGTCTATTTATCCATCTATCCATCCAGAATAATTATACGTTCCAACAGCACAAATAGTAATTTAGTGTATCAGTGTACAATTACCTTTTCCGCCTTTGATAAGAGCAGTGTTACACTGAATAGATCTAATAAAAGGCAGGTATTATAGTCATTTTGCCATATGTTGTCAGGCAGCATGTCTCCATTTTCCTGTAAAGGTAGAATCTTGGAGGAGGAGGAGAAGTGATATGACACAGAGCAAAGTTTGCTCCATTGGATCAGCTGTAGGCCAAAGTGCTTATCTCGCAGCAGAGCTGATGTATGAGGATAAGGTATGGGGGTGGTAAATGTGCTCATCAACCTTCTAGAAAAGACATAATACTGCCAGAGTGCCTTTAGCTGGATGGTGTTTACAGAGAAAGTAATGCTGGCAGGGATCATTTTGCATGACATTTATTGCAGATTTTTTTTTTGTCTCCGTTTCACAGAACAAAGCAACTCATTTCCATGGAAATAAATATGAGCAATAGAAACAAAATACAAACCACTAAAGATGTTTGAAGGGAAGATTCTGCTCTCAGTTGTTTTCTTTCAGTTTTTTGGAAATAAATGGGAAAATAAACTCAAATTGCTCAATTAAACTCGCAGTTGGATCAGATTAGACGTGTCTAATCTGATCATTTTTTTTTTTTTTCACATTCATTAACAGCTACTGTGCGTATGTTAAGTCATAATGGCACTGAGAGGGATGCACAAAATGTGAGACTAAATTGTAATTACGAGGTTATCACATGACACTAATGACTTTCCCTGAAAAGGCAAATTCACAAGCTGTCATTTTCCTCTACACTTAGGCCCCAAATCATCAAATGATTGACTTAAATTCAAGTAGTGCACAAAGCCGTCAGTCTCTTTATTTAGCTAAATGCAGATTACAGCGGAGCGGAGCGCGCCTATAGTGCTTATGTGGCTAACAGCCACGTCGCGGGACTGAAGTCGTGTCGTTTTGATTTGCTGCTGGATTTCTTCTGAGAGCATGACAGTGAGTGTGAGACAGACAGAAGCTGAGCGGTGTCACACCCAGATTCATGGGACGTTGGTTGGCAGGTTTGCTATTGCTGTTTAAGCTGACTGTGTTTATACCTGGAGGGAACTCGCTGCTGCTGCTGCTGCTGCCGCTGCCGCCGCCACTACACTGTAGCCAATTTAGCTGGAGCACAGCTGCTGAGAAACTCCCTGAGGTGTATGTGCATGTGTGTTTCAGGATTAATCCACAGCACCAATTAAAGCCTCCCACTGTTTTTTTAAAGGATAAATTATTAACGGCAGAAGTGACCTCTCTTGTGGCCTTCCTCCCCTCTCCTGCTTTTTCTGTACACATGTCATTGTGCTTCCCTTCCTTTACTTTCCTTTCTGTATTTTTTGCCGTACACTTGTCTGTGTACATCCTTTGAATGACTGGATGGGTTTTATGTTTTGGGTCGTGTGTCCCTTATGTTGATTAGAATGTTGTCAAACATCACAAAATATGTTCGACCACAACTCAACAATGTAAATACAAAGTATACATAAGTAAGATGATATGGTGACAAGGTTTTCTATCTTAAAGGTGACATCATGATATGTTGAAGGAATGACAAAGATATGGAAGCAGTTTCTCTTCTGTTCACTCCGTTGCCTCCCTTTACCTGGCTTTTGTTCTCTGTGATATTTCTCATTTAGGATGCGTTTTTTTACCTCACTGAATACCTGTATATTTTTATGTCTCCAGGTTATAGTTGACCTGGAATGTTTTTTTCTACGTGGCTGCTTTCCCCTTTTCTCCCTCTCTCTGTTCAATAGTGAAATGAACATGTTAACCAGTAATGGATACTTTTAACCTTTTCCAGGTAATTTGATCAGGCCTTTAAATCAATTCCAGCGCACACACAGTGTGGGGATTATGATCGGTGAATACATCGGAGAGGGCGATTGTTGAAACAATTGACCGAAATATATGTAACACTGGCGTTACTTCGAGCTGCCATTCAGTCTTCCAGCACGTGGAGTTTCCTGTGGAAATCTGTGCAGCGTCCCCTCAACCATATTATATGCAATTTGTTTTGGCGTTGGCAATTAATTCTACCAAGTGAATCACAGAGCGAAGTGTAAAATTATTGAGCACGTTGGTGTCTAAGCTTTAATCAGAAATATAAAAGCAGTGATTTGACTGAGCTCTGCCTTTGTTAAAATGGCCTATTATGGATTTTCCCTTTTAGATATTCTCAGGTTATCATCTGATCTCGGTCGAAGCTCCTGCTTCTTTCCCTGAATATTTGTTCCTCATTTGGGGATGATGAAGGGATTTAATTAGTGCAGAGAGAGAGAGAGAGAAACAGGAACGGATGAGTGACACGGTGGAGGAAGGAAGCCGTGTAATAATGAATGGTCAGTGACCCTGGGAGCAGACAAAGTAAAGATAAGTGTTCAAATCAGACCTGGTCGATCTAAGGGAGAGGGGCATATTGAACCCTGTGACTACATTTGATGAGACTGTATGGAGACGCGTTGGTGCACTAATGCTGCAACATTGCAGGAATTACTGGTAAACCCTGTAGTTCCCATGCAGGATTATATGATCTGAATAATCTGTATGCAGGCACCATCTTTATGTCGCACACTTTCACAGTCTGTTTTTCTTTTTAGTGCAGTGAGATGATCTTTTTTTTTTTTTTTACTTCCAGTGTTTTCGCATGACTTTCATTAGCACAGATTATGTGTAATAGAATGCAGCTCGGCTGTGTTGCTGTGTGTCAACACACATCCAGCCTTTGTAGGGAGAGTGATGTGTATTTGTGTATATGTGGAAATCTTCAGACTGTACAAGGATTTAATTATATAGTGACACACTACGCAACGTCGCAATCAGGAGAGAATAGAGAATGAATAATGAATTTATTACTGTTTGAATGTAGTCTTTAAAGAGTCTTTTGGTGCTTGGACGTAAAGAGGGACATATTAAAGTTTAGAGCTGCTGCCGCCTCTGAGCAGCAACTAGGGAAGTCCCCCGAAGTCCAGACATTGGTGGTGATGACGGTTGGTGACTTGATGAAACTGATTAAGGATAAAGGATGGAGAATGATGCATGCAAAGACTTAAGTGGTGGTGATGGAGACGTGGAGGTTGCACTCGGCAGCAGAGCAAGAGAACTAACGCAGAAAGATCGTACTTTAAAAAAAGAGACAACCGTGATGTGAATGTATAACAGGCATTGACACCTAATGAATTGACAGGAAGGAGGTGCCACTGCACATGCTTGAAAGGAAGTTAAAATGGCAAAATGAGCAAAAAAACAAAAAAAAACATTTTAAGCACTTGATATTGATAATTATGACAGTTGAAGATTGAATTTATGGTTTTAAACTTCTTCACACACAGAAAATAACACACAACTTGCTCAATGAGATGAGAAAGAGACGTCCAGTTCTGCCAACATCGCATGAATGCGCTTCAAGCATTTAGCAAAAAACCACTGTGCCAAAGTACAGCGTCACAGAGCTGCACATGTAGACTAGACTTGTCATAACTGGCAGGTTTATCTAAAGCAGTGGGGAACGTGTGAACAATTTCATTCAGCCTGCAAGAAAATGTAAGATATTAGGTACAATCAAGGTAATAGAGCCAAGCAAATTGTCCTGTCTAAATGTCCTTCAGGGTGGTCTCTCCTTGACAGGTCACAGTAAGGATAAATGAAACATCTACAGTAGCTGATGCATATCACTCCCTACGTTTGCATGCACAGTCTAATTTAGCTAAGGCCATAGTCAGACTAAGTGAGGCAACTGGACAACTTGCGGAGTCTGACCAGTATCTCTCTAAAAGCTAGTGCGTATTGAATCACTTTCCCGTTGAGCCTTACGTCACATAAAAACAAACAAGCGGTGAGATGGATCTCTGCTTAGATTGGTGTGAGAGCAATTAACACATGACTTATTTATTCAATTTAATTGAAGTAGAAGGCAAATCATAGCACCTACATTGAGGTGAGTTGCTCACGATGCTGATTCGGTCTCTAGCATCATTACAGCTGAAAACATGCACTTTCTTTATGAATCATTAAGCTGCAAAGCTACAACAAACTCCCACTACTTGAGCTCAATAAACTGTTTGTACATTCTGAGGATTTTCCCCCACTTTGATGGGAAATTCTCTCGAGTTTGCGTCACCACCTTGGACAACCTACAGTTGTGAGTAGTTTGGGAATTATCTTTCTCAAAACTACCTATACTTGGAAAACCTGCCAGCAGCAGCATCTTCACTATTACCTGACATCAGACGCCTTACGAGCGAGAGAAGCACTTCCAGCCATTTCATTAGAGAGATTAGTGTTATACATGTTTTTTTTAATAATTTACTATGGCTCTCAAAGGACATTATTAAATTGAAATGGTACCAGACAAGAAAAAAAAAGGTTCCCCTTTCCAGATTCTAAATTCTCCATTTATGTTTTAAACTAAGTGGTCTGCTGCTTGATGTTGAAGGGCATTTTCCATTTAAGAAAATATGTTTTGTGTGTGTGTGCGCATGTACGTGTAACCTTGATAAGGAAATGGTTCTTATCCTAGTGCACAATAAATTCGAGCAGCAATATTAACGGATGTAAGGTAATATAGACTGGCAGTGACCCTACTGGGCATTTTCATAACTTCCACCTCTGCAGCTTTCACAGAATCTGTTCAGCAACACCTGATATTATTGCCTAGCTCTATGTTCCAGTGATGCGGTGAGTTACATTCCCATTTCTGTTGCCGCATAATATAGTATGTCATGACCCTGTGTTGTTGCTGTGCTTATAATTGATTCACTAATGAGACGACCTCCCCCACACACACTCACACACACACAGACTCACACACAAGCACACATGCCATTTGTCTTGTCTTTTCCATTTTTCATTCTTGCCATGTGAAGAAGAACCCAACACACAAGTGCACGCACCCACACACACACACACACAAAGGCAATTTCTATCATTTTTAGCTTCTCATTGTTGCCATGGGGAAACATTATTCTGTCTGCACACTTATTCTAAAGTCTCCATTCTTTGACCTGATGCTATATAAGCATTCAGTCTTATTCTCATGCCCTCTTATTCTGATGGTAATTTGACTGTCTGAAAAGACTGGCGGACGATTGTTATGTCTCATTCAACAAACTACGGTAAAAAGTCATTCCCGGGATTAAAAAAAGGAATAAAAGTTGGCGGTGAATTTCCAGGGCTCTGTTGTCATGTCTGCAGTTGCCTGTCAGCCCCCCTGTTCATATGCTAATGAGCCAGAGCTTGATTGTTTCCTCATATTTTAATCTCCAGCACAGTGTTGGAGCAGGAAGAGGAGGGGGAAGCCCGCAGAGAGGAGGAGTGTTGGTATGAGCAAGAGATGAGACAAGAGATGAGGGGATGAGACAAAAGAGACTGGAAAAGAAGAGAGGGCAGAAGCTGTGGGCTGCTGAGGAATGAAGGGGATAAGAAAAAGTTTAGTTCGAAAAGGAAAATGTTTGAAAGGATGGATGGGGTGAGGGAAATGGGAGAGCAGGATGAGATTATTCATATGCAAGAGCGATAAAGAGAGATAGAGGCACAGCTGGAGCAGGTAAGAATATACATTTCATCTCTTAAAGAGACATCTGCAATTCATTAGCAGAAGCGGAGCTACTGCTCACAATTCTCTGCAGTATTTTAAACTACGAGGGGAAGTCACTGAAGAGCAAAGAAACCCCCCCACACCACCCCGCCTATGTAGTGTAAGATTGTAAAGCACAATCACAATTTGCAGACTTTGTCTGCCACTGCTGCACACTTTAGGGTTAACATACTGACGGGGGGGGGGCAATATCAATATGCATTTTGGAGGTCATGCAATTAGGAAAGAAGAATATAGCATATATTTTTTTTTGAATATACCCAGAGAAGTATAGTAGATTAATTTAAATGATATATATTTTTAAATATACAGAGGTCGGATGTTACGGTGTCTTTTAGTTGCTGGGATTGTTGTTATACTAAAGACAGAGTATGTGCAAGAAAAAAAGCGTTTGCGAGGACTTGACTCTGAGCCAACATGTGCATACTGCTACATACTTGGCTCACAGAATGTAACAAAGTGGAGAGTTCACATATTGCACGTATAGGAAAACAGTTTATTTAAGTTAACATAACACCAAAACATAGTTTAACTTGTTAGCATCGGTGATATAGAGCATGTTTGTGTCAAAAAGGAAGAAATAAGAATGGGTAACTCTGGGTGCAGGCCGTATCAAAGCATGCCGCTTAGTCGTAGACAAAGAAAGAACACACATTACATGTGTGGCCATTTTCACGACCTTGAACTTACATGTGTGGCCAAGCAACTTGAATTGGTATGAGTATGGTGTTCTGTTTTAGGACTTAACAAAAGGAAATTCCTACTTTGGCATATAAAAAAATCCATCCTCCACTTTTCTTGGCTAACATGCTAATTTTCGTCCACTTGTTTTTATTAGGTCAGGCAGTGCAGGACAATGTCCAATGTCCCTGGACCAATATTTAACCTGGATTAAGATTAATATACATTCACATACTACATCCTTTCATTCACAGCCATTCTTGATTGTCAGTCAGTCAGTCATCATCTACCGCTTTATCCTCTGCCAGAGGGTCGCGGGGGGTGCTGTGCCAATCTCAGCTACATCGGGCGATAGGCGGGGTACACCCTGGACAGTTCGCCAGTCCATCGCAGGGCCACACACAGATAGAGACAAACAACCATTCACTCTCACACTCACTCCTATGGTCAATTTAGAGTGTCCAATTTACCTATCCCCACATTGCATGTTTTTGGACTGTGGGAGGAAGCCGGAGAACCCGGAGAGAACCCACGCACACACGGGGAGAACATGCAAACTCCATGCAGAAAGGCCCTTGTTCCAACCGGGGCTCGAACCCGGGTCTTCTCGCTGCAAGGCGAGAGTGCTAACCACTACACCACCGTGCGGCCCCATTCTTGATTGTGATCCCTCAAATCTTACATTGTGTTTCCACGTTATGTTTTACCTTTTAATCTCATCGAATGGAATATATATATATGTGTATATGTATATATATACTGTATATGTATATAGTTGACATACTTATAAAATAACCATTACAGTGTCTGTGATGTATGTGATCATTCACCATTGAACATGAACTCCTCTTCAACCTTTTGTATTATTTTTAAGTTACAGTTTCTAGAATGACAGTACAGTATGTGTACATGTAAACACGCTTTCAGAATATAACCCAATATAACCCACATGCAGGAAGTTCAGGGGTAGTGGGTTTTATTTGTTTGTTTTTTTATGGACATTTCCCATAACCCCCACACAAACATTCACTCAGCTTTGACCTCAAGAACAATAGCTGTGCAGTCAAACACAGATGCAAATCAATCCCATGGTAAACAGCTTGTCTCTACACTCTCGCCAGCACCTCCCCTCTCCTCTGACCTTCGCAGAAACACGGCCACAGGAATTCATGGAGAGTTCAGCAACTCACCGCTGTCACACTCCATCATCTCCTTATCTCCCACCATCAGTCGGCACCAGGTCGAAACTGGACGTCCTCCTCGGATGTTTGTGCAACTTGTTTATGACATCTTAGGTGTTGAGGCGGCTGCTATTGCTGATGTTAACAAGAGACAGAGCGAGGTAGACGGTGAGAACATGGTGCTCCACTGGGAAGCAACCTAGGCGACCCAGTCTTCTGAAGAGGAAGACAGAAACGGAATTAGTCTTTTGGGAAGGGGACTGGTGGAGTGGTATAGGGGAGGGGAGGATATTCAGTGAGAGGTTAGAAATAAACATGAAGGCAGAGATGAAGGAAATCAAAGTACATGTACAAGCACATCTGAAGTGAACCAACGTTAGGCTGGAGCCACGCTGGACGGGCGTGTGGCGCATCTGCATTGTGGAGTGTCAGGCTTTTTTATTTGGGCTCACGTGTTAACTGATCAGAGCAGCCACACTGCTTGCATGAGATGTTGAAGTATTTACTTATTTGTGCAGCAAAATAGGCAGTGAAATTGATCTTTCATTCAAGGTTCAACATCTATATATAGTTGCATATGTCACAAACACAACATGTCCTGTACTCATTTCATGAAAGTAAACTCTCTCTCGTGTTTTTGTTCCATCAATCCATTTCTTTTTAACAAAAAGCTTTATTGTGAAAGTCCTGGCGTCTACTCTATCACGGAGGAGTATTTAAAGTATTTGAAAGCATATATATTATGGTATCGTATAATATAAAACAGCAGCAGCTGTGACTCTCCAAATCCCAGATTCTGTGTAATACAGTAATATCTACAGTATCAGATATACCTCATGATATATATTTATATATATATAAAATAGCATTTAAATAAATGTACTTCACAGTGTTTCACAGATCATCCAGTGCCTGTTAAGTCTCATTAGATGACTCTCCGGTGTGATTTCCCCAGACTAAGTACAGACTATACCTCCAACCTACGCATTCTTCAACTTGACAATTGAAAACCTGTAAGTATCCTGTATTGGATTGCATTAGGCTTGCCTCCAAGAAAGCTATTTATACCCCACACATTACCTGAAGTCTCCACTTCTTGCCTGGACATCAACATTTTTTATTCTTTGTATTCAAATATATTTTCATAGTTTCCATTTTGTGATTGGAACACACACCCTGAAGCCACATCTCCCACTGGATGTGCCAGTTTGACAACTGAGTTACTGTAAATTCTTTGAAAGATTTGTTTCTGACACAAGCAATAACCATGCTGTATTTAGCAGCTGGTGTAATCTCCAAATGGGGATGGTATATTGGGAGCCATGTTTCCATTCCGATGTATACATAAGCTCTTCCTTAAACCCTTCTGCTGCTGTGTTTAAAGCCACTGAAGGGAGAATCTCAGCTCTGGACCTAAAAATAGCCTGCATTCTTTCCTCTGTGTTTCAGGAAGCACCAGAAAAGGCCGGAACTACGAGGTCTCCCATGTCCCATCCTTTTTCCTTTCGCTTATGTCTCATCCTCTTTCCCCTTCATCCCTTTTTCCTCTTCATCAGCCAATGCCAGCCCTCTTCCACCGTCTCTCCTTGCTGCTTTCTCTTTCACTGTCTCACTTCCATTTCTCTGTCCCTGCCTTCTAACCCTAACCCCCGAGTTTAACTCCTCTCCACTTGTAAATCATTATCATCAGTTATTTAGACACGCTGTCCTTGATGTTGAGCTTTAATCTTGTAATGAATCCTTGTCAGTGTCTGCATATAGAAATGTACTGTATATAAGTATGCCGTGTTGGCAGGTATTTCTGAAAACTGAGATTTTCCTCCACCGTTTTTTAAAAAGAATCCTGTCCACTTAAAACACACAAAAAAGAATATAGACAGTGTGTCACTGCTTCTTCCCGTAGGCCAACAACAATTGAGCACCGAGGGAAAAGAGAATTGTTTGTTAAACGATAACAAAGTGGAGCTGTTCCTCGACATCACACTGGAATACACAGTTAGCAAAGCACACGGAAACATTGATTGGGAGTCCCGCCAGTCCAAGTGAATCATCCTCACAAGTTTCCATGTTGCATGTTACGCCCTTCAGTTGGGGCCGTTTTCTACACTTCCAGGAAGGTGGTCATGTAACTTCTACAGTTGATTTGGAAACTAGCAATAGCTATAATCTCTATATATGTGCAAACCATCACTTACATTACAATAGTAACATGCATTGTCCATATCAAATAAAGCCTGCCCCACACTAGAGGATTTTCAGATCTTCAAACCGTCTCCGTTCGGCTACGTCTTGCAGGACACATGAAACAAGCAATCACACTATTGCCTTAAATCCACAAGTTTTTCCTCTTTCTCTATTGTCCACCGGGCTCCGGAGACGGTCTTCCCATTCCTCCTCGCCACAGTTGTCCTCTAGTGTGGGGCAGGTTTAAACTATATAATATACATAAATAAATAAGTGACTGCGGATGACTAGATCATTGTTACCTGAGGTCATTTTTTTTCCATACTAAAACGCACCTCCTGTACTTTTTCAACCAAAACATAGCCAGCAGTGTTTTTAATTTTTTAAGGCTCTTAAACGCCACGGTAGAGTGGACGACAGGCACATCCAGAGCAGAATGTGTGTTTTTCACAGTATCAATGTAGCACTGGAGTGAATGAGCTCTGTCTTTCCCTTTGTGTGTCTGTTTTGCTCTGACGCAGACCTGTTTGCATAAACACAATACCAACATCCACATCCCGGCACGCACACTGAACAGCCGCATGCAAAAATGAGAATTGTGGTTAGCGACAGCAAAATAAATCAGCCCGTGTCACTTAATCAGCACTGATCATTGAGAGAACACAGATTTCATAGATATTATTCATTGGAATCTGCACAAATGAGCCTCCAGAGCAGAGTCAGTGTGCACGGCTCCACAGTCATTAAGTTTCAAGGCAACTGCAAATGTTTATGTTATGGAATAGGCTTTTGTGAAGACCATTGTGGCATAATAATGTTGATACTCATCATGGGTAGTTGCTCCTGCACATATAGACTCAGTCACGCATGGAATCTGCAAAAACTGTGTTTGCTGTTGTGTTTGTGTCTCTTATTCGTGCTCTCAGTGTTGGGGTTATCCTTAAAACAGAGACATTGCGAGAAAGAAAGAGAGGAGGCACCGTAGAGGGACAAGTGGCCGGATTGTCGAGTGAGTGTGTGGAAAGTGGAGCGATATCGGTGAAAAGAGCGAGAGATTGAACCCTGATTGACCCAAATTTGACAGGTAGAAGAGAAGGAGGAATCATGGATGCCAGAGAGAGAGAGAGAGAAAGATTGTGATGTTTGAGAGGATTCCCTTTCACAGTCTCTGACACATCACACACAGCTCACTCTTGCCAGGACACTGACAGCTGCACGAATGTCTTGAGAGAGGTTTCCCTGGGCAAGATCTTTGATCAACTGTGTGTGTGTGTGTGTGTGTGCAGGTTTGGTGACTGCAGTTTAACCAAAATCTAAACAAAATGTAATATTATTTTCACTTATGAAATGCAATACAGAGTGTTATAATAATTTAAGCGTAGAAAGAGTAAATCATGTGGATGTAGGTTGCTTTTGTGGTTACATTTTGTGTCTTGTCTACAGTAAATTGGTTGCGTTTGGATGTATGGCATGTTTGCGACGTGCACATGTATTATCTCACAAATCTACTGTTGTTTTTATTGCAGCGGTGTGTCTCTGTTTTATTTGGGTTTGACACATCCCAACAGGTAGCTTTTCAGAGGTGGTGGGTAAAACACTGAATCAGTCTTTAACACAGTTCATGAAAACACTGCAATTCTCAGTGAAAATTGCACACCGTTGCGTACTGAGCATCTCCTGATGTGTTTCCTCTGTGTGGCTGTTTACTGTTAGGTGAAGTAAAAATGTAAAAGTTTCAAGACATTACTTAAACTTCCTTAATTTGTAAAGTTATTGTACCGAATCGATTCACCATGTAGTTTTAGGAGGCAAATAAACCATTCATCATGCATTGCACCCTATTACTAGTGACATTTGGGCAACAATTAGCAACGGATGATTATTTTCAATACTGATTAATTACCTAGTGTATATAATGACACAAACTCGCACAATATAAGAATAAAAAAAAGGAAGATAAACAGTATAGGGCATCAGCACAATGTGTGATGGTTTTGCTTGATAATGGACTTAATTAATTGGCAATTACGTTGCTTTCAACTGATTGATTTGATTTAGTTTTATAGCACTTTGCATTTCTTACATTTGCATAGACCATACAATTATGTTCTCCTGTCCTGTAAGATATTATTACAAATAGAGAAGTATTTATCACAGCTCTCAGAATGAAGTATAACAGAGTGTCATTTATTTTTCCTTCTGTGTGCTTTGTTTTGTTGAAGTGTGTTTAAGCTCACGCTGGGCTGTTAATGTAGAGCCCTGGCCTGTAAATGACACTGTTCCACTGCTACGTGTTTGCTGAACGTGTCCTGTGTTGTGTTAATGCTGTCTTTGTATGTGTGGATGTGTGTGTTTGTGCACGTGTTTTGTATTTGTTAAGACCTTTTTCATGCGTAAGCACTGACCTTGTCAGGCCCAGTAGTTCTCATGGAGACCAAAACCTGGTCCTAATGAAGCAGAACCTAATTTAATGTGGAGAAGTCCACAATTCAACTGATCTTACTTACCAACTCTACATGTACTATATGCAATGGAAAGTCCTGTAGCCAGTTTGTGTGTGTCGACTGTTGACGAGGGCAGGTGAGACAGGGAGATAGTGGAGTCCCATCTGGGCCACACAGGTTCTGTGTGCAGAGTGTGACGGCGACATCGCAGATCTGCTGCGTCTCACATACGGCTGTTGTTCACCCAGGAAGCATTATCTGCTGCAGGGCTGCTGCTATGTTTTGCACAGTGTTTACCTTTGAAGATTTACATGACAAATATAACAAACTTATGCCTTTATGCGCAACTTAAAGCCAGGACTTCATTTTTAAGCCATGGATTGGTTTATCTGGCAAACACTTTACAATAAATGCCTAAAAAATTGATCAATGTGACAGACACAGCCATTAAAACAGTGGTCAAAATCATTTTCGGACTCGACTTTGCTGTGAACGGTGTGCAGCTTGCATTGAAAAGACTCAAAAAGAGCAGCATGGCTGACTTGTTTTGTCTGTGCAGTCTCACATAGACAGTGTGGCTGCTCTTTTGTGATTAATGTGTGACTAGATGAAAAATAAGTGTGGCCAAGGCCCCAGGAAGGGGCTAAGTAGCCACCTCTCCTCTATGTGGTCTGAGTGACTGGATCTCATTTGTGTCACCTCAGTGCTTCTTGAGTGCATTTGCACCTGCACTGAGAGCTGCCTGACTTTTCTTAGAGATGTTAAGACCAGGTTTTTGAACTGGTTCAAATCAGTGTTTTGAATGCTGCTGAATGTGAATCAAGCTTTTCTACTTTCTGCAAACGTTACCTCAGTGTTTGCCAGACATGGGTGGATTTGTACTCTCCAAACCCATATTAATCCTCAAAGCTGTCCTCTCTGCCAGAAATGTTCATCTTATTGAGTACTGAGCTTTGTAATTGGACTGTGGCGGCTGTTTGGAAATGTTTGAGTAAGTCTGAGCTGATGAAGGGCCTAGGCCAGGATTAAACACTGGATGGCATTGTTTGTGCACCTGATGAAGGGATGCTGAGTAGAAAATGTGTTTGATTGAATTTAACGTATAATTCCAACGTTACATTAAAATAGTGCTAGTCTGTATACCGGTACATACCGAAAACCGTTAAAAAACGTATGATGTAAATGTTTTGTATACGGCAAAACCGGTATATGAATATATTTTGCAATGTAGCGCAGAAAAACACTGTTTGATGGGGGACCCTTTTCACCGCTGCACCACACATGCTTCAGGCTTAGCTGATGAAGTAACTGTGCCATTAATTGCATGAATTATCAATTTACTCCACCACCTTGGCAGAAAAAACAACAACACTCAACTGTGCCTCGCTTTCGCTAGAGTACTCACTCATGCATGAAAACAATAACGTTGTATACCATGAAATCTTTGAAAATTTGGAAAATAACGTGATATACATTTTTGGTCATACTGCCCAGCACTACCTTAAAATACAAGACCGTAACTTCAAGTAATGACTTAAAGTTAATTGATCACAGTTTAAAATAAAATCCAGTTTTAAAAATTGCCTCGTCTTCTGTTTTTGCTGTGCGCTG
The DNA here is from genome assembly GCF_958295425.1 of Solea solea. Classification (NCBI taxonomy): domain Eukaryota; kingdom Metazoa; phylum Chordata; class Actinopteri; order Pleuronectiformes; family Soleidae; genus Solea; species Solea solea. The sequence continues at coordinate 15,361,629 of NC_081146.1, forward strand.
ATTAATTTGGCTCAGAATCACAATCACTAGAAAGGGCACTCAGCCTTGTGTCCTCCGATCTGACACTTTGTAAAACAGTACATCCTTAATTCAGCTTGACAAATTCCAAAACATTATAATCTACAATAGGTACAGTAACTCCTGTCATGCCACTGACTGAATGTGAAAGATTATTGTACTATCCTCAAAGCTAACTGAAGCTGTTATAGGCTGCAGCACAGCCTGTAATTGTTATTGATACAAGCTTATTGCTAAACTTGGTACCATAATCATCAGTAGTTATAAAGTACATATCCTGCTTCCTTGATTTGATGTGTTTCCGGTTGAATTAACATATCACTGTGGGACGTGATGCAGGAAGAGATTATTTTAAAAAGGATGCGAGTCTTGTAAGAGTTTCATTTTTGTAATGGATGCAACTGAAGCCGAAAATAACTGTGTCCTCATTAGATTATGGACCAAGCAGTTTTCATTTTGTTGTGCCCCTAAATGACCTTCCCCTCTCGTTTTCTCTCTCTCTCTTTCTGCAGCAGTCCTATGTTCCTCCCCCTCAACCCATGGCTCCGCCCAGTCCTGGCACCACAGGAGGAGGAGGCGGTGGAGGTGGAGGTCATGGAGGAGGGTTAATGGAGCAGCTTAGTAAGACCAACCTGTACATCAGAGGCCTGCCACCAGCTACCACCGACCAGGACCTCATCAAACTCTGCCAGCCGTGAGTTCTATTCTATTTTATTTTATTTTATTTTATTTTATTTTATTTTATTTTATTTTATTTTATTCTATTCTATTCTATTCTATTCTATTCTATTCTATTCTATTCTATTCTATTCTATTTTATTTTATTTTATTTTATTCTATTTAAGCCTTTAACACCGAGTGTATTGCAGACGACACATTTGCGCAAGTCTGCTTTGCATTAATGTAATGTTTCTGAAAGCCGAGTAATTGCAAGTCAAAGCCAACATGTGGTTATTACGGTAATTTCACTCGCGCTATTGCAGGAAGCCGGCAAATCCTTTTTTTTTTCATATTAAATTCTTAATACAGTATTTTAACATGCAGTAAATTGTATATAACTGCCAGATATTGAAAGTTATTCTGGAAAAATGGGCAAAAGCACTTACTCACTGGACATTTCCAGACGGACATTTTGAGGCTTAAGTCAGTACTAGGTGAGTCAAACAGTGATTCTACTGAGCATCAGCATTTTGCACTTGACCTCTAAAGGGGCACACGGACACACAAACACACGTGATCCTTTACCCATAACCAGTTAATGCCTCACCCTAACCATAAACTCACAACAATACAATTGTTAGCCCTAAACTTAACCAGTCTCTCAGAAATAAAGTTGTGCCTCACAAGGACCCACTGGTCCTGACAAGGTCAGTGTTTTTGACAGGAAATGTCCTAAAAAGGCAAAAAATACAAGTTTAAACACACCTCCCTCTGTCGTCTCTCTGCAGAGGTTTTAATCTTGCATTATTCCAACACATTTACCAATATTTCTGGCTCTTTTTTGTGCTTTTGGAATTCTTTGATTCTATGATTTGTTACTTTTCTCTGTGCAATTGTTGTATTTGCATTGCTCTGAGCTATGAGTCTGTAATGATGAAAGTTTAATGCATATGATAAACCAGCGCTCCCATAGGGTCTTGTTTGCCTACAGTTAACATCTTTTGCCAGCAAATGTAACTGGAGAACTAGAATGAAACATTGTCGAGCTAAGGGCTTTAAATGAACTCATCAGAAAATGTAAAATATAGAGAATATAAGTTACACTCACGCACAGTCCCACTCTTGTACACCATACCTTGCCCTTCTGCGTGTCAGCTGCAGTTCAAGCCTGTTGTATTTCTGCTCAGCCCTGGAGGCGTTCTGGAGAATCAGGGTGAAAAATGGGTGCCAATAAAAGTTTCATTAGAGGCCCAGTGAGTGTGCCAAGTGGCCAGTAACGTTTAGGAAAGGTCGGCGGGGGGAGGGTGAACTGTGTGTTCTGCTGGGCAGCAGCTTCAGCCTTGGGTTTCCAACTCTCTCCGGCTTTTAGAAAATACACTGAGTGGCAGTTTCCTGTCACTCACTGGCATGACAGGCACACATGCACTTACACACACACACACATACTAATAGAGTGAGAGAGTGAAAGGGGGGGAACACACACGCAAACATTTAACTCGTGCACAGAGTGACGATGAATAACAGAAAGACAATCCCCTCAAAACTGACACACACACACTCATCATACACACTTTCAACTCAATGTCATCCTCATCTTTATTGTTAGCAAGTGTGGCTTTTGTGAGTGAGTGTGTGTGTGTGTGTGTCAACCCACCCACCATCACCATCCTCTCCCTTCCCATTCTGTCATCCTCCTCATTTCCTGCTTGCATCCTTCTCTCGGTGTCCCCCCTCCCTCTATCCCTTACCCCTCCCTCCCTTCCTCTCTCCCTGTCTCTGTGCCAGTTCTCAGAGTGTCAGTGAAAAGTGCTGTTGTCAGCTGACATTTCCAATCACTCCCCCGGTTGCCCAAACTATGGACACACTTTCAACGTCTGGGGACAGAGCGGAACGTGAGCGGAATCTAAAGCACAGCACAAGGACAATTTCTCTCTCGCACACACGCTCGCTTTCACTCACACTCGTTGCCTTGCTCTCTCTCTCTCTCTCTCCCTCTGTCTCTCTCGTGCTTGCCTCTGCTTCACTACCCTTATCTAGTTATCTATGGATCTACTTCACAATCAAGGGGGTTGTATTAGGACAGGGAAAGTTTCACCACTCAAAGGCGAAATCACGAACAATCAGGGACACAACACACTGGATGCATTTACAATCTCTCTTTGATCATCCGCAGCTGAGTTAGAAAAACTAATGTATTGCTCTGAAACATGCAAAGCGAGTGCTGGAAATTGTGCTTGTTGTCTTGGTAGCAGGTGTTATGAAACATAAACCCCGGACGTGTATTTCTGTCCTGAAAAACTGTTACCAGTGTAAACTCAAATCTCGTTGCCCTTTTTCCCCCATGGAAATCATGCCTGAAGATGTTAGACGACATATGGGAATGGATTTGAGGACATCTCAAGCTCTGAAACTCTTTCCGTCTTCCTCCAGTGTTGGTCTGTTTGACTCTAACGGTTGGAAAACTGAGGGAAACACGGGAGACAAGACAGCTGTATCGGATGCCCAATTAGAAGACACCACACGCAGGGACCAACCTGCATGAACACCCATGAACACACACACACATATATATATATAGATATATATATATATATATATATATATATATATATATATATATGGTCTCATTTTCAAACACAGCAGAATATGCAGATACATTATACAGTATAGTACAGTCTATACACTGTACGCCATACACACTTTGGTGGGAACTGTGTTATGATGTGTCACATCAAATGGTGAGCTTCCATAGGCCGACGGTGCTGCACAAGGGAGTGCAAACACAGATCTGTTGCTGTGTGGTTCCTCTGAGGACTGTCATTAACACACAAACACACACACACAGATTTTGTCAACCTTGCCGAAATTGGGTGCACTGACATTTGTGTTGACATTCCTCCTTAAGTCTTGACAGTCTGGGAAATGCTGTCAGTTTCAGTGGGCTTACTGTTCTTTGTGTTTCACACTGTTTGGCGCAAAAAGAAAATAAAGAAATCTAAATTCCACTTCTGGCTCGGGTTCTAAGACCTATCCGTGAAGAGGACATTTGTACCTTGTCCTGAAAGAGTTGTCATACTGGAAGTCTGTGAGCCTTTACCCCCCCCTTACCAACTCACCCCAACTGCTGCTGTGGAAAGGGCTTTCTTCTCTGCCTCATACAGTCGTATTTTTTTCTGCTTTATACTGTTCTGTACTGGAGCTTTGTAGCATTTTTGTCAAGCCAAGAAAAATAGACTTTTTTTTATATAAGTCAGCGAGTCTCGGTTGAATACTTTATCACCCTTGCTACAAATGCACAGTGCAGAGAGGGTGTTTTTTTTTATGCATTATATTTTCAGTACTTAAGCAAGAAAGGAAACAACCATATAGTGAGCAACTTTGCAGAGGGAAACACTTGATGACAGAGGTCAAAAGAGAGCGGCTACACTGGTTCAAAGAAATTGGTGGTGCATGAGGTCTTTGTCCTGCATTCATACTCATTCCACAAACACTCATATACACGTAATCTCAAGGACTTTGCACCCACACAAGTATTTGTATCCTCAAATGTGTCCAGACACATACTTTCACACATGCACTATAGGTGTTTACACTCGCACAACGATACCAAGTTTTAATTAAATGAAGGCAGAAGTCAAAACGCTGGGTACTGCCAGATGGCGTGTGTAATGTGTGTGATTACCGCTTTGGTGTTTTTGATTTGTGAGGTTGCTTTGCGTGTGTGTGTCTGCGTGTGTGTTTGTTTGTGCGTAGATGTGTGGGCGATTAGCCCTGCCTTTTGTTTTTTTTTCCACGTCTGCAGGCATTGGATTGCTCCCCAAACCGCAGGCCAAAGATCTTGTTTACCACCAGCCATGACTTTGTGAAAAACACCCAGGCAAACATCAGACCTCGTTTCAGGCTGTCACAATCAATGGATGTGTAAATACCCTAAAACAATCTCAAATTGAAGGAGAACGTGCGCGAATTGTACATTGTTCTCTCTTCCAACAGCGAGATCATAGGCTGCTCAGCTGTCATATTATGTGTGATAGCAAACCCTTTAAAGCGTTTTTTTCTGTCTTTATTTCTTAAGTCTCCTGTCCCAATAGAGTTGATTTGAGGCTGTCAGAAGAGCTAGTCTCTGTGAAGAGGACATTTGTACCTTGTCCTGAAAGAGTTGTCATACTGGAAGTCTGTGAGCCTTTACCCCCCCCTTACCAACTCACCCCAACTGCTGCTGTGGAAAGGGCTTTCTTCTCTGCCTCATACAGTCGTATTTTTTTCTGCTTTATACTGTTCTGTACTGGAGCTTTGTAGCATTTTTGTCAAGCCAAGAAAAATAGACTTTTTTTTATATAAGTCAGCGAGTCTCGGTTGAATACTTTATCACCCTTGCTACAAATGCACAGTGCAGAGAGGGTGTTTTTTTTTATGCATTATATTTTCAGTACTTAAGCAAGAAAGGAAACAACCATATAGTGAGCAACTTTGCAGAGGGAAACACTTGATGACAGAGGTCAAAAGAGAGCGGCTACACTGGTTCGAGCTTTTACGGAGATAACCCGACTCTGCCAAAGTTTGGCGAGCAATAAAAAAAGCATCAAACATAGTCTAATGTCTGATGAAACAGCATTTCTGCTGAGGCTGCAGATGATAAGTCAGAATTTAACAACATGAATCCATTGACCCAGTCTGCCTTATGGTACTGTAACTGTCCTAGCACACAGTCCACCAATCATGGTTTGATTGCCACAGCCTGTCCGAGTAAAGGCCGTGCATCCCTTTATAGCCTCGGTTTACAGTGCCATCATTTAATGACTACTTCCTGCACAATCATTTACTGATTTATTTCACTCTTAATTGTTTCATGAACACAACAGCCAGATCTAAATCCAAGGAACACGTTTCAGATGTGTAAGTTAGGATGCGTTTGGCAACATTGTGCAGCTGCAGCAATTATGTGATGCAGTTTTTTCTTAGTGGACCAGAATCTCAGAGAAATGGTCCCAACACCATCGTGTGCAGTGCCACCAGGAACTGTTTGAATGTCCAGTATTAGTATGTTGTCTTGGTGATTGTGTGTCAAGTAGCCCTGAATAAGTTAGCTGTGCTTTAGATCACTCTGTAAAGCTTGTTGGGAAGCTCCTTAATGAGGAAGTGTTGCATGAAAACTCAATTCCCATTCCTGATTTTTTTTCATCATAATGAGTATCCAACAGAAACAAATGACATAACTTAGCTCCTTTTTTACTGACTGTTTCTATGGCACAATGAAAAGCAATGGGATATGGAAGAGCTGGCCATCTGGCTCCTTTGAATCCGTTGGCGGAATCTTTTAAGTATTTGAATGGTTTTTATTTGTCTCATGTGTCGCTGCTGTTCGGTCAAGTGCAGGTCGATGTTATTGAAGGTTGTTCCAGGCTTCTGCTGAAATCAGCTAAAGGTTCCCAGTTGGGATTGAGCACAGAACAGGACACTCAGAACTTTCCTCTCACTACCCTCAACCTCGTTCCTTCATAATCTGATCTGCAGTCAGTACTCTCCCCCGTCTCTCCTCTACAATAGCACATTCTTGTAGCCACCAGGATAAAATTGAGTTTTACAACTGAGTCAAGTTCCGAGTAAGACACTATTTGGGATGATGCAGTGTTGTTGTAATTTGACATTTCCCCAAGACCTTGGCATCGTCTCCTCCACTGTCCTTTCCTTGTTTTTCAGGCCAGCTAAAATGTGCAACCACAGAAAGAACAGGTGGCTCTTTCCTTGTACGTCATTGCTCTGATTATATCACACACGCAATCACAGCTACCCATTAAAACATATGCTCTATTTGTTTTCCACTTGGTGAAAATAGACAGCTATGAACATATGTCTTTGAGATTCATAATGGGTTGAGCTAGGTACATCTATCTCTCTCTCCCTGTTATTTCTAACTCTGTTTTGACACACACATGCACAAAGTCTGGAAATCTTTCACTTGTCTGCCCGGGGAACAACCTGCCAAAGAAATTGGTGGTGCATGAGGTCTTTGTCCTGCATTCATACTCATTCCACAAACACTCATATACACGTAATCTCAAGGACTTTGCACCCACACAAGTATTTGTATCCTCAAATGTGTCCAGACACATACTTTCACACATGCACTATAGGTGTTTACACTCGCACAACGATACCAAGTTTTAATTAAATGAAGGCAGAAGTCAAAACGCTGGGTACTGCCAGATGGCGTGTGTAATGTGTGTGATTACCGCTTTGGTGTTTTTGATTTGTGAGGTTGCTTTGCGTGTGTGTGTCTGCGTGTGTGTTTGTTTGTGCGTAGATGTGTGGGCGATTAGCCCTGCCTTTTGTTTTTTTTTCCACGTCTGCAGGCATTGGATTGCTCCCCAAACCGCAGGCCAAAGATCTTGTTTACCACCAGCCATGACTTTGTGAAAAACACCCAGGCAAACATCAGACCTCGTTTCAGGCTGTCACAATCAATGGATGTGTAAATACCCTAAAACAATCTCAAATTGAAGGAGAACGTGCGCGAATTGTACATTGTTCTCTCTTCCAACAGCGAGATCATAGGCTGCTCAGCTGTCATATTATGTGTGATAGCAAACCCTTTAAAGCGTTTTTTTCTGTCTTTATTTCTTAAGTCTCCTGTCCCAATAGAGTTGATTTGAGGCTGTCAGAAGAGCTAGTCTCTGTTCCCCTCTCTACTGACAGAAGCGGCTGGCTGACAGAGACTCTCCTGATGGTGACAACTAAATGATCTCTTCTTTATTAAACACCTCTTACTATCTCTCTCCATCGTTCCCTGACTACCCCGCTTCCTCCGCGCCTTTAGCGTCTGTTTTTATCTTTTGACTGACTGCTCTCCCTCTCCTCGTCTGTTTCTCATTACTCCCTCACTACTCTCGCTTTTTCACCTCCCCTCTTTGCAACCTCCTCAGTCGTAATTTCACTTGGTTTTCTTTATTGTTTTTATCTGCCTTTTTTTTTTTTTTAGCTCTAAAACGGATGCGAGTATAAACCTGGAGCCATCAGCCAGCCTGTCATTCTGTCTGTTTGTTTGATAGTCAGTCGGTCAGCCAATCAGGCATCATGCAAAAATGTTAAAACATTAATTTAAATGTCTCATGCACAGAGCTAGGCATTGATCCAGACTGATCTCGGTGATCTGAGTGTTCTCTCTGAGTCTCCGCCCCCCCCCCCCCCCCCCCCCTTCATACCCTCTGTCTCTGTTGCTCTCTTTCCAGGAGGAATGAAAGGCCAGGCTGATAAGAAACATTATTAACTTTTTTTCTGAGAACAGAGAGCTGGAGAATAGGAGTGGGATGGAGATGGTGGGCAAAATAAGGAAAGAAGACAAAGAGAGAGGCAGAGGTGTCAAATATAAGAAAGAGAGTCAGGTGGTGAAGTGGGCAGGAGACGTTAAAATTTGTCAGAGAGAACAGATGGAAAAGATACGGAGTTTGCCTGTCTCTCTCATAGGCCCCTCTAGCAGGGTTGGGTGCCATACAGATACAGATGTGTGGTTATTATCGTTTATGAAAGAGAGCTTGCTGAGTTCTGAAGCCTGAGGTGGGGATTTGAAATAGATAAGGACAGAATGAATAGATAGAAGCTTTCATACAGGTTTAACACTAAAAAGTTTGACACCTTAAGAAACTGGTAGGATTACTTTTTTGGTTCAAATGTGTATATGGGTTAAGTACATACTTTTTTTCACTCCAACTTGGAACATAGAGTTGTGAGTTGGAAGGGTCTCTACAGTTGACCGTAAAAACATTTTGATACTGGTCTCATGTAACCACCAAAATGTTTTTACCTAGACAATGCTAACGTGCTGGCATTAAGCTGACAGTGATTATATTTTCAAAACCCTGGCTGACGTGAGTAATATTAGTTTTACAGATGATTAATCAAAGAATGGACCAAATTCAAATGTTTAGAAAATGAGATGATGCAAAGTTCAGGAAACGTATTTCCCAAGAACCACTCTCCAAAACCTTTGGTGAAAAGTTCCCCGAGCACATGATGTGTGTGCCCTTTGAAGTTTCAATAAGGACCAAAACCTCAGGAGAGTTAACAAAAGTGTGTTGCTCACTTTCATATATTTTTGTACATGCCTTGATTTTTAAAAAGGTGGCTGCACAACTAGACCACAATATTTGTCAATTCAGTGACTCTCCAGTAACAAATGTAAAAACACGGGTATGGAAATTGAGTTCTTTCAAAGGTCCTTGTTCTCTGGGGAAAGTTCCTGCAGTAGATGCATAAAATTAAGATGGACTGCAAGTCATTACTTGAAAGGACTTTGTAGATGGGTTATTTTAAGTTCATGGAGATCCACGCAATAGCTAAAGTGCTTCCTTTTAGTGTTTCAAGAATGTTAAACTCATGGTGGCACTAATAAAAAGTCCGGGGAGCACCAAAGACATTACACTTAATAGTCTATAGAATCAGACTGTTGTGGTAATCCACATATTGACATATTGCAGCCTGGACCAACATGGCAGGCACGGCTGTTACCACCTACCAGCTTTATGGACCAAGCATGGCTAATGACACATTTCCACTAGTCTCAAAGAACAATCCATATTGCCCCAGAATATTAAAAGTGATTGAACATTTGACAGAATATTCCACTGTTTTCTCTACAGATATGGGAAGATCGTATCAACGAAGGCCATCCTGGACAAGAACACCAATCAGTGTAAAGGTGAGTGAGCAGGCATTGCCTTAACCCTGTTTACTTATCTGGAGCCTTGCAAAGTCACTCTTTAGTTGACAAGCTGAGATTTAGATATTAGATTTTATTCTGGGAAAGATCAATTGTTAAGTGATTGGACTTGGCAATCAGTATGCTCTGTGGTTCTGTTTTGTTTTAAACTCCTTCCTCTTATTCTGTTTTGAGTCCTCAATTAATCACTTGCCCAGAGTTTTCTACAATGGGCTTGAATGTCTGTCAGCAGACAGTGGGATGTCAAATCAAAACAGATGACTTCATTGTGCGTGAGCCACTTGTTCGGCTGCTCCATGGGATTGCATTACAGTTGTGTGTGTTCCAGTGTGGTGTGATTGTGTTGTTCGCATTGACTTACACAATGATGGGCCCATCTTTTAATCCATCTAAAATGATGCACCGCTACAGCACCCATTTCAGGATAGTGCTCTAATGATACTCAGTGTTAAGCAGCATTTGAAAGCAAGATGCTTGTACTGTTGTCATCAGCCAATAAAACACAGATCACCAAACAATAGCACCAATATGTTTCAAATGGTCTCTGTGGTGAATGGGACTAACTCAAGTGTCTACTGATGAGGGTCTGCTTGATTGTTGGAGAGGTTTCAACAAAGCAGTAATCAATATGATTGTAGTCATCTGCTCGAGAGGAGGTGAATAAGAACATGTGTTCAGAGTGATTGCTTCTCATCTGCCAGGCCTCCTCTCAAAGGCACACTGACACAGTTAAGGACAACAGCACACATGCCCTGTAATCAGCATATCAACTTCAACGGTGAGAGTCAAGCCATTGTGATTGGTACAGATGGAAAATATGTAAACACAGATTCTGCGACATAATCAGCTGTGATTACTCAAAGTAAAGTCATTTGGGGAGCCGCTGCAGTCCTACCTGACTTAACATTATGATGGGGAAGCCAAAGTTAACATTACATTACATGTCATTTAGCAGACGCTTTTATCCAAAGCGACTTCCAATGGAATCAAGTACAATTAGCCAGGGGTGGAATCGAACTTGCGACCATGATGTCTTTGGTACACAAGGTAGGGTCTTAACCACTGAGCCACTCCACCCCTAAGTTAAGTTAAGTGACTCTTCCCTGATACTGATACAGATACACTCACATGGCCATCTGTCTAGTGTCTGCAATGGTACATACCATTGTGCAGCCCGTTTCTTTGTGAAATGAGATTTAAAATATGGACTGAACAAAAAGACACAACTGAATCTCTGTGATTTAAGCAGCAAGTTGACAGCCTAGTTTTAGCGCTTTCAGTCAAACATTATATATGTGTTGGGGATCACCTCTAATGGTGGTTAGTAGCAAGAATTAACTGTTATGTGTGGATAGATAAAGAAAGTTAATGATTTACAAGGACAAAAGTTAAACTCCTTCAAATGTATGTGTTTGCCATCTTTCCATATTCTACTGCTTTTTCAACCACATGAGGGTTGTGGGGTCCTGGAGCCAATCCCAGCTGATGTAGGGTAAAAGGCAGGGTTCACCCTGGACAGGTCGCCAGTCCATTGCAGAGCACACATACAGAGATGAACAACCATTCACTCTCGCACGCACACCTACAGTAAATTCAGAGTGTCCAATCAACCTAATCCCCAATCTGCATGTTTTTGGACTGTGGGAGAAAGCCAGAGTATTCAGAGAGAAACCCACACACACACAGTGAGAACATGCAAACTCCACTCAGAGAGGCCCTTGGGCCAACCGGGATCTGAACCAGTGACCTTCTTGCTGTGAGGTAACAATGCTAGCCAGTGTAACTGCAGGTGGCCCATATGTGTTTAACATTAAATAATTTTTTTCTGCTTATATGGGATTGGTCACAGAGGCATTTTCCAGATGTTCATATTCCCAGATCCTCCTAGGGGAATTCCAAGGCATTCCCACACCAAGATATATAATCCCTCCAGTGGGTTCTGTGTCTACCCTGAGGCCTACTCCTTGTGCAACATGCTCAGAAATGTCCAAAGTCATACTAGGAGGCATCCTGGCCAGATTCCAGAACCATCTCTACTACTTTAGGCTACTTTATAGAGCTCACTCCTCACCCTATCTTGAATGCTGAGCCCAGTCTCCCCATTGTAATGTTGGTCACTTATTCCTGCAATCTCATTCTTTAGGTCACCACCCAAAGCTAACTGACCATATATTGACTGGTAAATGGAGAGCTGTGCATTTCAGCTCCCCATCTGGAAGAAGCAGTCCACTATCTTCCGGATGAGAACCACAGTCCCAGAACTGGAGTTGTTGACTCTCATCCGGCCCACTTCACACATGGCCACAAACCGCACCATTGCACATGTTTACATGTGGCCAACAGAACTACATTATCTCACTCTCACTTTGGCAGTACAAGGACCGGATGGCTCTGTGCAGAGCCCATCCAACAGAGGGGAATCCTCCGATGAAACCCCTAGCAACCCTGCAAGGGTAAAGAGTTGGTCTGCTGTTCTACATTGTTCCTCCTGGATCTGAGGATTGACAGTCACTTGTGGACCCTTTTAACAGGGCCCAGGAGTAAGTTTCCTGTGGAGGTGGAGGATTGTGTTTCCCTGATAGTTGGAACACATCCTCTGGTCCTCCTTTAAAAAAAAAACAAAAACACTTGGATTTGCCGGGTACTATGATACTCGATTTCCATAAGCACACCGATCAGTGGGTATTAGGGCATATTTTCTTGTTTTTTGGATTGCATAATCCTCAGCTAGAATAATTAAAGTGTCACTTTGCAGAGACGAGACAACAATTTTATTTGCAGTGACGGACAAAAAAGCTGTGACCTTAGATGTTTGTTTGATGACATGATATGTGTGTATTTGCAAGTGGATATTCTAGGCACCAGATCGTTGCACTAAATTGCAGACAAAGCCTTTATGAATACTAAACATTAGAGTGACTGTTTAAGAAATACAAATGCATCCAGTTATAAATTCACACAATACCCTGAATGCCGCAGCTGCAGGTGATTTTTATTCTGTTGCCTCCATCATGAACAGGTCAGGTTCTCTCATGCAGAATTCCTACATTAAAATCGGTATACTGGATTTCATTTTGCTGATCACTGTACACGTCTTAGTTAGTTGTTAACTCACAATGGAGGAGTTTCATTATTAGTTGGCCATTAGAATGCCTTACAACCGGATAAGTGTTGGTTTGATTGCAGGGGCATTCATTGGGGACAAGATAAGTGCTTAGCGTGACTAAGAGAGTCCAAATTGGCTCAGAGTTCTCCTGGAAACGGTGGGATGGATGGGAGGAGGCGCGGGGCAGTGGAGGGAGGGGGTAAAAATAACCTGGGGCTGACAGAAAAGGGAGGGGACGCCGATGAAAGTTATGATTTAGAGTTTTCAGACATGAAAGAGTGAGAGTTGGATAATGTGAAACATGTATGACAATGGCACTGGTAAATAAATAAAGTATTCCTCTGTGGGCGGCAGGGACAGTGTTCAGTTGGTTTGCCTGCTCCAGTTATCACGCGGGAACTTTGTTGTTCTAGTTTCTGTGAGGTTTTTACTTAATCTAAGTAATTATGTTGTTGTATTCCCTTTAATAAGTCCCTTTTTGTGAGTTACAGCATGCGTTGTCTCCAAGGCTTCTTTGCTTCTTTGTCCCTAAAAAGTGAACGCTTTTGTGTGTGAATTATGTGCGTGCATATAGTAAAAATAGCATCCTAAGAATTACTTGAGTTATTTGAGTGAACAAAGACAGAAAAGTTTTACTTTGTCCTCCAAGATAATGCAGAGATTCTCTTTATAAAGTCTTCAACTGTGGAGCAGGTAGAGGTTCGGTGTTAAATACACTGACAGTTTTCTCGTTAGTAGTGTGGGAGCTCTGGGGGAGGGAGAGGGAACAGAGAACAGGATGGAGGAAGGAAGGGAGAGGAAACCACTTAAGATTGTAAAGGATTTCCATTTCCCAAACACAAACACCCTCCCTCTCACTGTCTTTATATCTCCTGCCCATTGCCTTTATCCCTCCCTCTCCTGTTGCTCAACTTATTTTTACTCTTTCTCTACCTGACTCACTGTCTCACGCCACATTCCTCCTAGCTCCGTCTCTCTTCTGTTTCCTCTGTACTCAGTTAGCCTATTCTAATGGCCCAGGGCCAGGAACTCTAGGGCTCAGGAGATTAGATCGAATCCTGGGATGCTGGTGTGTGTGTGTGTGTGTTCTCAAGTTTATCTGCGCTTCCATCTGTATCCATGAATGCAAATGTGTGTCTTCTTCATAAGTTCTTTCAATTCACAAGTGTAATATTTGCCTGGCCTGACTGAGCAGGATGAATTGTCAAGTCGGTGTCATCATTAGTCCACAGATAGTCGGGACAAGGCACACATCAAGAGGATTATATAAATTCAGAGATATTATTTTCGCTCTTCTGCTCTCTGGAAATATCCTTATCATTTACATCCATATGAGACAGGAGTTTTCAATGGATTAAAGAGCGGAAAGGTTTTATATTAAAATGTAGGAATTACAAAGTAGGCAGAGGAACCGTGAAGTACTTCGGAAAAGTGTCTATCAGCCTGAAAGGCAGGCATCTCCTTACAGACTCGGCAAGCTACCACCCAGCTGAAGTGTCATTGAGCGAAAACAATGAGTCCCTACTTATTTTTGGGGTGTGGTCTGTTGCCAGTACTTGACCTCTCACCACCCTGAAGAGAGCGGGGGCAAATACATTTTCGGAATACAAAGACATTGACATTGAGCGATGGATATGTTCAAACCAGATGGCATATTCTCTTCGAGGCTTATGTTCAGACCATATGAGTCATGGAGATGAACCACCTGGGCATGAAATATGTCTTTAATTCCCTGCTGTTGAAAAGCGAACAATGTCTGGTGATATGTATTACATGTGTTTTTCCATATGCCAATTTATAGTCGAAAGGATCCCCCATGGACTGGTCCTGGGACCACATTAATTTATTTTCAGTACAGTATAAATGAACTTGATCCAACTGTGTCCCGTGCAGACTTTCACTTTTATGCTGAAGACACTTACAACACAGTACGTTCACCACACTAGATAATAATAACTTGAATAACTTCAAAGTTATCTGGCTGTAGATGTTTTCTTTGATTCACCCTGCTCTGCTCGCTCAATGTTGATCATTTGTGATTAATATTTTGATATGCTATGCATTTTGTCTTCTTCTTTTAGATAATATATATTAAAATATGTATATCTTTGAATCATATTTATATGTTTTATGATTTGAGGAATATTACTTACCCACGTAAAATAGTTTTTTATATCTCTGTGAAAACCTCCATGGTTAAATCTAGGTAATATTCCTGGATGGATCATAAGTAATTGAAAATTACTGTGAAATTAATGAAAAATGTAAGACCATGGGTTACTAATGGTGAGTAAAATTCAAAATGTTATGCATGGTATCCTCTCACACAGAAATACTACTAATAATAATTATCCATAATCAATTTAATGCTTAATTATTCCACAGGATGAAATAAATGGAAAACAGTAAATGATCTTGACGGGCTCCAAATGAGTCTATTTACTGAAAAAAAAGACTCTAAACTGCTGCAAGTGAGCTTCACACTGTTGTTCATGTGTAAAAATGAACTGCATTTCACATGATATATGTTAAGTTATAATAAAGCTTTCGACAATTGTAGCCTGTTTTGTATGGCTACACAACATAACAATGTATTGGTGGTATTTATTTATTCATTTATTTATGAATACTCTATTTACAACAAACAAACATTCGTTTTGGACCTGTGGTGATTGCATTATCCACTGTGAGCCATGTATTTTCACACTCCAAACAAACACCCATTAGTTCAAGTGTGGACTATGAGGGATGTGGAACTTTTGTGATAAATGATTGCGTGTGCATTTGAAATGAGCGTTTGGCCTCTATTGGGTAAATATAGTTTAAGCACAACGAACAAAACAGAGCACGCTCGTGTGCACCACATGTGCGTGTTTGAATATATCTGTGGTCTTTTCTTATCTTTTGTGGATCGGTGTTTGTCACAGTCGCTAATGTAAGAATGTTTGCATGCACATGTGTGTGTGTGTGTTTGCCGTACCCTATTTGCGTTAAATTATGTGTTTCTCATTAGCACCAGTATAAATATTTGTGTGCACTGTGTACGGTCTTGCTGTGAAAGCAGTGTGCTGCCTTTGAACAATAAAGGAAAGAAAGAGAAAAAAAAAATCAACGGCTTATCAGCAAATCTGAGCATGGCTGCATATTAAAAAAATACAGACAGACAAGAACAGATGTTAGGAATGAGGATAGAGGAAGTGCATTCCCTTGTTCAGCGCATGTTTACATGCAGGATTTCGACGAGAGGCTTTTGAAATGTGAATCGTTTAATTGTTTTAACATGCAGCCCACACAACTACAGCTGGAATTCTAAAGCTACTGTGCTCTCTGAATATTTTTCTCCGCAGTTTAATGCATGTGCCCCTTTCATTAGTCGCCGTCTTTCCCTCTCTCTCTCACACACACACACACACACACACACACACGTATTTTTCTTCATAAACACCACATTCCCGCTGTCTTTCAGTCAGCAGACACAGGCTGTCTTCTTCCATCCTTGTGTCTATTTGACATCTCTTTCCGGCCCCCGACCCAGTAACCCAGCAAAAAAGGGCGTGTTTATAAAAGCAGACTTTGTGTGTGTGCAGACCATGTGTCCTTCTGTGTTTCCTATGTGGCCACATGTAAATCCCCAGCCTTAAGAGTTCAGCAGATACACTGTACACACACACACACCCTGATTTGCTACACAAAAATGTAAAAGCTCATGTGAAAGACAAAGGGATATTAAAAGTAAGACAAGATGAAAACAGAGGATTTTACTTGTAAAACTATAGTTTGTTCAACACTGAGTCACTATTCATGCAGTATAAAGAATATATGCACAACTACAGCCGACGTGAAGGAGCTGTCCCATTGAGTTAGTATATTGAAAGACATTATTAGAGTCATTACAATACATGGTGTGGCAGAAAGAGCTGTAATGTGCTGTTCATAAACTCGCAAAGACATTACATCTTTTGGATCATAAACAAGATATTAAGAGTTACTGTTATGACACCAATTCCGTTGATGGCGTAAGATGAACCCCGTTTAATTGAGGAACTGTTTTTTTTTTTTTTTAAACCATGACCCAACTTGGTTTGGACATGTTTATTGGATGAATGCAGTGCGAACATAAAACACAGGCTTTGTGATTCATGATTATGATGAGAAATGAACACTGGCTGGATTTCCTCAGTAACTGGTAGTCCTTCTCTGCAGTCTATCATGTTTTTATTTCCCTTGTACCCTGCCGTGCTGATTCTTACCTACAGTATGTGTGCATTGTTTCCTGTATTCTCAGGCTATGGCTTTGTGGACTTTGACAGCCCTGCAGCAGCCCAGAAGGCGGTGGCCTCACTCAAAGCCAGTGGAGTCCAGGCACAAATGGCAAAGGTAAGCTTCAACCCACCCTTCACTCTCTTAGATGAGATGTTTGGCATCGTTTTGGTGCGGTTTACTCCGGGTAGACTCCGTCCTTATCTGTACACGCGGAGTCAAGCTGATTGTGTTGGTGGAGGTGATAATGATGGTAACAAAGGTGGTGATGATGGTTGTTGTTATTTATGGTCATAAGAGTGAAGGAGACAACGATAGTACTGGATCATAGAGTTATTCTGTTATGTCGACTGGTGTGAGATAGCTGCAGTTTTTGATTAAGCCAATAGAGCCGATATAGAGTTATTGATTAAAGACAATGGTCATAATGAGATTATTGATCAAATCCGTGAGAAGATACGGAGCAGCTGAGCAGAGCTCCCTCCTTTATTTCAGGTTTTGTGTTAAGTGTTAATATGTCTTATGTTACGCACCAATGTGAATACGAGCATACCTTACAGTGCTGTATCAGAGCCAGCAACACCACTTCTCTGTGTGAGAGGGAAACACTGAAAACCTTGCCTTGCTTTCAAATTTATTAAGGCTGTATCACTCCACGCTTCCTCTTACAAATGAGAGACGAGTGCAATTAAAATGGGCCAGTTTTCAGGCACCAGGAGCATCCCATTGAATTAAACAGCAGCAAGCCTCTGAGCAACCTTTGCCTCGCTCTTCTATTAAACCTCTTTTCATTAGGCTTCCATCTCTTTTTTTTTTTTTTTTTTTTTTTGTTTCTAACGGCTGGAGGAGGCAGTGTTGATGTGTTTAGCTGTTATTAAAGAGAGAACAACCCTTTACTCCTTGGAGATTGAGTTTTCCGGAGGGATGGAAGGGAGGCCAAGGAGTCGATTCCAAATAAAATTACACAGACTTACTGTTTCAGGAACTAATTATGCACAGAGCTGCTTATGTCTTGTCTAACTTTGCTGAATCAGGGTCCAACGGGAAAGTCATTCCCACTGATACTGGATTTCCATTTTGACCTGAAAGCATTTTGCGTGATGAGTAACTTATTTTGGGTTGTTTGTGCATTCAGTACCATTTAGACTGACAGAGACACATTTGTCAAAGTTAACTCTTTCTTTGTTTTTGTCATCTCACTCTATACTGACTACAAAAACCTTTGTTCTTTTAACTGTGAGTGTTAAAAGCTTTGTCACCAAAGTGAGCAAAGGGGGTCGGTAAAGAGAGGAAAAAGAGCTGATTAGCTTTTGTAGTGGAGAGATGAAAAATTCAAGAAAAGCCAAACATTGATTATTTCTTGGGGAGATTTGCAGGGAGGGTTTTTATTGGTTGAGCTGACCTTGATCATCACTACCAGGCCTGTTGCTGACCAAAAAGCTTGCTCAAACACTGTGAATGTCCTCATGGGATGTAATCGATTTAGATAAATTCAGCCCTGCATGTAATGTCCTCCACATAGATGCTACCTTAACCTTCTACAGTTTATAGTTTATTTCCTTGCCTTCCAACGTTACCCAGGGCTGCCAGGACGTCCGCAAAACCTAATAAATACGCCGCGGAAAAAAACATCCACCTTCTTCTGTGGAGTAAAACAGTTTCATCATAAACTGAAGGCTCTGTTGTGTGAATGTTTATATCATACTGTAGACACAGTTATTAGATGCGAGGGACAGATCTCTTTTTTTAAAGTAGAACTGTTGAGTGGCACATCTGATGGACTGTGCTGGAGGTTTTGACAGGATATATCATATATCCTTAACCCTTTTGCCAAAATGACAAATGCATCTTGTGCAGTAAGGAATAGCAAGAAGACTCACTCTCAAATACTAGCTATTTTTTTTTTTACCTAAACTTGAGTTTAAGGTTTATTACAGTGAAACATGGGTATGTGGAGTCACTCAGTACATTTTCATGCACACTTGAACCTGGACTGCACCATTTAAATGGACTAATGCCCTTGTCCCGCTATACAAGCACAACAGAAGAATCAATCTACTGAATGAAGTGTGTCCAATGCTGCTGCACTTGGTGGTGATGTGACCCCCTTCAGCTTGTTAGTAGGCGTTTTCTGATAGAACTAAATTGTTACGTCACAGACCACGACTCTGTGTGTCCTCCGGTTCATGGCCCAGGGGCGGAGACTGTGGGGCATTAGCAGAGCACCTAGACCAGTTTGGTTCCAGTTGAACATATGCATGCGATATTGTAATTATCTGGGTATGTTGGTGTGAGGCTTAATTGTCAGTTGTATTGAACATGTTTGCATGCATTTCAAAGGTCCTAACATAGTCATAATTCAGTATAAATGAGCACATTCACCTGTATATCATGTTTCCTGAGTGTGGATGCTGATTGTATCCATTGTCACTGATGTTGTTGGTTGTCGGTGGAGCTTTTGGCCTGTGGTAACAGAGCTTTTACACTGTCGGTGTACACGTTGTGAAAAACCTTCACGTAGGACACCCCACAGCTTTCACTGACATCTACTTTAGGACTGGTGCATGTCTTGGTTTTTAAAAAAATGATGCAAGAGACAAGAAGAAGATGTGCACGACACAGCAAATACAGAAACCGTGTGTCCTGGATTCACTCTCCTCAGTCGTCTTGGTAATTACTGTTGACCTGAAAGATGATTACCACTACAGCTGTATTCCCCTCTCTCTCTTTCCAGCTCTCTCTCAATCCCCCTGCATCATTCTGACATTCTCTCTCTCTCTCTCTGTTGCCTCCTGAATCCACAGTCACCCTTTTATACTTGAAACTCTGCAGTGATAACTCGTGTTGGCCTTCAGTAATCTGTACGTTTGTGTTGAGTTAGGTCACCAATCATGGATTGTGTAATGCACCTTACTCGGTTGTTCTTTGTTTTATTATTTTCCACAGTATGTTTATGTTGACATGTGTGACTTAAGCATGTATGTGGAATAATATGCGTGAAAGCTGGGATTGATCCTCCAAAAAAAAACATTTTGCAACTGAAAAATAATTGAATTTATATGAGACATCTTCTTACAATGGAAACACAAAAACTCACTATCCTTCATTCTGAATGGGTACTGTGTGTGTGTGTGTGTGTGTGTGTGTGTGTGTGTGTGTGTTATAACAGTTACTGGGGACCAAGGTCACTATGCTAATTAGAGAGTTTGTACCACTTGCAGTGACACTTTACACCTCCCTCCCTTATTTTCTCCCTTTCTTCCTCTCCCATCTACTTTGTCCTTGGCACCTTCTGCCTTCCTCTCCCCCTCCTGTCTTTTTCTTCTTCTCTTCATCTAACCAGCTGCAACCTTCCCTCCTCATCCTCTCTCTTGACCCCCACCCCCCCAACTCTAAACTCTGTATGTGTGTGAGTGTGTAGGTGGATGTGTGTGTTTGTGTGTTTGCCTCCTCCAGAGTCATTAGTTACAGGCTTGAGTGAGGACAGAGAGTGAAGGATAGAAAGAGAGAGTGGAGGGGAGTCTGTGTGGGTTGAGAGATGAAGGTTTGGTGTGATTAATAAAAGGTGGGAGAGGACACACACATGTACACATCAAGTGGCTTTACACGGCGGACGTTTATCAGTCCTGAATAAACCCATAAATATTTGGTTAGGTC
Source organism: Solea solea (assembly GCF_958295425.1). Lineage (NCBI taxonomy): Eukaryota > Metazoa > Chordata > Actinopteri > Pleuronectiformes > Soleidae > Solea > Solea solea. Next base: position 15,382,046 of record NC_081146.1, read on the forward strand.
AGTCCTTTGTCCATCCATTTCTCTGTCCATCTGTCTAGGCTGTGTGTGTGTGTGTGTGTGTGTGTGTGTGTGTGTGTGTGTGCGTCAGGACAACAACAAAGCAGATGGGGAAAAAAGATGAGGAAAAACACAGACGTTAAGACGTGGCTCCTCTCTCACCCCACTCTATCACTCTCATTCTTTTTTGTTTCTCAAACTGCCACCTTTCTTTTAGTTTTTACCTTTTCCTCATCCATGAACACAATTGTTTTATTATTATTTTTTTTCCAAATGTAATTACATTACTTTCTTCTTCTTCTTGCCTTATCTGACTCTTGTTTCCTATCTGTTTTTTTCCTCACCTTCTTGTGTCACAGACTACGGCCATTTGTTGTGGTCCATGGTGTGTTTTGAATTCAAAATGATCATGTGTGATGTTTTCTTGTGATCTACTGAAACATTTACATAAAGATAATCTCTGTAAAATCATGGGTAACATGACTAAGTGGATGTGTCTCTCTGTCTGCCATGTTGTTGACACTGCAAGCTTGCCCCGAGGCAAGTGAAAACAATTAGCAGCTAAATGGAAATATAGCTCCGTCTTTGCGTTTGTAAAATATATATATGTACATATATGTATATATATATATATATACACACATATGTACATATGAATCAATCATGCTGTAAATGTGGTTTTCAGGAGTGTTATATTGAGATATATTAGTCAGGGTACCTTGCTTTGGATGTTATTCATGTTATTTATCCTATATAAGTGAATTGAGGAGAATAACTAGCTACTGTAGTCGCTACATAATATTCCGAGTGCTCACATCATAAATGACACTCTCTCAGCTTCTTTCAAACTAATATTCACATCAAACATGAAATGAGATCCAAACTCTCTCTGGAGTCATTTGCCAGAATGCTATTAAAAGCAAATACTGCCCAGTGACAGTAGATCTGCAGCCGGAAATGCCCTGCTGATGAGAGAGGTCAGAGGATAATGACCAGACTTTTAGGGCTGACAAACGTGCTACAGCAACTCAAATAACCTCGCTTTACAACAGTGAATGAACAGCACTTTAAGCTGTGAGACAGACAGGCTGCAGTGGACACGGCGGCTTCACCATAAACTGGGCAGTTGAATGCTGGAAACATGCAACCTTGTCTGATTAATCTAGTTCTGATTGTGCTCCAGATGGTAGAGTCAGAATTTACAATCCGCAGCATGAATCCATAAACCCAACTTGCCTTGTGTCAGTCCATGCTGCTGGTAATGTAATGTTTTTTTTTTTGTCTGCTTGCTACACTTTAGGCCCCTTAAAACTAATCAATCATTCATTCTCAGTCTATCTGACTACTCTCGTTGACCACATGAATCACTTCATGGCTGCCTCTCTCGCCGGATAATGCACTGTCACGAAGCAAACGTTGTCTCACTCTGTTGTCATGAACATGATGAGCCCGGTGCAATGATATGTCATGGTGTGAATTTATGATGACAGGTTTTCTTTCATCAGACAACGTTTGCTCTCGTGCTTTTTCAGGATACAAATCCCACCAAAGTCCAAAGACTGCCAACTATCCTTCCAACTGAAAATTTCTTGTGAGTTCCAGCAGCAGGCACCAACAATAAGTCTTCTCTCTAATGGCGCGTTTCCACAAACTCGACTCAACGCGCTTTGGCACGGCACGGTTATTTTGCTTTTCCATTAGTGATCGTACCTGGTACCTGGTACTATTTTTAATACCTGCACAGGCGAGGTTCCAAGTGACCTGAGCCGATACTAGTGAGAGTGATGTCCTGAAAATGTGGATTAATCTCCATTTAGCAAGGAAATTTCTAAAAGCTCATTTTTTAACAGAGGGGTCTGGTGTATTTATTCACTGCTGAAACCTGCGACCGGCGAGCCACATCCCAACCTCTGCCGCTGTATGTCAGTCCAGTGACTGTGTCATACAGAGTGTGTGCACCAGTCATGCAGGAAGTACTGAACAAATCTTTTTAATGAACTGATTCTAATGATTCAGTATATCGAAACAACTGCTTAACAAGTCACTAGTTACGGTAGTGTGTGTCGCGTGTATAAAACGGAGTTTTCAGTTTCATGCAGCCATGCTATGATGACCCCGCCCTTTGAGGAGGTGCTATATTGTAATGGAATACCAACCAAACCGTGTAGTCGAGCCGTGCCAAGGCGACGTGGTACTATATAGTGGAAAAACACCATGACCTTATGTTACAACAGTTAGTTCTGACTATAGTTGCAGGCAAGTCATTTGACTGGATGAGATTGCTGATATTGGGTACCTTTAACTGTAGTATCCCTCCACTTCATGGGTAATAATCATTAATTACACTAACTGCTGGACGCTATGAACTCACACTGATACAAAGTACACCAAAATGATATTTTTCCAGAAATAATATTTGAATTAAATTATGAATGGTTGTGAGGATAAGGAGTGGGGCACTTCTGTGCAAACCTCCCAGTGTGCTGTTGTGGCATTAGCAAGGAAGGACTTATAATGTGCTGTGAACATAACAAACTATAGCCTTAACAAAACAAAAAAACGTGTTCTGTCTTGCAGCTCTGAACGTTGTTCACAAAAAAGTTACTCGAGACCAACTACTGAGAGCAGGAAATGATGGAGCGGGGAACTGTCACATCAGGCTCTCAACAGACACTTTTTTTTTCCCCTCAAGCATACAAATAAATGTACATGAATTGAAGTAGTGGACATAACCTTCTGTCAAGTCAAGCATGCCAGATATGTGTGCAGGATATTGTTTGTGTTGCTAGGCAACAGTCGATGTTTTGTTGGTGTAGCTCCTTATTTTCAAATATTATAAAAAAAAAACATTTGTAGAAAGTAATATCACACTCGACGTCGTGCTGTTGTACTAAATATCAGCGCAGCGACTGCCCACAATGCTTCAAGATGTTTGATTGATTATAATCAAAATCACAGTATTTTCTTCCCCATGAGATTCATTCTTGTCTCTGGTTCAAGAGTAGAGTTGACATCGTAAAATACCAATTATGAAGGGCATTTGGCTTAAACGTGAAGGTCACCAGTTTGTGTGTGTGTGGGTGTGGGTGTGTGTGTTCAGCTCCAAAATGAAAGCAGTGTGCACATGTTGTACCCTTTCGTGTGAACCTGTGTCTTTTTGTGAGGCCAGACCACCTCTGGTCCAACAAAAGCCAGAGGAGGACAATGAGGCGATGGCGGAAAGAAAGGGAGAAAGAAGAGAGGAGTGGGAGGGAGCCTAGTGAGTGAAACCCAATCGAATTAAATGTAATCTGGCCTGAATGTGCACAACCATCAGATGCTCTCCAATCTTATTAACCCTGCATTACCAGCCGTGCGTGCATGCGCGTGCGGGTCTTGCTTCTCCTCTTCTGTGTGGAAGGAGACGGAGGAGTTAAGTGGATGGCACGGAGGAAGAGAGTAAAGAGAGAGGAATGGAGAAGAAAATGAAGATGAATATGGGTTGTGGGTGATTAATGTGCCTCTGTGGCATTGCTGATGAGAAAATATTTCTCATCATAACAGTAATCATATTCATTTCTTTTGACACTCCGCAGTTTCTTTATTTTGGTGCATTGACTTCTGTATTATACTATCAAAATAATTGCATAACAATCAGGCGTACAATACAAGTACAACACTGCAACCACGATGAAAAACACAAGAATATTTATCTACTGGCTGTAACTTTTCTCTCTCTTTCTTTTTTTCTTCTTTTTTTAATCACAACAATGTGACATTTTTGATGACCCCAAATGATCTGATTTCATTTTCGGTTACTGGAAAAGGATGTATAACTTCACCGCAGAATGAGAAACATAGAACACACATTAGCGAACACTGGGACATTACCCAACAAGTCTTTTTAGACTGCTTTCTCCTAATGCTCCTGTCACTGCTCATTACAGTGCGTATCATATGCCAGCATGTGTATTTTGGCATAGATCCTAATATCCTGCTTGGAATCAATGCCATAACACATTTAACATAAGGCCTATATTTTTTCCAGCAGTTTCATTGACAATTATACAATAATATTTCCACAGACTCTCAAATACAAGTAAAATACGAGTAAATTCCAATCTCCTGGTTTTTTGTGTATCTTTCTACCTGGATTGCTATTTTTCGAGCAGATCACCAGGATGCTTTAAAAAACAACTTTGTTGTGTGCACCCAGCCTGGAGCTGCACATTCTAGCTTAAGTGATATGTAGCCAAGAGCCAGCCATCCAAAGCATCCCAGCTCAGAAATACTTTATGCCATGTGTTAATTAAAAATGATAATTTTAGCACTCGAGACAGGAGTTATGCCTTTTCTGAGATGAAGTTTGGCAGAGCATACAGACAAATGGAGGGCAAACAAAGAAACAAGGAGAGATTAGGAACTTCTTAGAAAGGACTAAACTTAAATCTGCTGTTTAGGAAACTGTGCAGCGATGGTCATTGGTTACTTAACCCTTTAACACCGAGTGTATCGCAGACGTCACGTTTGTGCAAGCGCAGTTTGTGTTACCGTAATTACGCGACGGTTTGTGCTATCGGAAAAATCCTGTTTTTAGACAGTGAAACAAAAACTCAAACAAATGTTATTTTAAATATGTTTTATACTGTTCAAACATTTAGTTTTTCTTCATTTTAAATTTTTAATACACTATTAAAATGGGAAAAATCACACGGGCATGTTGAGGCTTAGGTGTTAAAGGGTTAAATATTGTGAGCATAGAGGGGAGTAAAATCTTTTTTCCATTTGAAAAGGAATGTGTATTATATAATAAAAGACCTTCATACAGGATCCTGTTGCATTATAATGAGCTGTCCTTCTTGTTGCAATACCCTCATTTTTATTTGAGAATAAATATTTAAACAAAATAAAAAATAATTATATTGTGTATCAGTGTAATACAGCATGGCCTTATTATTTGTCCTCAGAGAAAGTTAATAATAGATTACAAAACAAACTCCGTATCTAAGTAAAAAGTGCAATTCTTCACATTTCAGAAACACAAAGCAAACGACTGCGACAGCAGCGTTTCAAAAGCTCTTACTTGAAGTAGAAAATTAGACAACGAGTCTCAAATAAGATGCGTCTAAACTGGTAAATGCCTCATTTATTAATGACATCCTTCAGATTGAGTATCGCCCTGGCGTTACTCCCTGAGAGGACGGAAAACAAAGCGGCTCAAGGGAAATATCACAGTGAACAGAGGAGGAATAGAGTGGGCAGCTAAAAAGTGGGGGTGGTGCTTGGTTTGATGGAGCTGGTTTGAGAACAGCTCTATAAGGGCAAAGATAACTGGAAAACACTATAAAATGCCTCCCCTCACTTTCTCTCCCTCTGTGGAATAAGCCTTTGAGTGGGCTGCTGGAGTGAGGGAGGGGTGCATGTTAGAGATTGATTGAGGGAGGGAGTGGGAGTGGGAAGCCCAAACTGTAGCGAGGGAGGTTAGAGAAAGAGATGGAGTGAATATGGAGTGGGCTGCCGAAACTCTGAGAGGGAGGTGTGCAGAGTGATCAAGGGGAAGGAGGAAATATAGACAGGAAATAAAAGGCTGGGGGGGGGTTGAGGAAGAAAGGGGTGGCGCTGCATTGAAAATATAGACTCAAACACTCCGAGGAATACAAATGAATGAAGTCTATTAATGATGCTCGGAGAGGCTGAGTGAAATGTCCTTATTTTATGGTTACACTGTTAAGTGTGTGTTGTGATTGGCTGCCCGGCCCTCACATCTCTCATTGTTATTGGTGGCCAGACATGTTTGCTGTTTGTCATTGGGCAGACAGCAGAGTCGGCTAGATTCACAATCCGATGGCATAATTCAGCCATCGATCAAACTTTGTGGACAGCAGTAGCCAAACTGCTCCCCCAGACAGACAGGAAGAGAGAGAGGAGGAGAGGGGGAGAGAGAGGGAGAGAGGGAGAGAGCTTTCAGAGTAGAATATCACAAATCAAATGCTGTAACCTTTTAGTTCGTCTGCACATGCCCACTGAAAACCACTGAGGCTTTTTTCACATGCTGTGCCTAGCTGTCTGTATACTCTACCTCTTTACTTATCTTTAAAAAAATAAATAAAAATTCCCATTTCCTGTGTTCCTCTTGGAGTTTCCTCATCGAGTTCCTCATGCCAGTTGTCTTCATTGATCTAAACGGCAACAATCATCAAATTCCCACTGGCTCGGCGAATATTTTAACGAACATTTTAAAAGTTTTACTCGAATCAAACATGTACATGCATGCGGACATCTCAGCGGAAAAGTAAGTTCTTTGTGCTTAAAGCTATGTGTATTGCTTTGTGTGTGTGTGTGTGTGTGTGTGTGTGTGGTGGCACGGTGACGTAGTGGTTAGTATAGTGCATTAATGACTGCTCATTTTTTCAGATCGACTTATCTGTCAATAAAGTCGAAGTCGAGTCGACAAGTCATTTGATGGCGTCTTCACATTGACACGGCGGTCGTTGTGGTGACACATCCATCGGCTTTTCTGTTAATGCCCTAGTTAGCGCTGTTGCCTCACAGCAAGAAGGTGCTGGGTTCGGTTCCCTGTGTCTGCGTGGGGTCTTCTCCGGGCTCTCCAGTTTCCTCCCACCATTAAACATGTAGGCAGGTTTGTCAACCCTCCATCTGACCTTGCAATTTTCAGTTGTATAATGACAATAAAGTTCCTTTCCAATCAGTACTATCAGACCTGACGGAGGGAGCGTTTGTACGTATACAACGGCAGCACAGCAGTGGTCTGAAGCATTTATCCCGTCAAACTGCTTAACGACTATTGTTTTTTTCGTGGCAGCCTCTTTTTGTGTTTCCAGCCATTTCGCTTTACTAACACAATGTTGCCCAGTTGCCTCCGTCTGTGATGGCATGAAACAAATCGCTTCCTGTGTGAAGCGATTTGTTTCACTTTGAGTCATGAATGTCGCCAAGGCAACAAGAGATTTAAACACCACTCTACTGAGAAATCCAGAGAGAGTTGTTTATGAATCATTGTATGAGCTCATTTGGCAATGTAACATTTGTTTATATGTGAAAGTTACACACAAAACACGGAAGCAGCAACGTGTACACGCATGCCTTGTGTGGGCAAACCTTTATTCTGAACAATCCAGAGAAGCATCTGAGCTTTTATTTTAATGTTAGGATTATAAAAATCACTGAAAGTTATTGCATTTTTTTTTATTGATCATTTCTGGATGAGTCAATACTCGCTGTTTTAAAAAACAGACGTAAAAATGTCAACTGGGGCATATATTTGGTGTTGATTAATGTGTCTGCTGACCATGCCGTGTGGATCACTTAACATATAAACTGCCTTATGCTAATTATGCTGATACTCAACAATTTTTCTTTTACATGTCAAAGATGCTGTTTAATAAAAGCACATTATTTAATTGATTTATTTTAGGTAAAAATCCTATTCAGTTACGTTTTTACTGCACTTGAACAATGAGTATTTGTGTGTTTACGGCTTGCAGCAATATCCGTTCTAATATTAAAGTAAAGGAACTCTTCATTTCTTTAAAAGACTCTGAGGAGTAAATACAAATAGGAATACCTACCTATTTTTTTTTTTTTTTTTTTTTTTTTATTTTTTTTTACAAAAAAAGTACTTTTGCAGCTGCTTTATCTTTAGAAGTGTGGCAGGAACTTGGAATATCCCGCTGACATCCTCTGGCAAACCTTTTCTTTAAAATAACTTTCTCATTTTGACAGGAGAGGGCAAATTGGACATTAGCAGGCACGGTCCAGCAAGTAGATAAAGATTCCTGGCTGCTTCCATGAATGTTAAATAAAGAGGTGCTTTGGTCTGTGCTCATATACGTCCTCTTTTAATAAATCATATGTAATTGCGGGTACTGTCGTCTTGTGCGTCTGCGTGCCTGTATATGAATACATAAATGATGTCAGCTGTGTGTGTTGGAGATAAGGTCACTATTAATTGGTTGACTGGTTAGTAATGGCTTCTATTTTCGAACATTTTGGGGTTATGGCACTGCTGGGCCCCGGACAGAATATAGGTCAGGTTGTGATGGGTGCTCGGATGATGAAGCTTTAACAAGGCTTTGTGTCAGGAGGACAATAGAGCTGCTCAGTTTGGCCTGGGAGGCTTTAAGAACCATGTTGGAGCCTAATGGCTTTGTTTGAGGGGAGGTTGTGGTTGTTGCAGGTAAAATGAAGAGATGAATGCGAGCGTGCTATCATGACGTGTCCTTGGTGGAGGATGCGATCGTAATTAGGATGCTGTTTTGCGAGGACTTTATTAACCTCTTGGCAATGTGTGTGTTTAAGCACTGTGTGTGTGTGTGTGTGTGTGTGTGTGTGTGTGTGTGTGTGAAACTGTCCATGTCCATGTGTGTGCATGTGTCTTTGCATGTGTGTGTGTGTCTTTGTGTGGCTGCCCTTTAGTATTTGCTGACTCAGGCTGGTTTTCCCTTTCTAAAAAGTAAATAACCTTGGTCTGCCAAGCTGTCAGCTGGCCCCACGGTGCCCTCATCCTGACATCTAAAGAGGGCAAGAAAATCTCTGCTCCCTCCTCTGAGGAGCACCGCGACAGACACACACACACACACATCTTCAGAGAAGATTACTCTGCAAAGAGCATGTATCTTCAAAAAGCCCCGTTCTGAAGCAAGATCTGTACAGTTTACATGGTTTTATGGTTTGCCAGCAAAATAAATGACCTACCTTACATGTTGTGACGTGTTGCTTTGAATGCATCATCTGTAGCACGGAGACTGTTCTTCAGCCAGAGGGCTGAGGTTTCAGCTCACACACTCGAGAAGCAGGATTGTCTGTTGTGTGTGTGTGTGTGTGTGTGAAGGCAATGTTTTGCAGTTCTTCATAACAAAGTGTAAGGACAGCCAATAGGAACGCAACGCTGCAATGAGAAAATCCCAATATTTAGTTTCGAAGCATATGCCAGTGGTCTCTGTATGGCCAAGCTAAACCAAACTGAGCCAAAGCAAGCCAGTGCCAACCCAGTGATTAAGAAGTGAAAAGGTTAGCGTTATTGAAGTAAATAAGAGTCTCAGTACTGTTTTTTTGTGTTTGTCTAGTTAACATATTTGTTGAAATACGAGACAGCAAAATGACGACGCTGCAACCCTCTTGACCTCAAAACTCAATGAGCTGGTGTACATCACATTTTACCCTTAGATTCCTTTATAATCTCCTTTTTTCTCTGTCTTTCTTGCTGAATCCAATCCATTTTTCACAGTTTAGTTGCAGTTCAGTTCCTTAACGACACAAGAAACAATCATTTACTTTGCCAAACATGTTCATCACATAAAACAAGACATCATAAAATCTTATCCTGTGTATACATTTATAACCGACTCTTACTTATTCATTTATTACATCTCTGACATTAGTTGTATCAACATATTCCTTTCACCCGTAGTTGTATTTCTATCCCTGTTTCCCCCTCTTGTTTTGCTCTTCGCTCTCATTCCTTTCTCTGTCTCTGTTTCTCTTTTCCAAGCTATATCCCCCTGGAGGTTAATCCCTCTGGTTTCAAATAGAAATAACCATGGCAACAGGCCACAGCTTTTGAGCTTTGGATCTGTAGGACAAAGACATTGATCAGGATGAAACAGTATCAGGTGAGAGCACCAGACGTGTGTGTGTGTGTGTGTGTGTTAAAGGCAACAACTCTGCTAAACCTGACATGGTTTGCTCAGTCACTCATTTTGCACCATGTGAGAATCGACCAACTGTCGACACACCGTCAAATTCAAGACATCCCGGCATTAGGACGCATTTAAATGATGAAGGACACTGAAGAACACCAACAGTGGCATTGAACCTTGAATAAGAAATTAAATTAAATTCACATTTCAGTCTGGAGACCTATAGAGAAACAAAACAAGGAAAATAAGTGGAGAGAAAACATCTATGCTTCAATAACCACAGGTTTGTGTCCTTGAGCAAGTTTAACCCCAAACTGCTGCTGAGAAAAAATGATCAGCGCTGTGAAGTGAGTCAGGAGTGGGTCTGAGAGTCTTTAACTGTGAATTAACGACAGTGTAGTTTGGCTGTGGACTGATGTTGGTTTTCACAAAGTGTGACTCAAGCACATTCTCACGTCGTTCACTTGGTTTAAAGACATACAAAATGACTATTTCACTATTGAAATATGCTCAATGTTGGCCTTCATCATGATTGCACTTTGGTCAAACTTAAGAACGCACACGCTTACGCCCAAGTGCTTGACCTTGATGGTGAGATGGCAGCGTGACAGACGCAGAGAGGAGATGATCAAAAAGGTATTTTACTGAAGTGTAAACCAGTATTACTCTTCTAAAGGACTCAGTAGCTGAGGCCAAAAGAAGGTGTGGGTGGACACGGGCAGCTTTATTCTCTCATGCAGCAAGTCAACCTGCTTTTGCAACTTTTAGAAGTGCTGCAAGTGTTTTATGCCCTTGGATGACATGTCAGTTTTACTGCAGTGCAGTTAAGTTTAGCAAAATGTTTTAGGTTTCTTTGCTGAAAAGCCTCTAATTTACACACAAGAGCAGAGGTAAAGAACCTTTTTTTCCCCCATTTCACTTGTACAATATCCAACAGGGGAGGCGACTAATGTGCTAATGTTATATTCTTTATTTCTGTCTCTTTGTGTCGTCCCTTGTTATTGTAGCGTGTCACTTTTATATACAAACAAAAGTCTCGTGTCCCCTGACGACATTCACGAAGGAAGTGATTCAATATGATGTCAAAAACTATATGAAGAGAACAAGAGTGAGATGGCTGCGAATAGGTGCCCACCAAAAGTTTCCGGCGTGAATTCTACAGCTCATAAAAATGTATAATTAGCGCTGCCCCCACACTGCCGCTGTGCAAACATGACAGCGCCCTCACTCAGGTCTGATGGTATATAAAAAATAATGTTGCATTTTGTGTTCACAAAGACCAAACAAAGGCAAATCAACAACAGCACACACTTTCACCTTTTTTCATTTGCTGAAAATCCCTTACACAGAAAACAATGTATTTTTAGTGTCATTTATTTCGTTGCAGGCCAGACTGTGGTGATTTTTTACCATATCAGTCAACCACGGATACCTTTTTTTATGTATTTATGAGTTGCTTTTTTTGGATTCAACAAATCCTTGTCGCCTGTATCCAGTGTTCTCCCATCTATCTTCTCTGCACTAATCACAGATATGCTTTATGGAATGTCCTATACGTGTTTTTAGACCACATTCCGCTCATGTTGGCTTTTGTGTATGTAACAAGACACAGTGGGAAACTATGGCCACAGTGGAGTTCATCTCTTTCTTCCCCCCTGAGTCAATGTGATTCTTGTGTCTGAGCCAGAGCTTTCGTTTTTAATCACTGCGCTGCCTAAATCCCAAACTTTCTCTTTCCACGCACTTGAGAGAACCTTTTTAATTTTGTAAGCGCCTTCTAATTTGTTTTCTCTCTAGCTGTGGCTCTTACCTTCATTTTCCAAAGATTTGTCTGAGGACGAGCCACGTGTCATTAGCGGGAGGGAGAAAGTTGCCAAAAAACACATTTAATATGTTTGTCTAAAAACTTTTTTTTTTCAATTATTCATTTTCTCTTCCCTTATCCGAGAAGGCGCTTCCACATTGATAATTCAGCAAGCCGTCTGCTTTATTGGGTTCTTCTAATGAAATGCTCTAAATGCAGACTATCAAGGAGCAGTTTGGTGAAGAAAAGAGAAAAGATTGGTAAAGAAGGTACTTCTGTATGTGCTGTCTTTGCTTTGAATCTAAACAAGACTCCAGTAAAGCACATACAGTATATCCATGCTCGGTCAAGCACCTGTAGAGACGTGGAACGGGATTCTTGCTGTTCATTTAAATTTGTCAGAGCGAATACAAATGTGTGGCACAAAAATAACCAAACTCAGCCAGAATATTAGTCGTACCTTTAACAGTGCTGATGAAAATAATCATTCGGTCACATTCAGACAAACAATGATATATATTCCTCAAAGCTGAGTCTGGCAGTTTTTGGTGATGACATCACAAACTCCTCAAGGCTAATGAATATTTTCATACAGCCTTCATCTTAGAGCCCGGGCATCCCGCACTCTGCACCTACAGAAAGCTGCACGTGCAGCCGCCGCGTTCCATCCTGCATTGAGTCAAACTTGAGTTATGTGCGGATTCGTCTGTGTACTGTCCGCGCGGACCGTCACGGAAATGGCAAAATTAACATTATGCGGGTCACTAGTGGACGTCTGCACACGCCCTGAAGCAGAAAGTATGTCTCTTGTGTCAGTGAGTGAGTGTGTGTGTGTGTGTTTTTTGCTTTTTCAGCATTGACAAAGAAAAACCTGGTCCTGATGAAGCAGAATATAATATCAGAGGATTTGGTTAAAATTTAGGGCAAAGATTTAATTTGTGGTTAGGTTAAGGTCACATTTAGGCATTACTTGGTTATGGTTAAGTTTCGGGATAATGCTGTGTTTAGGCTGTTTAAATGAATGATGAATGGAAGGCAAAGCAGCGTCCTAATAAGAATAGCTGGGCAAACCTCTGTGTGTGTGTAATCCGGCACGGCATTGGGTAGATTTTCACCGAACTTGGAAGGATGGACTGAGGAAGCCTCATGGATGAGAGATGGAATGTCTCCAACAAAACTCAACAAATCCATTCGCCTGTATCTAGTAATCTTATTTCCAATTTGCATGTGAACACTTGTTCGTCGTAGACGTGCTGTAGTTCATGCTTTGGTCTTAATTTGTGACGAGAACAAGTTGTACCACTTCTGTGGTTTGGTTTGTGAGAAGTGAAGTGCTGAAATCAGCTGCACATTTTGGTTGACATTCAAAGGCTGCTGCAGCAGCTGCTGCAAACTGCTCAAGTGTTCCATTTCTCACTTTATCACCAAAGGTGGACACAGTTTCAACTTTTAAACAAAACATAAAACTTGCAGTTTCTATCTCAAAGGACCTGAGTGTGCACATTACGGGCAGAGTCAGAGACAACCCCGGTTCTTTTCAGACTTCATTAATAATTTAAAGTGCAAATTTCCCTTTTCCGAGGCAGACACTGTGACATCAGGGTGACACAGCACTGAATGGCACTGAGACACATTTATTAGACACACAATAAAAGATTTGCTCTGCTATAGCTTTTATAATGAGTATTCAGATTGACTTAATGTTTTCTTTCTTTAATACACACAAGTTGGACCTTTGGCTTTACTATTACTGCATTCCGAGGACATATTGATCTGCTCTATAGCCTTTGCCTTTCCTTTTTTTTTTTTCAAAAAGATTATTTCACTTAAATTCAATCCACCTCACCGTTTTAGGGAGATGGCTGAGTACTGTATTTGTCTAGCAGTTATATGTATAGAGTTAGGTTGAAAATCATTTGAACAAATGATGAACAAATACATTTATAGGAATAGCCTTAGTATTTATTTGAGTGGCAGGCGCTTGAAAAGCTATGTCTTTAAAGACTAGTTGTGTCACCATGTATTTGGGGGTGGGCACCATGTGATTGACAGCTAGTGCTGTCAAATAAGTGCATGGTTGCAAGTGTAGGTGGACATGCAGCGGATAAGGGCTCAGTCAAGTCCACCCTCCTTGTCTTCCAAACATGGTTGCTTTAAAAAAAAAAAAAAAAAAAGACAACAACAAATTGGTGCTGACTAAAATACTCAACTTGAGCTTTTACAACAGGAGTCCACACACAATGGGTGAAGTAAAGGTTGGTTGGTTGGTTTGTAAATGCCGGTGATTTCTTGTCGTGTTTGGTCCTATTTTTCTTTTTTTTATTATTATTTTAAGGCTAAAATTACAATTAGGTTTAGGTTTTGGCTTGGATAATAGTTGGGGTTGGGAGCACGGCTGATGATGGTGATGATTAAGGCATAGCAGCCAAGCTAAGGGATGCATGATGTCACTGGTTGTAGAAAGACAAGCGTGTGTGCGTGGGCTTGTGTGTGTGTTTGTGTGTGTGT